>NC_052962.1:10154082-10475511 GCF_013358895.1 Oreochromis aureus
ACAGTCTTCCTATCCATTTATCTATCAATCTTCTATCACTTATTGAGGTCAAAGTCACATGACCAGCCTAGAAGGGATATTGAGGGATTCGGCACCAGAGAGCCACGATCTTTCCAGCATGTTCTGAGACTCCTCTGGGTTCAGCGCGCCTCAAATATGTCATCTAAGTTGCACCCAAGAGGCATCCCAGTAAGACACCTGTACCACCTCACCTGGCTCGTTTTGATGCTGAGTAGCAGCAGCTCTGCTCTGAGCCCTACTGAATGTATCCGAGACCATATTCTTTACATAATTTCCTTAGGGATTATTAAAGGATTCTGATCACTACTCAAAGTTTCTGGCATTAAATCAGATTAGGAACAAAAACAAACGACCTTACGACTTCACGCTCACAAACAAGAACCTGATGATTCTGAACTTCCAGCTAAAACCCATCCCTGCCTCTGACAGCCCAGTTGCCCCAGTTAGAGCCAGACACTATCACTCAATTAAAACCAGTAGGGGTGGGGGGCAGAAAAAAAAAAGATTCAGCATAGCGTCATGATATTTTGGGTGGCGATATACAGGGACACCAAATACTCTGGGAATACTGCGAACAAGAAGGTTCGTGTTTCCCTCTGCACCACATCATTGGCAAAAAGCAAAGATGTGAAGCTGAGCTCACCAAACCTAGAGCTCTTCACCTGCTGCCTACAAATTCTGTCCATAAAAGTTAGAAAGGGACTCGGTAACAAAGGGGATCCCTGGCTGAGTCCAATGCCAATTTGGAATGGGTTTAATTTACTGCTGGAGACCAAACCCTCACTGTGGCTGCACAGGAACAAGTCACAGACTCACAAACCACAATTACGGCTGCATGAGCCTCTATTAATGTGACTCAACATGGACATTGTTTTATTTTTTTTATAAAACCTCATTGCAATTCTGCAGTAAACAGCACATAACTACCCATTTTTAGGCGTGTAAAACCTGTTGCAAGGTACAGCTGCATTAACAGTTTGGCTCTGAGAGCTGTCAGTCCTGGCAGAAACCCTGTGTGTGCATCTCTGTCTGATGTGTCTGGTGGTATGACTCACATAGATCTCCATTTTTCTGTATAGTCCATAGTTGAGGAGGAGGTTGTGCGTCATACGGATCCTGTGCGGTTTCATGGGATGGCCCTGGCCATAGTAGTAATTCCCCACATCACCTGTGGGCAAAAACATCATCCAGACAAGTTTATTTTAGATATTAAAGAAAGAAAAAAAGAAAAGCCACATTGCCTTAGGCATTTTAGTTCTTCTAAAATGCCAACTTCAAGCTCAGCTCCACCCAAAACCTGCTCATCTGCATTTTATATACACCTTTAAGTTAAAAGGTCTACTAGGCTTCGTGTAAGGATGAATTTTTTGTCAACTTGGCCAACTCTAAGCCTCTTTTTTATTAAAACTTGTAACACATATTCACTAAACGACTACTGCATAATACACAGTGGACGTCTTGAGCTGACTTGTAGGAGTTTTTATCGGAATTATTTTGCCAGACAAACATTTTAAAAAGCACACAAGAAGGCTTGAGAGAAGGACCACGCTCAATACACCCGTTAATGTAGCCAAATCATTCGGCTGGGAATTTATAAGCTCAGTGTTATAGAAGTTTCTTATGTATGCGGTTATGCACATTAATTTTGTAAAAAAAAAAAAAAATGGAGTCAAACGCATTCTAACTTCTACCACTGGGCTAGATAGCGCCAATCACAGAGGAAGCCGGTGCATCGTTCACACTTCTCGGAAGTTGTTAGCAATTCCCGAGTAACACTGATGTGATTAGCGTCGGATCGCTTCACGACTCCTTCACGCTGCAGGAAAGACCTTATTAGCCACACGCATCTAAAACCCAATAAAATGCTTTAACAATTTCACGAAACTGGACCCTATACTAAAGCACTTGAAAGTCCGATGAAGATCCACCAGTGTGCTGCGTGCAGGCTTAAGCTAACAGCTAACTATGCTTTCCGTGTGGCTAAAGCAGGCTAGTTAGTCAAGCTAACATTAGCTCACCACACCGGCTAGCTAGCCTGGTGGTATAACACCCTTTTTCGATTCTTTATGAAATACATGTAATATTTCCTACTCTTCCAATGCCACTTCGATATCAAGGCAAACCAAGGTGCATAAGTTCGATATTTACCGTCATAGTAATAGCAAACTTTCTTCTTTGTTCCTTGAGACAGCGCCATTTTACCCCCCTGTTCCGTGCTCACCGGTTCCTCTGTGGCTCCAGGGAGCACTCGTTGAGGTCCTGTCAACCAATCACAGAGGCTGAACCGCCCTACAGGGAGGCGCCGGTATTACAAACCGAAGAGCGCCCTAAGATCCATCCTCCACCGGACAGATTAGTGCGCTCTGTAGGCCGTTTGCCTTCAGGGTTTTCTATGGCAAAGATTTCTTTTCGTTTTCAGTTGCACTGGGTATTTGGGTTCAAGCTGCAAGAAGCAATGAAGGCAAGTTTCTGCACGTACAGTAGTCAGTGTCAGTTCTAAAATGTGCGGTTGGTCACTGTAATCTCCAGCAACAACCAGTCTGTGAGCTGATAAAATAAGAATGAACTTTTCGTCTTCCCCTGTGTCGAGAATCCTTTTACTTCAGGGAAAAACAGCTTTACTGTAGATTCGAGAAGGGATTGAAATGACCCCCGCCCCCCGATATTTAAAATCCATGGACTCCCCCAAATCCCCCTAGCCCACTCCACCTGCCAAAAGAAGGTCACCAGAGCAAACGGGAAAAAATATACTGAAGGCAGATGAGTAAACATGTAAGAGTGTTGATACACAGGGAACAATATTAAATGATTTCAGTTGAGAATAATTATTTGAAAAGTTGAATACTGAAAATACCAAATGCCTGGGAACCTCACTGCATTGATTTGTGTACTTTCCTATGCATAAATAATTGCATGTCAACTATAAATTGACACAAAAACCTACAAATAGTTACATAAAAATCTACGTGAAGGCAGGAAATGAGGTGATGCCTAAAATTTCCTAGGAGATGATGGCTCTCCTCTAATATTCACAGAAGAAATACCTGAATATGTATAGGAACGGTAGTGTCTGTGCTCAGCTCACACTTCCACAGTATGTTCCACCCTTTAACATAAACACACCAGTTACACCAACATTTTATTGATCTCTTTAAAATTCTTTTATCTTATAGCAAGGTTGTTGCAAGGTTCTGTTTAGTACCTTTTGTAATACATTAACTGAGTTGTCTAGGGACTCTCAGAGGTCCATGACGATAAACTAAGGTGTCTTCAAAGTAATTGGCAATAATCATAAAATTGGCCTGCATCATTTTCCTTTCCTTCCCCTTTTGCTAAAGCATATAGTTAGGGCTGGATCAGGTGAGCCTGAATCCTCTCTTAGTTATGCTGCGATAGGTGTAGACTGCTGGGGGACTCCCATGATGCATTGAGCGTTTCTTCTTCTTCTTGAATAAAGAAAAGACACTAAAATATTAGAAAAAAACACCTACAATCAGACAAACCCTGTCACCGACCACTTGGCGACAGTGGGAAGGAAAAACTCAAGGAAGAAACCTCTGGTACAACCAGGATCAGAGCGGGGCATCCAGTCACCACAAATGGTTGTGAGTCAGGGGAAAGAGAAGAAAGACAAACTCAACAACATCAATTTGTCATCACCCACTTCTTTCAGGGTGAAACCATAGACTGTATAAAATTAAGTACATGGACACCATTGCTTTTTGAAGTCCAGTCTTGAAGCCTTGAGCTGAATGTTTTGGCCATTGCCATCTTGGTGCTGTGAAACCAGATGTGACAAGTGAGGCGTGGAAAGCTGAGAAACAATAAGTAGGTAGGCCAACAAAAAAACCAACTCTCCTTTTCCATCCTTTTTGGCTCTAATGGGGGACTGTAGTTTTCAAACTGAACACAATGTGGGAATCAATATGACCTGAAACCAGAAAAAATGGAAAATAAATCAATAAAGTCATCAAGAATGTGTTTACTGAGGTCATAGTTGAAGGGAGCAGTGGGCTCATTTTCCCATTTACTTCTAAACTCCTGGACTCCTTTTAACATTTATATTGCGCCAATCCACAACTGTTGCCTCAAGGTGCTTTATGTTGTATGGTCAGGACCCTCCAATAATACAGAGAATATACTCAATTTGACAGAGATTATTGATGTATGTCTATGTTCTATACGCAGTAACAAACCGTTCCTGCTACTGCGTAGATGGGAGTGTTGTGGACGACCATACTTATAAACGGTTTTCCACAACATTCCCACTTTCTCACATCTTTATCAAATGCTGATATCAGCTTCAAAATTTAGACATAGTTTAGTTGTATGTAAGGTTGGTTCTTGATTGTTGTCTCAACTTGAAATTTGAGTTTGGACAGTGAAAGAAGCTGGTGGTTGGTTTGCTTTGTTTGTTCTCATTGAAAAATAAAAGCGTTTCAATGAGCCAGAGGTAAATGTTATCCCGTTCTTCTACTAAATATACTTTAACAAATGCACGTAATGTGAAGTACATAAAGAACCCATTTTCCTTTTACTACTGAACTCAATGACGAAACCTGAAACAGATTAGGATTTGAGACTGGCCACCAGATGGCGTTGTGCGCTCATTTGTGCTTGGTTTGAACTTCCCAAATCTCTGCAGAGCCTGTCAGTGCTGAATGAAAAATGCAGCAGCTCTGAAGTGATCAGTCACAGTATCTCACCTACATCACGCAGTGCAAACAGAACAACGATGTACAGAATAAACCACACAATGGAGAGGTGAACTCCTTGCGGAGCAGCCATCAATAATTTGTAGCTCACTGTATCTTTCGTGCCCGTGTGCAGTGTAGGCGGATGTGGATGGTTTACACAATTAAGTGCGCTTCTTCTGCCATTATTTTATGCACAATTCTGTCTGTTAGTAAGAAAATGTCTGCT
The DNA here is from genome assembly GCF_013358895.1 of Oreochromis aureus. NCBI lineage: Eukaryota > Metazoa > Chordata > Actinopteri > Cichliformes > Cichlidae > Oreochromis > Oreochromis aureus. Next base: position 10,159,027 of record NC_052962.1, read on the forward strand.
GTCAGAGGTTAATAAGTGAAATCTACAAGATGCACGGCGCCTCGTCAGCTGGGAGCTCCGGCTTTGTTTCAATAATTCAGAATTGTTTGAAGGCTGGATCCAAATGTAGCTCAGATCTCAACTCATCAAATCAGCATGTGAACTGGGTCAGATCACCCAGAGCAGGGCTGCTGTGTTCAGCTGGCCATGTTCAGCAGGGTGGTTGCCTTGTTGCCTTCCTTCTAATGGAAGGAACACTGTGAATGTGAAGGAGACGGGGGGTGGATGTAGCTGTAGTGATCTCAGGGCCACGGGACTAATTGAGGAGCCAGGGGTCAGCGGACTCACACTGGAATGTCAAGAGTGCTCAATTATCTTAGAACCTTGGGCCATGTGGGATTTCCTTATCACTAAGAATAGAAATAGTGGGCTTTGGTTTTTTAATGAGCTGTGGACCATCAATACTATGATGAGACGAATGTGTTTTGGGTTTTTTTCTTTGTTTTTTTAGCCCACTGAGATGTCTCCAGTCGTTTTCCATTAGTGGAAAAGCACAAAGTCAATACAGCCTCGGGCTGCAAGTTATATGTAACCAGAAATTGTTAAAATTTATATTACATTTTACCTTTTTAGCTATTTCTAAATAATTTGACATGACAATTGGATGTATTAAGCCAAATATAATGCAAGTAAACCAGTCCTGTTTTATATATATATATATATATTTTAATATTACAGGTGTCCTATAATAGTTCATTCTTGTGTATTAATTCTGTTTTATTTATACAACACCAAATCACAACAACAGTTGCCTTAAGGTTCTTTATATTGTAAGGTAATATTTCTCTCTACAATATCTGATAGAAAACCCCAACAATCAGCTGACCCTCTATGAGCAACCACTTGGCGACTGTGGGAAGGAAAAAGTCCCTTTTGATCATTATTACTTACTTATGTATTAGTAGAATAAAACTTTACCTGTTCAGATTTACTGGGTTGTATCTGATTACAAATATACATCTAGAAAAAAAATGATTCCCATTGGAATATTGGTGTTTCTGACCACGTACAACAGCAAAGTTCTCCCTGGAAAGCCATCTTGTAATGCCTCCTAGCGCTTTTGAAACGTTAACCTTTGTTCAGATGGTTGCCATCATATAAACAAAATGCACACACAGTGTCAGCGTATAAATGTTATTATAAAAATTAGCAGAAAAAATCACCTGAAAAGTTTGCAGACTGTAAGAAAGCTTTTAAAAGCTTAGTTTTACTATTTTTAAGATCTTCAATTTTGCGAAATTTCATGGAAATCTGGAATTCTGCAAAAGCAAGAGTTCTTCCATAGATTCGGATGAGAAGGCTGAATCTATAAATAGCATAAAGTCCTGTATGTGGTCAGAGTAGTAAAGTAGTAGTAAATTAAATCTCTTACTAGAGCCACCCGACGTTAACACATTAACTACTTTGTATTTATACAAACACACAAAACAAGTATAAATTGCTGACTAAAGCTTGATTCAGACTTCTGCAGGAAATCTACATCTTTACTTACAACATAACCGGAAACCCCTCTTAACCCAGCCATGCCACTGGCGTCATTGCGGGCTGCATCGACCTTATGTTTAGTTACATTTCTTGGGAGGTGCACGTTAGGTTATGTCAAAGGTTACAGTGTAGGATTAAAAGCAGTTCCCAGTTACGAAGTAAGTCCCATTACAGCATAATTCAGGTATAAGAGGTATTGTTACAGTGAGGACTAATGAAAGTGGTTATACCAAACCAGAGACTGTGTAGTAACACTGCTCTACATGTGGAAGAGTGGGTACATTTTTTCTAGCTTCTAAAACTTGAGATACTATCACTTTAATAAATTAGACTTTGAGGTCAAACCTGGAGGGGACAGCGCAGCGGCTGCATTTATTTACTCTCGGTGCTTTCGTAGAGAAATTTGGTACTCGAAGAACTCTGAACGAAATCTTTGCAACAAAGTTGCAGTTTTCTAGACATTACTGACCAAAGAACTGAAGTTTCCTAATAATTGCCCAGAGATTACGTCCAAGTGGAAAGGTTTGCTTCTTTAAGGACTTTGTATTTGTCTAATGGCGTTTATGTGTGTTGCTCAATTTCCTGTTGCTTGACTACTGCGAGTGGACGCCTGTTTACTCGTTAAAAATGTGATAATATGATAGACACACTCAAGAGATTCTAAGTCAACTGTACCGTGGCAAGAGCAGTGCCATGCATGATGGAAATAAGCATGAAGACACGTCAACAGGCAGGTAACCAACATTTATTTACCATTATCAACTTTACAATAAAACCAGTAACATCTGTCAACATTAGCAAAATAAAGAACAGAAATCAATCCAATTTATTTACAGAGACAAAGCAGATTCAGGCTCACACACGACAGATAAACAACTCTGCTTCATATCAAACCGCAACAGTGAACATAGCAAGCTTAAGTGTTCTTTTTTTTTCATAGTAAGGTAAAAATCAAAGTCGTCTATCTTTTTTTTTTCTTTGAACAAACAAGACATAGCTTCTCTGAATCTTTAAGATGGTTCTCTATAATACACCACAAAATACTTCAAATTTGGGTTAAAATATAGGAATGTAAAAAGTTGGCAAGTCTCTTTAATTTTCTGATTTCTTTTTTTTTTTTCTTCTTCTTCTTCTATTTAACAGTCATTTCAAGTGGTGGTGGTGTCCTAGTATCTTATCTAGCGTCGTTCCTTCGGCAGGAGGCATCTTGAGCTGTAGATTTTTAAGGGAAAAGATGCTTCGACCTCCATTCGTCATCCATCGGTACTTTATGGTGTCATTTGCCGGCCAGCTAGCCATTAAAAATCCACCCCCCCAACCCCCCTCCCCACGCACAGCGACCAAACCCGCAGCCTAAAACTCAGTCCAGGTTCAGATGTCGAGCAGTAACCAGGAAAGTGATCTAGTGAATCTAGTCTGTCGTCTTGTTATCATGACGAAAAAAGTGGCACGTCGAAGGAGTCTCTCACATACATGTGTATATATTTACATATACATATATCCATATACATATGTATACATATACACATATATATAAATATATATATATATATATACTCTTAAATTTTCTCTCTCTCTCTTGAAAAACAGTTCACCCAGTTCATTGTGAGCTAAACGTACAATCACTCTTTCTTTTCAGACGGAGCGGGGGTCGAGCTGCTCTCCTCTGTCGGTTTCGTGGCCTCGGGGGCAGGAGCAGCTGCCTCTTTGGCCTCCTCCTTGGGGGCCTCCTCCTTAGCCGGCCCCTCCTCCACCTTCGGAGCCTCAGCGGCAGAGGCAGCGGCGGCGGCATCAGCAGCCTCCTCCTTCACCTCCTCCTTCTTCTCCTCAGCAGGAGCAGCGGCTCCATTCTCAGCAGGCTTCTCCTCAGAGGGGGCAGCGGCAGCCGCTTCCTCTTTCACAGCCTCGCTCTTCTTGCTCTTCTTGATGTTCAGTTTGAAGTTGAAGGACTTCTTCAGGGAGAACTTCTTCTTCTTCTTCTCTTTGGTGCTTTCTTTGGCCGCAGCCTCGCCCTCGGGTTTCGCAGCCTCTCCGTCTGCAGCAGGCGCCGGTTCGATAGTGTCACCTCCCGCACCGGCTTCAGGCTCCTTGGCGGCCTCCGCAGAGCCGTTGGTAGCTGCAGCATCCCCATCGGGCTTTGTAGAGACATCGCCATTGGTCTTCACGTGACCGTTCTCCTGGAGAAAGGGTTACAAAAAAAAAGAAGAAAAAAAAAAGCCACAAAATAAGTCAGGTTTCTATCAAGTCTTGTGTTTTTTTATTTTAAAAAACAAACATAAAATACAAACAGCAATAACTGCTGTTGGGGAGGTCTCATATCTTTGCCGAGCATCGTTGCGCTCATCAATTAACCACCATGTCGTCTGGCTCAAGAGGCGACGCCTTGCAGTACCCTAATCAGGCGATAGGCGGCGGCAGCGCCTCACAGACCGCCCGGGTTACCAGACAGGCGGGCTCAACAAAGACGAGGCTGAAGCTCATCGATGGACGAAAGAAAACACCATAATTTGTTATTTTTTGTTTACCCAAGAAAAATTTGATAATTTTCCAGGGGAAAAATATTTAAAACTCCGAAGAAAAATATTTATGTATGAAATAACCCCCCCCCCCCATCGGAAGACTATTTGATAAGAGTGACGGAAAATCTTTTCATGATGATCTAATCGTTTTGAATATTAGTGACATTTGACATCTCATTAATGACTAATTTTACTTACGTTTTGGAAAGTACCAATTTGCAAGATTTGCGGTGAGACGGCAACAGGGCTCTTTTCAGGGAGGAGTAGTAGACTGCCTACGTGCGAGCAAGCCGCCCCCCTCCCCCTTTTGTGACTGGCACTGTCAAAAAGCGTTCTCGGTTCGACCTCAGTGACAAATAAACACATACTTACTTGAAACTGGGAAAACCGTGACAAATAACAGCCCCCCTCCCCACGGACTGATATGTTTTTTGGGGGAGCTCTGTGAACACCCGTCTGAGCCTGAGACGAGATGCTACAAAGCCCCACCTGACTTGCCCCAAATTGTCCTTACATTCAAGTTTAATCGATTCATCGTTAGCCAAATCCGCTATATGCGAGGTTTTCGTGTGAGAAACTCAACTTTTATCAATTTATTATGCCATCCTTCTGTGATAAAGTAGTCATACGGAGCCACTAGACGGTATATTTACCTGTCCGTTGGTTTTGGCAGCCGCAGCATCAGCGGCGGCAGCGTTTGCCTCCGCGGCCACCTCTCCCTTGGATGCCTGGGATCCCATTGTCTTCGGTGAGTGGCGGTCTTCTAAAGCAAATTAAAAACAAAAACTAAAAAAGGCGGGTTTTAAGTTAATCCAACTCCAGAGCGAGTTACGTATCCAGCGGTGAAACCGTGAAAAGTGTGTGTTTTTTAAATTTTTTTCTTCACACGGCAGCTACTCCCCTTCGGTTGTTCTCGTTGTCTGACTTGTCACCCCGATAGAGAGAGACCCTCTAAACTCGAAGCTCGCTGAACGCAACGCTTCAACATACAGCAGGTTCAGGGCACCACCCGTGGGCGGGGCCTGTTCATGAACGGCCAATCATCGTCTGCTCCAGCCCGGCTTTGTCCAATCACCCCTGACTCCCTAATTGTCCCCGCCCCCCTAGTGGACCCCCAGCAATGAAATCAATTCAGCCTTACTAAATTCAGTGTTTTATAGGCATGAAACTAAAAAAACAATGCTGACATAGCATAAAGATAAGAGAAAAGTCTCCCACACAAAAGTAGTTTCCTTCCTTGTAGTGAGTATTACTGTATGAGTGTGTTTGCTTACCTCAATTCACATGATGGCTGATGATTCAGAGGGAAGATGTGGAGCACATAGCTTCATAGAACATCTAGGTGATTACCAGAGGAGAGTGAGGTATATTTATAGTAAACATTAAACCACTTGTTTGGGTGTGTGTGCAGGCTTTGTTTTGTTTGCATTGTACCTGCTACACTCAGTCATAGCATAAATATAACTTAAAGTTGCTTTGATCAAGAAATCAGCAGTGAGAAATAATGAACATGGTATAAAAACTCTATTCATTGTAGCAGTTTATTTACACAGGATGCACAAGCACCCTTAGGGCTTCAACTAGTTCTTTTGAGTTATTAATTGACTGCTAGATCCAAAAAAAGTAAAAACTGTTCTAAAAAGTAAAAAGACAAGACTTTTACCTAGATTTATTTTGCTTTCACCTCCAATTCCCACTGTCTTATTTCATGCCATTGAGTAATGCACTGCACCGTTATTGTTTCACTTTTGCTTCCTGACGTAAGTGGGGGAATTCTGACTGGACATCTTTTGGTTTCAGTCTCAGTACAGATGGTAGGCAAAAACATATCTCAAATTACAGTCTGATTCAGCAATTAGTCAGACTGTCAGTAAAAGCCAGCACGTTTCCAAAAGTCATCTTATGGTATGCAAAAGCCTACATATAGAGTAAATCACAGGCAGAGTCTCCCCTGGGCAGTCAAATCACTTGAAAAATAGTAGTTCCATCAGGTAGATGTATTATGCTTTACTAACACAACACAGCTCCTGAAATACAATTTAAGATGAGAAGAAGTAATTCTTGCAGCACTACAGCCATCTTAAAATTCCTCTATTTTTGAAGCACGGCTAAATTGGCCTTAATTTCAGAGGTCACTAGACTATTGATTTTGCATGTATGGAAGAACAAGTCAAACCATATAAATGACTCTGCCCTAAAATAAGCTTTTCTTTTTGCTCTAAAAAGTTATACTTCTACCACAATCTTTAGTGTTGTGAAAATCTAGTAATTTTAGATTGTCATGGGTTTGATTCACTGCATCCCACTAATTTGCAGAGCAGTTATCTGAAATAGGTACACTGGAAGAGCAATTAGATCAAAATCTTGGTTACACAGAAATAAACACAACCTAAATGGGCATTCAGGGAGTGCATCCTCCGCCAAGGCCAGCATGCTCTTTTGCAGTTTAAAAAAAACAGTAATCAGTAACTTGTTTCCCCATGGATCACCTCTTCACTGTCTTGGAGTTCAGCACTTTTTAATCTTGCTTTTACCGTATGTCCATTAAGTCCCTCACTGTGATGGAAGAAAATTTACGCCATCTAGATCTGTTCCCACCAGGAGGAGCAGCTGAATACTAAAGTGGATTTACTTGTGTCATTCAATACAAATGAATGAAAAAACAACTATTGTTCGCTGTAGATTTAGAGGACACATTTCTGGCCATCAGATTGGAGAACAGGATTCTTGTTGAGGCTGGTGGTATGTCACACTATCTCCTCATGTCTACATGACTAGAATTGTTGTTCACTTCCGTTTGTCAACAACATACCAGTGCTAAAATATGCCAACCGGATGATCATGCACATTTCACCTGATCGTTTGCCTCCACAAACATTCTTCACAACAGCTGATAATGTTAAAAACCTCAGTTACGCGAGCCAAAGACTCCAGTGTTCAGTGGTGCAAATTGATCTTTACTGCAACCAATCTGTCTAATTGATTTTGCGAGACTCGGGACCAGTGAAATGTGTGTCCGATTGGAAACCCACTCGCTCATCTCTTTGCAGGTACAGATCCTGACCAGCGATGAACACAAATGAGTTTGAGACACTGGCTGAACTGTGTAATCATGAATGCATTTATAATGGGCTCAAAACACAGTCCTGCATTGTCCACGCAAACATTTCATCAATGTGTTTAATACAAAGTTATTCATGTGACTGTATCAGCTGAAGACTTTCACTGTAGTATGCAGAGTGCTCCTTACTGATGTCGTTCACATGAACAGGCCAGTATAGCTGTGGCTATACATTATGTTTCTATAAATGCCAAAAATATTCACTCACTCATCCAAATCATTGAATTCAGGTCTTCCAGTCACTTCCACGACCACGGGTGTATGAAATCAAGTACTTAGACCTCAACAACAAGTGCAGTAGTGAAATTTAGCTCAAGAACCATCTCCAAACACAATGCAAAGAGTCGGATGTAGTGGTGTAAAGGACGCTGCCATTGGAGTCTAGAGCAGTGGAGATGTGCTCCCTGGAGCAGCGATTCACCCGTCTTCATCTTGCAATCCAATCAACGTGTCTGGGTTTTGCTGTATAAAGTTTGTGGAGGTGTAGGTGGCTAAGCCCCTCAGTTCCCCTCAGTTCCAGTGAAAGGAACTTTTAATGTTTCAGCATACCAAGATATTTTGGACAATTTAACTTTGTGGGAAGAGTTTGGGGATAGCCCCTTCCTCTTCCAGCGTGACAGTGCACCAGTGCATAAAGCAAGGTCCATAAAGACATGGATGAGCGGGTTTGGTGTAGAAGAACTTGACTGGCCTGACCTCAACCTGACACACAACCTTTGGGATAAATTAAAGCAGAGACTGCGAGCCAGGCCTTTTCATCCAACATCAGTGTCTGACCTCACAAATGTGGGTCTGGAAGAATGGTCATAAATTCCCATAAACAAACTCCTAAACCATGTGGAAAGCCTTCCACAAAAGTTGAAGCTGTTATAGCTGCAAGAAATCAGCTGACTTCATATTAAACCTTGTGGATTACGAAGAATGGGATGCTACTCACATTTGTATGTGTGAAGGCAGGCAAGCAAATATTTCTGCCTAAGTAATAGTCTAAGTAATTGCTAATATAATGACATTAAATAAGGAATCTGTAGTTCATGAAATTCTTGCTAAGAGATAAAGGAGAGCCAAGACTAATAGTTGTTCACACTCATAGTTGTTCACAGCTGGGATCTACTGAGTTGATCTTATAGCATGAGGGCTTGAAGGAGGATGGAAACACTATACATTGTTGCCCGTTTTATCGACACTTTTCACACACATGAGAGCAACTTGTTACTCCACGGTGGACTGTTAGAAGAAAGTAACCAAAGCACACAAGAAATAAAAAATGTCTCACTTTATTTTGCAACACATTAATAAGTAGCAACAGGCTGCACAGTGCATCAAAGTAGACATTACGTGAGATAACACTCTCTTTAATAGATAGTAAACAAAGAGAGCCATAACCTATTAGAGTTCTTGCAGTTAAAATATGGTCAAATTAAAGTATATTTAGTGGTCATATAGTGCCATAAGATCCAAGCTAGATTATACTCAGAGCATAATGTTGCTCACATATTATGCACATCTTAGTCTTTATAATAGATAGAAATAACACTGAGCTCACAGGGCAAAACATTTAATCAGCCTTTGTTTAATGTACTTTATTACTGGATCACTAGCAGAAGAAGAAGAAGAAGAAGAAGAAGAAGAAGAAGAAGAAGGGCCTCTTAGCCTGAATGTTGTTTAGGCTCCTGTGGAGTTTACAGGCCTTACTTCCTCAACAATCTGCTTCCCACAAAGGTTAAGAGTCTAAGTTGTGTCACTGTCTGACCTCAGTAGCCTAGCATAACAAAACCATGTGAAATAAAGGTTAAATTTATTGGGAGATATTAACTATAAAAAAACAGTGTTATCATTCTCATGTGATCAGGGAAGAAGGCTATAATGCATGACCAAATTACCATGGTGGTCAGAAAAGATAGATCATTTAATTGGTAATGAAACCAAGAAATTATTACCAGCATGAATATTGATTTAATATAGATGCATCAAATAAAAGTAGACAGAACAGATTCAAAGAAACAGAAAAGGCAAATAAGATCAGTAAGAGGTGATAGGACAAGAAAAACATGAACAAAATCAAAATGATGCTTGCTGATTAGCATTGCGGTTTTATGGTGTTATTGTGTGGTATTTCCTGGACAGGTGCAGTGACCTCCATGTGCTGGTTGCCTGGCAAACTCACTGAGGACAAGACTCCAGGAAGTCACCGCCTAGTGCTTTTAGGAAAATATATTTACCTTTTGATGCAAGCTCTTCCTGCTTGCATGTGCAGGTCTTTCTGCTAAGCTAAGCTGTCTCCTCTTTGTATCCTCATCAAGCGTCAACCTCCTGAGCAAAAGAAAATTCCTGTAATGGCCATTGAGGCTGTCTCCGAGAGTCAGCCACCATAGAGTCCCATGTTAAAATAGTCAGCTTTACAAGATTAAAAAACATGTTTACAGCTAAAAAAAAAAAGGAAAAAAAAGTGTTTAGCAACTACTGGTAGCTTCCTTATGGTGGATGAATTGTATTTATCAGTCATCTATCTAGATAGTATCAAAGGACATGGGCTTCTTTGATAGAAAGAGTGAAATTCTAGTATATTACAAGCTTGTTACTTAGCACTGATGAGTAGATGTCTTATAAATGTAGTTTGCTAACCAGGCTAGCAAGCAGTAGCTGAAAACGAAACTCTCGAACCTCTCATTTAAATATAATCACATTACACACATAACCTCCCAACACTGGTGGTTACTGGTTTCAATGTAATTACATCCATCTTTCATATATACATATCCTCTTATTGTGACAGTCTACACTTCTGACAACTCAGTCCACAACAAACCTAGCAAAAGACATTTGTCTTAGTCTCATTTGTGGACTCGAGGCATGAACTCATTGTCCTGTTAAAACAGGAAAGGGCCTTCTCCAAAATGTTGCCACAAAGTTGGAAGCACATTATTCTCTGAAATAGCATGGTATGGTGAAGCAACGAGACTTCCCCTGAATTGGAACAAATGGCTCCAGCCCAAACCAAAGAAAACAGCCCCAAACCAGAGGAATGCAAGAGAATCCCGAACGGGGTTTACTTTTGGCCATGTTGTTGTTACCTTCGTCTCATTTCCGGAATTGTCTTCGTATTTTCAATGTCAATATCAAAGCAAAGAAGCATCTTTATGGGTGGCTGTTTGAGAAACAAAAAATGTTATAGTGGCAGGACAAAAAAACAAGTGATTCAAAAAGTCTATGATTGCTATCTTTGCTGAAGGTTTGAACACGTAAGCAGGGGAAATAATGAGGAGTTGTAAATGGTTTCATTTGCCCTAATCGCAGAACAGATTTAAATATGCATCCAACGGTTCAAAAGAATGTGCTTGAACTTGGTTCTCTTTACTCTGACGTTAGTTTGTGGTTTTGCCTCCCCTTTCTAGCAGTCATGTTGAGAGGACAACCTTTTCTCACTCTCATATCACGTTGTATCTCTCTTGCTGCCCTTGTAAATGTCATAATAATGTGTCCACTGTGTACTGTGGAATGCCTGGCACGCAGGTCCTCCCGTCTTCTCAAGCCATCTTCTCCTGTGAATGGGCTTCTTCACCCCTCCTGAGGTAACTCACGCCTGGAGGGGATGAGGGGGGGAGCTTGAGGGGGGGCGAGCGTCATCATGGTTGACTTCTGCAGCCTGAACTACATAAACTGCTCCATTCTTCTTTTTCCCTGAAATCTTAGACACTGTGTGATGCCACCGACGGCTGTGAGAGCAGTGACGAAGAACAGACTCATCGTCTCCTCACCTCCGCAGCGCCACTCTTAACACTTTTTGCTCTGTGTAATGTACGTCTGCGTCTTTGCACATGTGCCCCTGTGTTTCATGTGCATATAAGGGAAGCATTGTCATGGGACCAAGCTAGCGTCAGGGGGAGAAAGGCACAAAGGAGCGCTCCTTCACTCGTAGATGCACATTATACACACACAAAGCATTGGGACGTCAGCTGTGACAGGGTTCATATAGATGTGCTGAGGGCTGGAATGCAGACAGGATGGGGAAAAAGAGGAGGAAAGGGGGTTCTAATCAGTACGTCAGAGCAAAGGCCTCACATATAAAGAAAACCGTGGCTGGGGGAGAAAGGAGATAGCTGGAGGTAGAGGCCGTCAACGCATTGTTTGGACATCGCTTGCATTGGAATGATGTGCTGATAGCTTTGGTGATAACATGAGGTGCAGGCAAAGAAGTGATAAGAGGTCATCAAACAGCCGTTAACCCCTCCCCAATTCCAATGCATTTACAAAGGCAGGACAGGGACGGGATGGAGACAAGAAGACTCAAGATAATGGTGCCAAGTGAAGCAAAGTGGGCGTGAATGAGTCACATTTAACGACAGAGTTTTGAAAAGATGATAGATAGAAAATATATAGAAAAACCTTGGAAATTTAAACCTCATTTAGGATTAGAGGTATTGTTTGGCTGTGATCTAGCCACATCCTAACAAGCACAAACCTAGAATTTATTTTTCAGATTAAAGTATATAGGCATTCTACCTCCTCAATTTGGTAAACATTCAATAATGTGTGTTTTGTGTTATTTGGAAATGCTGATCTACCTGAGAATCATAAGCCTACATAGCTTAATTACTGCTAAATATTATTCTGAGCAACACTAAAAGAGGAAAGGGCACGGCTTTTACTACAGTTTTGCTACAGTCGGACACTTTAATCTTCGCATTAATATCAGTAATATGGAGCTTTAGATTGTAAACATGAAGATGGAAATAACTGAAAAGACAAAGCAATACTTCACCTCAAAGGAATGAATGCCCGCAGTTTACAGCAACTTCTTGCAGCCTATTTTAATGTTTCTGGACATTTGCTACATCCAAAGAAGGTTGTAGCAAATGTCCAGAAGCATTTCTCTCTCTCTCTCTGCCAGCTGTTGTGACTGTCTGTCACCCTCAGGTAATGGAGCATAATGATAAAGACGCACCAGATAGAAAAGGAGAACTTCCCAGTTAAAACTTAAACCGCCATCGTGGCTGTTAAAATGTATGTGTGAAAACATTACGAGTCTTGGTGCCTAAAGCTAAGTTTGATCAAGACAGAACATCTAGGAGGAGATCAGGATCAAACTAGTTCAATTTAATTCAATTTTATTTATACAGCGCCAAATCACAACAACAGTCGCCTCAAGGTGCTTTATATTGTAAGGTAGACCCTACAGTAATACATACAGAGAAAAACCCAACAATCATGTGACCCCCTATGAGCACGCACTAAGGTGACAGTGGGAAGGAAAAACGTCCTTTTAACAGGAAGAAACCTCCAGCAGAACCAGGCTCAGGGAGGGGCGGGGCCATCTGCAACAACCGGTTCGGGTCAGAGGAGGAAGATAGGACAAAAGACATGCTGTGGAAGAGAGACAGAGATTAATAACAAGTATGAATTGAGCCGACTTGAGTACCTACTCAGGACGACTCGATTCGGTTTTTAGGTTTTCAGCTGGGGTTCCAAGTGATCCGAAAATGTGACATCAATAGACTACATTCCACAGCATCATGAAGGATCAACTCCTTCATGTAAATAAAACCCATAAATTTGAAAACCCAGCAACAAGGGAAATGATTACACAAAAAAGTCTGACAAAAAGCCATAGATACCATCACATGAACATCCTCTATTGTTGTGGCGTTCATGTCACATACAAATGATGTCACTGGACTTTCGGGCGCATTGCTATAACGATCAAACGCACATTAGGTGGTACTCGATTGTAATGGAAAACGACTGAAACCGATTTGAGTCAAGCTGCGTCAAGCCGAGCTGAGTACTACTGGAAAGGGCTATTAGATGAATAAAGGGAAGTGTCAAAGCTGCCAACAGCGTGGACTCACGTGTAGCAGATGTTTTAGGGAAATATTTTGGTATTTGTGGGGGGGGGGGGCATTCAACCTTCTTCAGAGGAAGTCACCTAACTTTTTCAGTTTTACTGTGTCAGGATGGAGCAGTGTGAGAAAGGTACTTTCCAATCAGGTAACAGTACTGCGGTGACTAACAGCGTGTGGGAAATGAAAGTATGATGTCATAATCACAAAGGCAAACACGCACGAGTGGGAAAACAGTTCATTCAGTTATCATTTGTTTTTACTGGTTCGGCACAAGCAGTGAATGTGAATGGCAAGTTTCCATGTATGCTTCAAAAATAAACAACTTGCCAACAGCACCATTGAACTTTAAAGTGTCGCTGTCATCAAGCTCCTCGGCTGGAACGAGCCAATCACCTCCTCAAACTGTCAGAAAAGGATTATTAGGTACATCGCTAAAAGTGTAACTGAGCCCAATCATACCCTTTAACTTTCTCCACCGCTTGCTGTCACCTTATCAAACCAAGCTAAACAGCTGAGCCTCGGGGAATTCTCAGAGTTTTTCCTGCCCTTTGACCTGCCCTACTCCCACCCTTTGATTGCATGACTTGAGGTCATCGCCTGAGGCTCCTGAAACAGCTTTGGTATGCTGACTACATCTCCCAGTTACTGTTACCTGCCCTGTGTCTGTAATCCCACGGTAGCTGTAATTTATGTTAATGTCAGCTACTTCTTTTATCTTACGTGTGACGGCAAATGCCACCCCCTCACTGTCCTTTTGTTTTCTCGCAGTCAATGAAGCTCTGTAGCCCTGGATGTTCAGATGATCTCCTAAAGCCTCCATTGTTTCACTCAATGTATGAGCATCACAATTCTGGCTGGAGGGTTAGAGAAGAGCTGAATGAAGACAGTGAGGGAAGGAGACAGAAAGGCTGAGGGACAGAGGCTTATGGTCTTACATCAGATGAGAGAGTGAGAGTGCTCTGAAAGTTCATCAACGCCTCCTTCCTTTGTATTATTTTTTGAACATCACTTTTTGAAACTGTTTTTAGGCGACCACGCCAATTTTTCTTTTTGAAAATGGATGCAATGCTTGCCCTGGATTATAATCAGGATTTTAATCAAAGCCAGCCAGTCAATATCTAGGACTCGCACAATCACATAAGCAGTGACTTTGCAGCAATAGACAGCATATGGCCTAGCATTTGAGCTGACAGATGTCCAAGATGGACAAATAGAGAGCAGAGCAAAAAAAATGCCCTTAGTAGCTAGGGTCAAAAGCCTCGGAGCTGGGGGGCAAACAACAACGAGCAAGGAAATGGGGTGGTGGAGTGTTGTGTGGTACACAAGCCCAGCTAAGTAGGTTCCATTAATATGTTCTCTGGAGCGACACAGGGACACTTTGGAGTTTATTCTAGTTGTGTGAATGTGTCAATGTCAGGGACTTTCCATTTACAATCTAAATACTACCACTGAGGCATCAAGTACGGTGAGCGCCCACGTGACATTTTACTTTTACTTTTGCTTTTTATGTCCAATTACAAACAAATATATTATCAGAAGGGAAATCCCCACAGGGATTTCCCTCAAGTTATGTGTCACAATGTAAATAACAATGTTAAATACTGAGGAGGAGAAAAAGGATGTGTTGGCTGAGGACTTTCTGAATGGCATAAAGGGTATTTTTTAAGAGCTTTATTTTAAAATAGGGCTGGAGTTTTGGGGGAAATAATGTAGAGTTTGTGTTAAATGTGGAAATTCAACCTTGCTCTTGGGGAAATTACTCCCCCACTCAAAATGCCAGTCCATCTTTGTCTAACATACTGTATACATAAACACAGGCATGTACATACACACACACGGACACACACACAAGCACGCACACACGGCTGGCACATGCAGAAGCGAAAATGGTGTCAGCCCATTATAAATCCCTTTTGACATACGAGCATGCCAGTGACCTTATTACCATGACAACAGCTTCTACACACTATAATGCTGTGGCAATGCTGGCACAATATGACACAACAACGTGGACACTTATTGTGCGATGTGTTGCTGAGAGGCAAACCACTTGCCTTTTATTTTCCTTTCATGCTCTCTGGCTCTCACCTCTTGTCCTGTTGTGTTTTTTTCTCTTTATTTGTCCTGCTTCTCCTGGGTGTGTGTGCGTGTGTGTGTGTGTGTGTGTGTGTGTGTGTAGAGGGGATGTGTAATGCATTTGAAGTATTCAGGTATAAGGAAGAGTCTGGGAGCTAGAGAGAAAAGCACCCTTCCAGCAGCTTTCAAAACAAGATTGATATAAAGGTAGGTCAGGCCTATCTCTGGGTTTGTGAGCTCTCACTTCTCCAGTGTGTGTGTGTGTGTGTGTGTGTGTGTGTTTCAAATCTGTGTACACCCACGCGATAGTCCTAAAATAAATGCTTCTTCTTTCATACATGTGAGCACATTCAGCAGAACTGAACAACACATCCACCCCCTCCTTTTTCCTCTTCTGCCTCCTCCTCTCTACTTTACCATCCATCCAGCGAGAGATGGAGGGAATGCCAAAGTAAAGTAGGGAAATGGGAACACAGTGAAAGAAGGGAAATCAGGCTTGTGCATGCTATTTGGACCAAAAATTTGAGAATCTTAGGCTGGTATTCCTTTCTGTGTTTATCTCTTGTACGCATGTAAGGCATTCAGCTTCGAGGAAAGTGAGAATTAAACAGAAATCAAAACAGAAAGTGTACTTGTGGAATGATTTTAGAGATAAGACAAGTTAGTGCTGGAATATGACAACTATGATAGGAAAACCTATCAAACCATTAATATCTGATACCTGTAAAAATGAACTTCTGCTACTGGTGCCCAATAGCTTATCAAGACAGGTTGATGTTTGGGAATTTAGACTACAGCATAACATAAATGCCTTTGTATGTAGTCATCCAAAAAGCCAACACTATGTAGCCCAAAAATGTATTTGCACACTTCCTGATTCCTTAGTTTTTTGCATATTTGTCATACTTAAATGTTTTATCAAAAAAAGCTGAGTTCAATTTCTCTAGCCAAACCCAGGCCTGGTTACTGCCAGATCTGTTGAATTAAGAAATCACTTATACAGAGCCTGTTCGGGTGATGTTTTCCAACTTTACTCGAGACCCGGAAGTACCCCCACACACAGCCTTATGGGAGCAGTAGTCTACCGCTACACCTCCTCCTTTTAGCTAAAGACATACTTCATAACAACTCAAACAGCTCACAAGAACAGAAATGCGGAGCATCATCAAACGTGAAAATTATACACGTCCCTCATTTGTTCACTTACATTTAAACAAAACACATTATTGTAAACATCTCTAACAGCCTAACCCTTCTTTGAATAGGGCACGAATGGATAACTTCAGAGAATTACACATCCAGTCTTTCAGGGAGTCTCACCACACGACCAGATCTGGTAATAGTCCCTGTTGGTCTGAGGTGGCTCCTATTTCTCCTCAGAAAACCCCTGTCTGTCTCTACCACATAAGATCTGGGAGCATTGGCAGGTCCAACTACTGCTCCAGTGGTTCCTTCAGTGGTAATCCACACTTTCTGTCCTGATGATAGTTCCGGAAGCGGTCTGACTCTGTGTCTGCGGTTGTAGTGTTTTGCCTGCTCACGCCTCCCCTCCTCATCTTTTTTGCGAAAAGCCTGTAGGTCAGGCCACTTTGGCACCAGCTTTGCCACAGCTTGTGGCAGCGAGGTACGCAGGTGTCTCCCCATAAGCAACTGCACCGGCGAGAGCCCATGTTCCAGTGGGGTGGCCCTGTACGCTAGCAGTGCTCTGTTGTAGTCACAGTCCTTTTTCCACAAGTCTTTAATGGTACGAACAGCGCGTTCTGCCTCCCCATTGGCTTGGGGGTACCTAGGGCTGCTCGTTTCATGTGTGAACTGGTACTCTTTGGCAAAGTGCTTGAACTGTACTGATGAAAACTGTGGCCCGTTATCTGACACCACAGTCTCGGCAACTCCATGTCTTGCAAAGGCCTCTTTTATAACATTAATAGTGACCTCTGCAGTTGTGTGTCTCAGTTCAGCTATCTCAATGTACCTTGAGAAAAAAATCAATAATCAGCAGGAAGTGTTTCTTTGACCACTCGAACAGATCCATGCCGACTTTTTGCCATGGGCGGTCGGGAACAGGAGTTGCCAGCATTGGTTCACGGCACTGTAACCTATGTTTTTGACATGTTTCGCACCTGTCTACCATCTGACGTATTTGAGTTGAGATGCCCGGCCACCACACCGACTCTTTTGCTCTGGCCCTGCATTTTGAAACGCCCTGGTGGCCTTCATGCAAACGTGACAAAACCTCTGCTCTCATTTGAGGTGGTATCACAAGTCTCTCCCCTTTCATGAGAAGACCATGGACTACATTGAAGTCCATTCTGTATTGCCAGTACCCCTTTAACTCAGGACCTAGTTTACCTTTTTCTGGCCAGCCTGTCCCACATTGATATACCACCTTTCTACACAGGTCATCCATTTCCTGCGCCAACTTAATCTCCTCCAGCCTTTTATCTGTGGCTGGGAGATGGGAAACCACACAGTCCACGAAAACCTCCACCTCTTTTTCCAGCTGAAGATCCCCAGCAGAAGGAGGGCCCACCAGCGGTGCTCGTGAGAGGGCATCAGCAGTGACGAGGTTCTTCCCTGGAACATGGACAATGGTGAAAGTAAAGCGCAGCAGCCTGAGGCAGAATCTCAGGATGCGTGGAGGCAGGTCGTCCAGGCCTCTTGTGCTCAGAAGAGGGACCAGGGGTTTGTGATCTGTGATTAGAGTGAACTGTAGGCCCATGAGGTAAGATGACAGTCGTTCACACGCCCACGTTACAGCGAGCGCCTCCTTTTCTATCTGCGCGTAGTGTTTCTCTGTGTCTGTGAGACCTCTTGAGATATATGTGACTGGTCGCCAGGAGTTGTCAGAGTGTTTCTGAGTGAGAACAGCCCTGATACCGTATGGCGATGCATCTGCAGCGACTCGTGTGTCTGCTGAGTTGGAGTACTGAGCGAGCACTTCTAGAGAGCTTAATATCCCTTTTAGTCTCTGAAACGCTGTTTCCTGTGGCTCCGCCCACATCCACTCGTTTCTGTCTTTTAGCAGTTCTTGTAATGGTGTGGTGATTGTGGCTAGTTGTGGCATGAACTTGGCAAGATAGTTAGCCATGCGCATGAGACGGCGCACATCTTCCACACTCTGAGGCTGCGGCAGCTGCTGGATTGCTGTTACCCTGTTGGGATCAGCCTCAATGTCTTTTGCTGACACTTTGTGCCCCACAAAGATTATTTGACTTTTAGCAAACTCACACTTCTCATTCAGAGTGAGACCCTCCTTCTGAAACTTTTGGAGCACACAGTGCAACCTCTGGTCGTGCTCCTGCCTGTCTCTGCCATATACAAGCACATCATCGGCGTGACAAATCACCCCTTCAAAATCTTCCAGCATCTGTGACATTCGCCTTTGAAAATGTTCCGGCGCCGATGCAATGCCAAAAGAAAGGCGGTTGAACTGAAACCTTCCAAAAGGCGTGATGAAGGTAGTGAGTGGCCTTGACTCTGGCGTGAGCGGAATTTGCCAGAATCCAGACCGGGCGTCGAGCTTTCTGAACACTTTAGCATCTTTCATCATCGCGAGTGTTTGATCTACTGCTGGGAGGATGTGCCTTTCTCTTTTGACTTCTGTGTTCAGGGGTGTGAGGTCCACACATATTCTGGGGGGCTTTCCTGCTGGTCTGGGGATCACTACCATACCTGAACACCACTCTGTAGGCTCAGTGACTTTGGAGATAACTCCCATTTCTTCCATTCTGTGCAGCTCGTTTCTCACTGCATCTCTGAGGGGAAGAGCAACACGTCTTGGGGCAGATAGGGCTATTGGTACAGCTCCTTGCTCTAGATCAATGTGGTAAGGCTCCTTCAGCATACCTAAACCTTTAAAAACATCTGGGTATGCTGCCCTGAAATCTGTCACCGATTCCGTTATTGTGCTTACTCTGTACACAAGACCCAGAGCCTCACACGCTGGCCTGCTTAATAGTGGCTGAACTAGACCTGACACAAGGTAGACGTCTTGAGAAACACTGCGCCCTTTCACTGCTAGCTGTGCCTCGAAGCAGCCTTTAACATTGAGTGGGCAACTGCCTGGCCCTAGTAACTTCTTTCTGGGTCTCTGCACGTTTTCCCACGTGTTGTATTTGTCCGTATTGTGTCCATGTTCAGTGTTTTCTCCACTGCCGCGCTGCTGTGAAGTATTGATTGTTGTTTCTTTACCGTTTCGCTCTGCCTAACTTTCTCAATGGCTTTAGCAAGAGTCAACTCTGAGTCCATTGGAGCACTCAAAGACGAACTCATAAGGGACAGAATTGTGGTTGGCATAAAAGACAAAAGACTGTCTGAGCAGCTGCAAAATGCACAATTTTCTGCAAGTTTGTGCACAGCAGTGATGAACGACTCTGTACTTTCCCCATCCTGTTGCCGTCTGGAGTTAAACTGTGCTCTTTCAAAAATTACGTTGTGTTTTCCTACGTAATGTTTGTCAAATGCCTCTTTGACAGTTGCATATTTCTTTTTATCTGCATCGCACAGTGGTAAAACTGCCAAAACATCATCAGCAGCATCTCCCATAGCGTACAGGAGTGCGTTAACTTGATACTCGTCTGATTTGTTATCAAGAGCGGTTGCAATGCGAAATCTTTCGAACCTTCTGATCCACTTTGGCCATTCGGCAGGATGAGAAAAGTCAAATGTTTCTGGGGGTGTTATTTGTACCGTGGTCGCCATCGTGATGTGTGGACCCCTGGCTTCCTCGCGTTCAGAATCCAAGCTTTCCGGTGTGCCGACCCCGTCTCCTCCCTCCGACATGTGAGGCTCGTGCTCGACCGAGCGTGCACACGCGCCTTGTTGCTAGCGCCGGTAACAGCCTCGGCCGCGCTTCACCTGCATGCCGGTCTTGTTCGGGTTACCGATGCGAAAACTTCTCTTGCAGTTAACTGCACCGTACTGTACTCAAAAATACTGTGGAGACCACCGATCCCACTTCTGACACCACATATAAATGTGTGGGTGATGAGGGTGATGTTTTCCAACTTTACTCGAGACCCGGAAGTACCCCCACACACAGCCTTATGGGAACAGTAGTCTACCGCTACAATCAACTAAGATGTCATTGATATATCTCAATCTGGAAAGGGTTGTGAAGCCATTTCTAAGGTTTTGGGACTCCAGCCAGAGACAGACAGAGCCAAATGGAGAAAAAACTAAATAAAACAGAACAACATTAAAGAACTGAAGGCCTCAGTTAAGGTCAGAGTTCATGATTCAACAATAAGAAAGAGACTTGGTAAAAACAACATCCATGGAAGAGTCCTGTTACATTTGAAATAAAACTAACACACCACTTCATAAGACCATCATAGCAAGAGTCAAACAGGTTGGTGGTAGTGCTATGGACTGCTTTACTGTTTCAGGACTTGGACGACTTGAAACAGTGAATTCTGCTCTCTACCAGAAAATCCTGAAGGAGACTGTCTGACTATTAGTGCGTCTTCTGAAGCTCAAACTCACTTGGGATATGCAGCAGAAAGGTTATCCAAAACACACCAGCATGACTACATCTAATTGGCTCAAAAAGGTTTTGGAGTGGCCTTGTCAAAGTCCCGACTTAAATCAGACTGAGATGCTTTGGCATGACCTAAAACAGGCCGTTCATGCTGGAAAGTCCTCCAATGTAGCTGCATTTAAACATCTCTGAGTGGACCAAAATTCATCCACAGCAGTGTGAAAGACTCATTGGCAGCTATCACAAACACTTAGGGAGCAATTACTTTTTCACACATGTTCAGGTAGGCTCGGATAAGTTTTTTCCTTTAATAAATGAAATCACAATTTTAAAACTGTAATATGTATTTACTTGGGTTACCTTTGTCTAATATTAAAAATTTGTTATACGATCTGAAACATTTAAGTGTGATAAATAAGAAAGAAAGAATAAGATGTCAGGAAGGGGAAAAAACAATTTTTCACAGTACTGTAGTTACAATGTTGAGTGGTTCTCCTGAACATGAAAGGGAATGAGACAGTGCTAACCACAAAGAGGAAGTAGTTTGAAAACAACAGAAAAAAAATCAAAATGCATATACAAGAAGCAAGCCAATCACTAAAATTGAAAGTTTCCATTGTTTTTAACACTGTTTAACTTTACTACAAAGAAGCATATTCTGACTCCTGTCTTTTGTGTAGCAGAAACAAAGCTAAAGAAGTAAAAACAGCACAACATGAACGAGAGCGGCCCACGTTATCGGGAGTTCCATGTATTTTTTGACAGAATCCCAATGCACAAATGATTTATATGATTCTACGATATAATAAATAACAATCAGAAGGTTTGTGGAAATTTCAAGAACTTTTACTGGCAAATGAATACAAATTTTGGTGATGATGATATAAATCCTTAAGAACCATGAATTCCTCTGTAAAATATAATTTCACCCAGCAGCTGTTGAAATCAACTAGCCAACCAACTATTTCAATTCAAGTTCAATTCAAATTCTTTGTTGTCCCACAAGGGAAAATTAATTTAGCAGCAAGGCAACAATAAGAATAAACAAAACAATAATATTAATAATAAAAATGACAATAATAAAAAGCCACAAGGCAGTTATTTGCCATTAAGGAGACGGGTTGCAGTAGGGATAAAAGAAGCCTGGAGTCTTTTGGTCTTCCTCACAGGTACTCTAAAACGGCGGCCAGAGGGCAACAAGTCAAACTCACTGTGAAGTGGATGGTTCAAACAATTAACAATAGAATGAGCCCTCCTCAGCACATGTTTGTTATAAATGGCCAAAAGTCTGTCTTGCCAGCGCCCTGAAATTTTGTTAGCAGTTTTTACCAGAAGTCCCAACCGATTCTTATCCTTCACAGTCAAGATACCGAACCAGGCAGCGATACAAAAAGACATAACGGATTCAATAAAACTTCTGTAAAACAAAGACAACATCGCAGATGAGACATTAAAGGATCTCATTTTCCTTAAAAAGAACAGTCTTTGCTGAACTTTTTTAGTGCTGGCTTCAGCACGACGTTCAAAGCACAGGTTATGGTCAAGCACCACCTAACCACCACCACACCTAAATACTTATAACTCTCCACAATGCCAGTATCAGGAGTTTTAATAATAGTAGGTGATGAGCTATAAGAGGACTTCCTAAAATCAATAATCACGTCTTTAGCTTTTGACACATTCAGTTAAAGGTAGGACTCATCACACCAAGTCACAAAATCTTCTACAACCTGCCTATGGCCTGACTCGCCCCCCACAAGAAGTGGTCTCTGAGGTCACTATAGGCATGACCGTGAACACTTTTAGCTACATCTTCTTTATTTGACTGAACTACTGAGAATACTTCCAACACATGGTCACAACTCAAAAAAACAGACCTGTCTTTAGTTTTATCTTAGTTTTGCCACAGATCTCGAGAATCTCGACTTCTCTTGACTGTCTAATTTCCTATCTGTCAAATACTTGCTGCATTTATAAAATGCACCTTATTAGCGAAGTTCCTTTACACACTTCGTTTGGAATTGTCATTCTAAAGGAATTCATTCATGAGCTTTAAAGCACTCTGCATATGCACTCTTCACAAACTTAAGCGAGCGGGAGAGGGAGTGAGCGGTAGGTAGCGAGGGAACGACGGACTGATGGTGAGTCAGAGGGGAGATGGAGGCAGAGGGAAGAGAGGAAGAAGTGCTGATGAATGGGTTGATGGCACACTGACCCACTAATATTGCAGCTGTATTGCCAGTGGCTCTAACTGGCCTGATGAAACACAGAAATTCACACTGATACGTGCAATTTACTAAGCCCTTTTTACCGAACTTAACTCTCCCTTATGTTGCAACAAGGGCTTTTTTGAATGAGTTATGCATCATGTGCATTTCCATTGTTATACTCCTGGGTATATGCTTGGTTTAAGTGAGGAAATCTCACATGAGCACACTTCTGCTACATCATTGCCTTTCTGTAGTTAAATGTCATGAAATGGAGGAAGTAATGCTCTGCCAGCACAGGAAACATAAACCAGGTTTCACAAGATTTGCCCACACTTGGTTTCTAAATCTGTCAGATGTATTTTTGGCTTTGAAAATCTAATGAGTTTCAGAACCTTGTGTCATGACAGTGTGGGCAAGAGGCACTTCAGTTCAAACATAAAGCATGGCAAATCTATTGACAATGAGCCCCATAATATGTTAAAAAAAACCATAAAGTTCTTAATGCCAAAAGTTCATGTGTAAAACCCCCCAAGTCATAATGGAGTTCAGTGTAGGCCTGACCTTTACAAAACAGCTAATGTAGTTTTGATATTTTGTAACATAATTCAACATGTAGAATCTAAATTAATCTTAAATATTAGCTGTAAAAAGATGAGATTCAATGTAACCAACTTCTGTGAGGGATCAATCGAATGAAACTATATTTCACTCTCATCTCTTTTGTGGTCTTATAGTAAGAGTGAATCACATGGATGGATATTTCCTTTTCGAGTTTTATTTGATCCAGCAGTGTAAAGGTGGAGAGCCTCACTGTCAGGTGCAGAATGCAGCACTGCCAGAGATGTTAGGATGTCAAAGCCAGTTGGAAGTGTTTCGACTTTTTTGAAACTGTTCTTAAAGGGTTCACTAGAAAACACAGTCATTCGTTTTCAAGAGACAAGTGATACTATTCTTGTGCCTTGATCAGTAAGGCAGACTTGGGGAGGCTAATACACTGGTAAGCTGTTTGACAAAGGTAATGAAATGTGTTTGTTAGTACATGCAAAGCCCCCAATTAATCCCCTCCATGATTCCCCACCTTATTGTGGTGGAGGGTTTTTTTTGTGTCCCAGTGATCCAGATGCAATGATTTTGCCTCTTGTAGGGTTTCCAAGGAAAATTCTGTGAGGGGCCAGACAAAGAAAGAGTTGCTTGATATGAAAAAGTACAAATCAAAAGACCAGTTTGCCCAGGATAGGGAACTGGAGGGAGCACAAGGGAGAGCGCCAGGTGAACAGCTGACATGGCCCTGCCTTACTATGGGCTCACCATTCACAGGAGGCCTCATAGGGATTGGTTGTATTTTGTGTTGGCTTGCATTCTAGGGCGGTCCCATCCCCAGCTTACCCATGTGTGCAATGGCAGCGAGACTTGAAGGGGCGACATGGAATGGCCTGCCTGATCTGAACCTGAGTTCTGGCAGGGGCTGCTTACATTGGTATCCTCAATTCCTACCTTCAGCAGAACTCCATAAACATTTGGCGGGGCTGGGGACATGGAGTCTAAACCTCGTGCATCTCTATTATTGAGGGGGCTGGACAGAGTTGTGGCTGTAAAGTGGTTGGTTCCTGTCATGATGGTAATTCCAAATCAGACAATGGACACTGAAGTTGAACGAAGCCATCAAGGTTAAGAAGGAATTCTGAGACACCCGGAGGCCAAGCTAGTGTAATGTGAAATACCTCAACCTTTTCCACTTGTTTCCATTCCTTAAGAATGGCTTCTTCACAACCTCCCTTCAACTGAGAATATTTCTGATGTGGCAAACAGTAGATGGTTCATCCAAAGAGCTCGATGCATCTCTCAGGTTCTTTGTTAGGTCTTTACTTGACTTTTTCCTCTTTGTTAAGGACACCCTTAACAAAGGATAAAGGATACTGTTCATCTGCTGTAGGAAGTTTCCTACATCTGCCGCGTCTTCCTTTATACCCCACTTGTACAGTTTCCTCAAATCTTGTAAGGACACTCTGCACAGCATGCCAGGATACGCCATGTTTTTATCTAATGGATTTTCAGCAACCACCTTGTTATAATTGTTGTTGTTACTAGTTACAAATACTAGTAACAAAGTACCTAAGGATAAAAGAATGTAAAAATGGTTATTTGCTAAGCTGTCTGTTAAGTGTAGACACAAGATTAGTTATTGAATGATTTGTAGAGCAGTTTGAAGTGGCTTAACAGACAAAAAGGATTTCTCTGATGACATGATGACTCCTAGGATTCGAGTCATCATTGTTGCTGACAGTTCTTCCTCTTTCATACTGTCTCACAATTCTTTGGTGGTTCCTGTCTTTCTGCTTAGTAGCCAAGATGGAGAACTTTCAGCATGAGAAACGTACAACGTTTGTTCCACATTTAACTTTTTGACGGTTTTTACTACACAATCCACGTGCTTGTAGACTACTTTTTGCAGCCTTACTTGATAGCGTGAACACACTGAGACATGCAAAGTAGCAAGTAAATACGTATGGTAGAGAACTGGAGAAACAGTATTTCAATTAAAGAGATATAAATCTAATTAAATGCACAACACTTTCCAAGGATAGTCTGATAGATGTGTCTCTGGAATAATGTTTTATGCACAAACACACTCCAAGAGTCACGATGACACATATCACCAGGGAGAGGAGTCACACAAATATACACAGTGTGGAGAATTAGGATGCGATTTGACTGAGAGCTTGTGATAGGTCGGTGCGAGGAGGTTGGTTTGATGTGCACTCTTTTAGGGTGGCTTGACACTGGCCCCTTAATATTCCCATTAGAGACCTTACACTCTGAAAACACACACACCAGTGGGATGCCATCTCTCATGAAAAATAGGCCAGACGGAGCGTTGAACGCGGTGAATGCAGGGTCTTTGTTTGTATTTGTGACTGTAAGCAGCATAAAACATCTTATCATTCCATTGGTGTGAATAAACAGACAAGGAAGGTGAGACAGGTTCTCTGGCAGCCATATGGGGGTTTTAGCCTACAGTGCTGCTTACACAAGATAAGACAGTCAGCTGGTTAGGGGGGAATAAAGGCCCACTATGTAAATCCAAGACATTAAAACACACAACACACCCAGCAGAGCTCCACAGACAGGTCACATCGTTTCCAAAGAATGTGGAGAATCTGCATCAGCCTCAGTATGAGATGAATTTGTGTACCATGTGCTCTGCATGACAGTGAGGCAATGAGGTCAAGCATGGGTGATAGAAGAAGGCAGCATTGGAGGGAAAATGTAGACGTATAAGAAAAGGGCAGCAGCACTGACATACTGGCAGCAAAGCTTGAAAAGCTACAGTAGCAAGGCTGCCCTTCACATCAACACACACTCACACACATGCACGCTGGTTACACACACACACACACACACACACACACACACACACACACACACACACACACACACACACACACACACACACACACACACTGGTTATGCCCTCCCAGCACACCCTCTAGGCTGGCACATGGAGTGGTGGGGGGAGGGAGGCTGCATGCCCAAGGATGAGACTGAAAAGAGAGTGCGATTCGGGGATGGCAAGATGGCTGCACAGCTCAGTCTGCCTCTCGCACTCCTGTTAAATTAAAGGCTGTATATGAGCCAGACTGTTAAACTAGGCGCACTGTGCCGAATAATTCATCTGCAAAGATCAGAACATCTGCAGCTTTGCCATCAGCAATCACAGACCGAGCTTTTGAAAATTCCATATCAAAGAAATACACATCACACGTTAAGCAAATCCAGAAATGATTCCTGGTGGATCATTTTTTGCTGGAGACCCTTTCAAGTCTCAACGCAGGTTGTGCACCTTTGAAACCCTTGGAAAAAAATGTGATATTTACAATAGGCACAGTATGGCAACTTTTGGATTGGGAGTTATTGCTCTACAGCCTGCTGATTATATAAATTACGGTAAAGAGAGCTGATAACCAGGAAGAAAGATGAGGCAAATGAGTTGGTAATCAGCAAAGACAGAGCGAGAGAGAAGGAGGGGTGTTGTGTGAATTGACCTAATTCTGTGCGATGGCTGCTCGTGTAGTAGACAGAATTATCAGTGCCACATATTTAGACTTGAGGATGAGGATGCTTCTCTGTGTTCAGCTTGCACACACGTGTGTAATATGTACATGTGTGAATATGATGCAGTGTTTTCTGACACCCTGCTTAAAAATGCATGGCTGTAGCTGATGGGGGAGAAGAGCTGGTGCTGCAAAGTGTGTGTGTGCATTTTTTTTAAAAACAAATCAAGGAATTTATTCAGGGTTGGTGGTTAAATTTTTTAGAATATCTGACTTTTGAGAAATTTAGACAAGGTTGTAGAAAGCAAAGACGTCAGGGAAAATTGGCTAATTTACATAAATATGGCAATTTATACACACACACCCACACATATATAATTTTCCACACTAAGCCACTTTTGCATTAACAGACCACAGAGGAATTAAATTTAAGGTCGCAGTCGAAGACAAAATGGAAATTTTCACTGAAGCCCAGTTACACCGGGGGCCTTGAAGTAAATTTCTGTCTGTATTTCTTTTTGTCTTTCACAGTCTCTTGTTACCTGCTGTCCAAGCTGACAGAATCATATGTGGCACCAATTACCTCGGTCTCAGCCTGTCAAGTGGAGGCAAGCAAAGCCAGAGGAAGTCAAAATGACAGTGAAACGCTTCATCATCCACCACTGGGCGGTTAGAAGCACTCACTGAGGCTGGGATACACATCTCTGATCTGTTGCGTTGTGTGTGTCAGGATGTTGCTGACTTTTTACTGACAATGTGGTCTCTGGGAAAATGTGGCGTGCTCTGCCACTTGAGTACAGGCTAAAATGTCTCAAAAACTGGGAATTTTTGGAAAGACATTCATGGTCCTGACAGGAATAAACGAAAGTAAAATATTTTAACCATTGTGGTTTTATGACTCAGCCACACTAGAGTAAAAATAGTATGGTAACCTCTGTGCAACTAGGAAAAAATCTGTGGTTATCCAGTAATTGCATTTATTTCTGATTGCAAGTAGTAGTGGTTTACGCAACCACTGTCGATTGCAAAGCGGATGCACAGATTGGATTGTTGGACATAGTCTGTCTCCAAACAGTTGGGATCTGAATCAAGTTGACTGTAGCCACTCTCAGACTGATTGGCATTTATTGTAAATAATAACAATTTGTAAATAATTTGCATCAAAAAAGACAAATTGGCAACGTCCTGCAATCTGTCTGAGTCAGTCTGCACAAATTAGATTAACGTTAACTGCATCATATCTCTTGTAATAGCAGGCTTGACTCAGCTGGTTGCCATTTGCTTGTATAATAGTTATATTGCAGGTAAATCATTATCCTGCAGGAACTAAATGACTTTTTATGGAGGAATCAGAAATATGGCATTCTGACTGAACCCTTAAGGTAAGAAGTTAATGTGAATGACTATTCGTGCAGACTTTTGCTCATTTCTGACAGCTCTTTGCTGAAATATTACAAACAGATTGCATCTAATTGACCTCATTCATTCACAAACTGAAAGCTGACTGACAGCAGACTTATTGTTGTTTTGTCACTGGCTTGATCAGCCAAAGTCAGTATGAAGATGACAGCTGACTGCGAGTGGTCACAGTGCTAGTCATGTCTACAAAGTAGCCATTTAAAAGGCAACAAGACTTGAAATTAATTGCACACAGTTGCAATAAGTTTGGGCGTGCCAAGATCTACAGAGGCTGTTTTCCTTAGTTTGGGTGCAGCATTAATGAGATATCATAAAGACAGATGGAAGATTTGCCATAAAATTTGCTGCAGTGGTTCTATTTCTATATTTAATTTTAACAGCAATAAAGAGTCAAAAGTGTTTTTGGCACACTGACCTCAGTCAGTTTCAGAAGAGTCAGTTTGGGTCATTTTTTCAGTTGTTTTTTCTTATATGTAGCACACAGTGGGGACTATTATGCCTCAGACTGTCCTGACTACCAGATTTTGTCATGGTTTTCTGTGTGGCAGGCAGGATGTAGGACCCAAATGCAGGACTCATAAGCGGAAGAGTAAACTCAACACGGCAGCTTAAATGCTGGGAAACTTCACATTCAAATACAAAGCACAACTAGAAATTAGAAACAAGAAACTCAAACTAAAACACTGGAAAATAAACTAGGAACAGAAAACTAGGAGTTGACTTGGAACACGGAGGAAAGAAACACACAGTATAGTGATGAAGCGACAAGACAACAAGCAGGGGAAGACTGAGGACTAAAACACACAAGTAGGATAACGAGAGGATGGGGAACGGGAGGAAACACAGCTGGGACTAATCAGAAATAATGAGACGAGGGGAAGCAAAACTAGATACACTGACGTTGGACAATAAGATATCAAAATAAAACAGGAAGCAAGAGACGAAAACAGACTAGACACAGAGATGTGGAACATGACAGGCTTAAAACTAAGCACACAACACACGGAGACTAAATGAGGAGAATAAGAAAATTGAACTAAACCTTCACTAGAGAACCAAAGAAACCCAAAAAACATGAACAACAATAATCAAGGAACATCATTACAACGACTGAAACACCAATGACAGATATACTCATACAGAGTATTTAGGAAGCAGCACCCATGATGACACTAGTCTGAATCATACCAATGACCAACTTCAGTCAAGTTATTTCCAAAATCCTATAAGTTAAAATCCTTAGCTTTAAATAGACAAACAACCTAGCATACATTTTGATGTTAAATAGCCCTGACTGCGATAAAGGCTATAAGCCAAAACAAACTGATCAAGTTTTTCTTCACATGTAGCTTCAACCTCTTTAGACACTGGCTAACTGTCATCTGGTGGTCTTTTCTCTGCATCTAGTCAAGGTTGAGAAATACTTTGAAAATGAAAATGGTTCTAGTTATTAATAATAAATAAAATTAAATAAAATGCCTCATGCTACTAAACTTACTGACACTGAACTATTCACATCAAAGGTTTATAATGATTACATCAGGGAGCAGGGAAGCGTAGACTGGTTGTTTGACATGTGAAGTTCACCACAAAAGAAAAGAGAAATTTACTTGTAGATAAATTTAAATTACTTAAAAGACTTGCTTGTACTTTAATGGAATTGGGAAACACTACAAATGTTAAATATTAGCATGTTAGCAATATTAGCATGCTACTTTGACCTTTCTTGGTAGCATTTAGCTCTGTAAGCATTTCAAAACAGATGTAAGGTATCTTTGTTTTAACTCTACAGTTATACAGATGTTCAGCATATTTATTAGAGTTTTATTTATATTTTTAACCTAAGCTGAATTGAGCCCAGTACCAGTGTTTAAACTGGTTTCACAATACTAAGTATTTATTTTACCACTACTATTAAGCAAGTGTTATTAGCTAAATGCTGCTACAGGAAGCAACAGAAACGTGTAAACTGTGATTGAAGTCACTGGCAGATCCAATTTAACATTATTTGTTAAACAAAACATTTTCTAACATGCATATTTGTAAGTCTGAGCCTGCTAGATTTTCACCACAATATCTTTATGTTCTGTAAAGCGTAAAGCGCCAAAGTGAAACCAAACAAATGCCTTTCAGATGAGTGTCTATTTTTGAAGCCCATCCACCAGAAGTGGGGAATGGCCTTGATCTGCTGTCGGCCATCAACAGATGGCTGATTAGCATTTCCAAATCTGTAGTCAAACTCTACACTGATTTGGGAATGATTGGAATTCAGCTCAAGACTTTATCTGCTAACTCGCCATTGAACTGTGCCTTTCTCTTACTGCTCCTCCTTTTGATTAGCAAGTAAAACATTATTCCGATGGCTCATTGATTGCCTGGGGGTTTTACACAGATAGGCAGTATTTATGGCATGGCACCCGTGGAAAAAGACACATGAGAGCAGTACAATTTACTTCTCCTTTCACACTCCTACCTCCTCATCTACAACACACACACAGACCCTCTTTTGCTGGTGCTGTTCTAGTCCTCTCCTATCCTCTTTTCATCTGGCTTGCTCTCTTCTATATCACTTTCCAATCAGCTAAATTCCTCTGGCTGAATAATACGTCACTGTGGCAAGCGTCTGTGCACACACACATGCATATATGCATGCTTACATCCACACAAACACAGTCACTGGTCCTCCCCTATAATGTCATTATGGGGCCAACTGAGTCAAATTACACTGAATCAATAAATCCTGTTTATCTGTTGGGGAAACCCTGCTCTCGTTTACAGCCCAGGGGAATGTGTACATGGGTGGAAGATGAGGGAACCTGCATGTGTGGTCTCTTTCAAGATGGTCCTGGTGTTATCAGTGGCTGACGTGCCGCTACGTGACTTTGTGTAAAGGAACTGTTCGGAGTCAATGTGGACAGGCCCTTTGCTTGTGTATGACAACAACAACATCAAGGCAGATATTGCCATTTGCCAGATAAGCTAATTGACTCCTGGACTGTCTCAATGAAAAGCCTATTGAGATGCAACGCAGCGCCTGAGAAGTGGCACACAACAATGACGAGAATGTTAATGACCTGCTTTTTCTTTTTTTTTGATTGCAAGGTAAACACAACAGCAGTCCGAATGCCTCTCAGCGTTTAATCTTAAATTATCACAGGACACACAATGCAATAGCTGCAGGATTCACAGGCAAACATTCCCAAAATTACAGATAAAACACAGTCAACACTGTGATGGTGCTGATAAGGAAGGATCTTTTGAATTAACGCAAGGGATGGACATGAAAAGCCAGTTGTTTTCAGTAATCTACCTTTTGCTACAGCTCATTTTCACATAAGACTTAGCAACCTTATTAAAATTGGACATTTGTTCACATTCAATTTATTAGCTTCATAATATAACCCACGATTTAGGATTAATGTTGAGAAAATACATCTTATCATTCTTTGAATTTAGGGTGTCATTTTCATCTGAAATATTTCACAGGTAAACAGTAAAACAAGGCAGTGAGTCTCAGTCTGTAAAGAAAAAAATGATCAAATTATATGTAAGTATTTTTTGCTACATAACTTTGCACCTTTGCTGTAACAAAACAAATTTCCCACCTGTGGGACTAATAAAGGCCATCTTATCTTATCTTATCTTAAAGTAATGAGCACCTTTAAAGTATTTTAGTAGTAAACAGATTGAGGAGCCTTAACATCAAATATTTTGTTGTGCAGGGTGTAATATGGTTAATTTATTGTGTAGGCAGCAACAGTGCTTGAAAATGAGTTCTGTGTGCTTGAAGGTGTATGCTTCAGACCAGAAAAGAGTCATGACTGGAGCTTAAAACCAAAAAGAAAAGAAAGTTAAAAAGTAAAAAAAAAACACTCTTCTGAAGATGCATTATAGCCTTGATACTTTTTTCCTTTTTTCTGGTGTCAACATGGTTTATTTAAATATTCTGTCCATGTGTTTTGTAAATGTTTTTGTCACAGTTTATTTGCAAAAACACCAAGTGCAATATATACAATGTGCAAGGATCGGGGTTTCCAGGGATCCGTGGAAAGGAGGGGGGAAAGGTCCACAGGCCACACTCCTCTTCCTCTTCAAACACTCATGCTCTCGCTCCTCTCACACCATGCCACTCTCCCACACTCAGGAAATCCAGGGAAGGTAAATGGGAACAGGTCCAGGGGTTTCTATGTACAGAAATACACGATCAGAAGCAAGCTAGAGATTCACACAGAGATCAAGATTTGCCGGGGCTGCACTAACTCAGGTTACTCAACAATCCAGCGATGAGAAGCACTGAGCCACCACCTTAAGTAGTGGCCACGTAATCAGGTAAACCAGCAGCAGGTGGACAATAATGGCCACGTGCATGGGCCAAGGGCGGAGCCCATTATGAGCTCTGCCCAGGCAGACAGAGGACAGGACAGAGAGAGAGCAACAACAACAAAAACATATGGCCGGATGCTGAGCCAGCCAGGGAGACACGGAGACCACGACAGTTTTGAACTAAGAAGTTTAACATAAAAATCAAAGCATTTTTATTGCTTTAGCATTTATCAGTGACATGGAAAAATCAACTTTTTAAAAGACACGATCACATTAAAAGATAAATGAATAAAGAATAAGACGTATTGCTGCCTGAATCCCAAAATAGTGTTTAATTACAAAGTAAGAATTGGACGATAGGATACTTAAAGATGTGACGTGCGCCACTAACAACACTGTGTAATTATTCACAGCCAGTGTGTGAAAATTATTACACGTGACTCACTATAAGCTGAGTGGGAGCATCTGTCTTATTGCTTAATATGGCAGTATTCTTCAGATTAGAGTTTTGCCACCACGTTTGGTGAACAGAGTTCGTGTTTATGTCAAATTCTGAAAATTATTCCTCGTAGAAGATTCTAGAGGAAAAACAGAAGGAGAAGAAAGAAATGTCCAGGACGTTTGTGAGCTGCAAAGAGAAACTCTACTCTAACTGAGTGACAGAAAAAAATCCCCAATCCTCTCACTGTAAACCCTTATAAATCCTGCTGCTGGGGAATTTATTTTATATTTGTTATATTCATGAGTCGCTCATTCTCTGTGGTACCTTTCAACACTGTCTCTCGACATGAAAGGTTAGCATATTGTATAGTTGCATTAATATAAATTACCAAAAGTTACTTTTACTACACGATTAAAGTTGTTCGTTCCTGAAAGTGGATAAAGTGGTGTCCACGTGGAGCTGAAAGTCCACTTTAATAGCTTTCTGTTGGACTAAGTAACATTAGCCTTATTTTAGGAGGCTAACATCCCTTTGTGTATCTGACATTGAAGATACATATGCTAAATGTTTTACAATATAATGCTCATATTTGCATCTTGTTCAGGTTCAATCAATTTATTTTGGATTGTCACTGCTTAAGGTATTGCAATAGAAGCGTTCTTGGTTGGCTGTAGTTATTGACTGCCCACTCTATAAACTCCTCCCATGGCATTGGTCGACCCTCGTATGGACACTTTCGCAGACAAGCAATTAGCATACTGAATACAGTCCAGACAGCCAATTAGAGCATCACTGTTGAGCCCCCCTCGTATGTAAATAAGGCTAAGAATTTGCAGGAAAGCATTCAAGTGCTGCCAGCAATGGCAAAAGTCTCGGGCACAGAATTGAAAAATGAATGCGGATGTAATTAGGAAGCTGGAGAGAGTAGGGGACAAGATGAGGAATATACGTGTGTTTAAAAAAAAAGAATCCAAATTATGAGTGTGAGAATAAAGTGTGTGTGGTGGGGTGGGGTGGGGGGGGGGTTGGGAAAGAAGAAGAAGAAGAAGCAGCAAGGCGAGGGTGAGGGGGTGGAAACAGCGAGGAATACTGGGATGAGACTAAATACAAGCCTACATCAGTGTTTCAGTAATTTGATGAAATAGGCTTCCAGTCATTGTGCATAGTAACACAGCTGGTTGTGCATTTATAGGACATAGACTGTGAATGTGGGGCTGCGTGCAGGTGCACACATTAGGCATTCTGTTTGATCATATATAGAGTGGATTTTGTGCACGTGTGTGGGAGCACGAGTGTCAGAGGATGCGTTCAGCTGCAGGGAGACATCGTGCCAGGCAGGGAATTTTGTATGGGATCACGCTACTGCACATGGCACCGTGTACAGCACATGCAACTCTTCTAAGACCCCAAAGATATGCACACTCACAACATCTATCTAGTCTGTGTATGCTTAAAACACTCCCGAATCAATATTCTGGGCTCTGTGTTGTCTTATGGTTTCGTGCAGTCATTTCCATTCGTGGATGGCCAGTGACGCCCGTCATGTCGTTAGTTCACGCGTTTAGCCCCTCATCACATCTACTCTTGTTCAGTAATCGCAGCATGTCACACTCAGCTGCTCGACTGGAGCCGTGGCTTAGCAGACGTTGAGTATGTGTGGAAATGGGATTGAGCTCATGATGGTAAATCCAGTGACATCAATGATATTTGCCTCTTCTCTTTTATCAGCCTGGGCATTCCCGTTTGATTATAGTCACTGGCAAAGCGGTCTTTCGATAAAAGAAAGGAAAATCTGAATTTCTCTGTCAAATTACAACAAAATAAATGCCTAGATTGTAAACCGGTAATCTAAACAGCAATTTTGGTACATTTAAATATCAGGAAACATGCTTAGTATAGAGTGACAAGTTAGAACACCTTTGTATTTAAACAGTCCACATGAAACTGCTTGGAGATTGCTAGCTTAACTTAAGCATTCGAATGGAAGCAACAATTTTCAACAATTTTGTGACTTTCAAGATCTGTTTTATTGACTTGCTTTCTCTCAGCAATCCCCTGTTTGTGTCCGGGCCCCTCTCTCCACAGCCTCGTATCTGTCCTGCCATCCTTCTTCCATTCTGTGTATTGGCTGAATATATAGTCTGTTTACTGAGAGAGTAAACACTAGAATGAAGGAGCAGGTCAAAGTCAGGGTCACTTTCTCTGTATCTTTCCCTCTTCTCCAACCATCCAGCTCCCTCTCGCCCTATTGCCCTGTCCTTCCCCTGCTCTCTTATTATGTGCTGGTAATGAGAGGTCTAGACAAGCTTGATCAGGATTAAGGCCCAGGAAGGCAGGCAGTCAGGCACAGTGAGGTCAGGCAGAGAGAGGCAGCTTTAGCTTGGACACATACACTCCTGAGGGCCTAGGATGCGCACCAAAAGGCCAGACCAGAGGTTTTTGAGGAACATCATGGATCATGGATTGAGAGAGGATTCAGGAGATAAATAAATTTAGCCGCCACAGAAATCCTACTTTCTGCAGGCTCGCTATCTACCAACAGTATTGACTGAGGAAAAAAGATGCTGCTCATGAAATGAAAATATTCAGCAGAAAATAACGGAAAATACTGCTCAACATTAGTGTAGTTCTCACACAAACTGATCTTTTAGCATAGCATTAACTCCAAAATATAATGGGATTCTTTATAATTGACTCTAGATCCACAATATCAGCTGCACCTACAAAATGGGCTTCTATCATGGATAATTTAAATAGTACCAGTTTCAGTTGATATCACTGTACAAACAACTTGGTATCATTGCACTGCTCATTTAAAAGCTGGGGAATTTAGTTAAATGGGTGCATAGAGTGGCAGCATTTTGAAGTTTTATTCCTCTTTAAGAACACCTTTCAGCTTTTTAATACCAGGACAATAAATGTCGGTAACCAAATATGATGCAAAACTTACAACATTTACATACAAAACTTACAGAAGATAAAAGTAAAAGTTGTCCTCCATGCAAATATTATATACAAATAATTGAAGACTGGACACATGACACATGAAATAATTATTGATTTGTTATGCAGTACAAATTTGAGTGTGAGAGTGAAGGATTGTGGGTATCACAGTGTTGCTTTCGTGCAGCCTAACAAATAATTTAACAGCACATAACCCGATTTTGACAATGAATCTCGTAAGTTGAATGCTGAATAGTTGTAAATGAGGCCTAAATACGTGAGAAAGCAGCAGGGAAGTTTATGACGAAGGTAAGAATCACGAAAGAAATCACTGAAGCTCAAGAAACAGACATGACACACTGACAAAGACTGCAGAGGACGGTTTATATTGCATCTAACTCCCTGTTTGATTTCACTACAAAGAAACTAAAGCTTGATTTAGACTTCTGCAGGAATCTAGGCGCTAACTTACGAAACTCTACACCACAACCATCCACACTATTCAAACCATTGTTGGCCCAGAGTGTAGTTACATTTCTTGATACGTGCATGTTACGTGGAGGGATTTGTTAATAGGGGTTTCCAGTTATGTTGTAGATCACAACGTAGATTTCCCACTGAAGCATAATTCATACGTAAGTATATTATGGCTTCAACCTTCACCAAAAGCACCACACGCAGCATAAAAGATGGACGTAGCTATCACCTGTTGGTTCCCAGAATTCCCCCTCCAGTAAAAATCCCCCCAAAACACATGAATGAATGTGACGTGCAGGAGCAGTCTTTAGCCAATGTTTCGTATGATAGGTAATCCTGCAATTTCAAACACTGTATGTCCGAAATTTGCACGAAAGACTTTTTATTCAGTAGGACCAGAAATTAGTGACTGAGCTCATAAAGGATGCAGGAAAGTTCTTAAGGTGTTTACAGAGGTCAAGAAACAAAGTTGTTTGACACGTATCTAAAGTCCTTTTGCAACTACAGCTATCGCCACCTGGTGGCCTTCAGATAGAAATGCAGGATTTTAGGAACTTCATTGACTTCATTTTTCCAGCACAGAAGCCATTTCCATGTTTTGTAGCGTCTATGGAAAGCACAAACAAGAGTAGCCCACAGACTAAGAACACATATTTCTATCATTGCCTCTTGGTGACTTTAACAGAAACGCTTTCTAAGATATGATAAGTGTGCTGGGTTTGCTCTCTGTGCAATCTGTTGCTCTTGCCTGAGATAGAGAGCTCTTCTACCAAGAAACCCTGAAGGCACGCCTGCACACCATCACAAGTGTTGGCTAGTTGGCAAGTAGACCCTTGTTTAAATGCATAAAGTTCCTTTCAGCTGCTACCTTGTTCATAAGGGGTCAGCAAAGCTGATGGATACACATGCAACTCTCCCACTTATTTGTGTCTCCTCCTCATCTCAAAGCAACAATTTTTTTGTGTGCAAGGCAAATGTGTTAACCACTACACTAAATAATCACCTATTTTTCTTCTGTCTGAGTGACTTTTGCTGCTGGTTAACCTGGTTAAACATTTTCTTTTAAAGTCATCTGTTCTTTTTTTGCAGACTATTTGAAGAAGTCCTTTGATGCATTAACCCTTCCATCTTTATGTTTATTGACTCTTCTCTTTTCACACATGTGAGTGTTTGAGGCACAGGATACCAGCTGTTGACATAGATGGCTCTCAGTCCAGTGGGAATCCAGATCCACCAGAGACCCGTAGCTAGCAACAAATTCCCATCCTTCAAGTTCCCAGATGGATTTGATTTGTGCTCATTCCTAAACATCAGGATAGGCCAAGGACCCTGACACTGGAAATGATCAGGCTGTGGCAGGATCTTTCTAAAGAAAATACGCAGACTGCCTGAAAAAACAGATACAGCAAAAATTGCATTCAGAATATAATACAGTCACCTTGTTTTTGGCAGCAGGATGGTCCAGAGAGGGATAAAATTGGAAAGGGCAAAGAATGTATGCTTCTAAGTGACCTTGAACAAAACACACAGGTTCCAATTAGAGTGGCCCTCTAAGCCACAATCAACAGAATAAAATGTGAATAATTTAAGGGCTTTTTCATGTTTATTTTTAATATAATTATAAGCTTCTACTGAGCCTTATTTTAACCAGCTATTAGTAATATTTGTACAGCATTCAGACAGGTTCCATTGATATTTCGCAGTGACAACAAGTAGGCTATGTGGATGTGGGGGGTAAGAAACACACCAGAATGACTAAGAATTTCATGAGAAGAGAAACACAAGGAGCTGCTTTTGTGCAAATATAATGGACGAAAAATGTTTAACATCCCACGAAGTAAGCTCTGTGTTAGCTTGGAGTACAAAATAAGCTGTTTGCTTGCAGTCTGGTCAGAACACTGGGTTAAAAAGAAAAGAAAAAGTAGTGAAATACTGCTCGGTTGTGGTGAGAGAGCTCCCTCTGCTACTGCTTATGGCAGCTGAATGAAAAATGCTGCTTTCTTAGGCTGTATATTGAAGTGCTTTAGTAAAGCATCAACTTTTGAGGTTGAAAAAGAAACCAGCTGAAATACAAACGTGTCAAAACTTGCAGTTCCTATAATGGCCACTTGAGGCTGGCTGAAAAAGGGAGTCAATCCCCACAGACTAACATGTTACAGCAGTAAAAAGCCTCGTGGAAAAAAGGGGGTCATTTAGACTCCAGAGCTAATTTTCTCTGCAAAACACAACTACAGCGGGTGACGTTTTCTTGAACTCACCCGACTTTGTTAAGTTTTATGCTGCGTCCACAGTGGGTGATTGCTTGTCCTGTTGCAGATTGCTAGCAGGCTTTCCAGGATTTGGTTGCCTGGGTAACCTCTAACATATTTACAAGCTGGACAGATCAATCCAAATATCGAAAAAACACATGCCGCTATATATAGGGCAAAAACTGTTAAAATCCAAAGACAAAAACAAAAAACTTCTGTCCAAAAAATAAAAGTTTTTTTATTCCTTCTCTTTTCCTCACACTCTTAAAATTCACAAACATAAAATTATGAAGCAGTTTGAGGGGTACAAAATGGCTCTTACATCCATGTGACGTTTGTATAGCTCCTACGTTGTTAACTTCTAAACGCTTGAAAACAAAAAGTGCCAAAAAACACTTCCCCACTATGATTCGGTTAAAAAAAGAAAATCTCTCCCACTCCAACATTGACATAATGACAAAAAGCTTATGTCAACCGTCCACATAATGGTGTAATTAGCAAGTACTTTTTGCTGTTGAAAATCTTGGCTGATGTGTAAATGGATGTGTTGGCTTACACATGCGTATCTCAGTGACAGACTGTGAGAGACTGAAATTGTTGAAAAAGCCATATTCACGCCTCATCCCCATTCACAGCTCTTTCTCTTCTCTCTCACTCTCTCTCTCACTCACACACACACACACACACACACACACACACACACACACACACACACACACACACACAAACACATACGTATAGTTTGCACAGGGACTACGGGCCTCTGAGGGAATGATAACACAGACATGTTAATGTGTGCTAATGATGCCGTTATCTCCTGATGAGTGCAAATGGAGCGAGAGATTAACACCCATGCAACAGAGAATGAGGTGTGGATTCACCGGCACATGTGTGAGTGAGATGTCTTGGAGTGGGTCGTTCTGTCTTCTGATCGAGTGCATGCGTGCACCCTGACTTCCCCTTGAACTTTGACCTCCTCCCACGCCTACCGAGCATCTCACAGGAAGAAACACCAATTCCCCCAGGGGGTGGATGAGTCTGTGTGTGCATATTTGCATTCTAAACACACTAAGTACATTTAAAAAAAATCTTCTCTGTCTTGTGCGCGCCAACTGAACCTCAGCTGTCCCGTTCATGCTACAAGCTCACTTGCATCCATTCGAATCCATGGTGTGTGAGTTAAATGCCACCACGGCTGAAGGGTCTGCTGGCTTTTATCATTTAGCTCATGCTTTCACAGACTTGCATCATGAACACCCACACATGTAGGCCTACACACTCCTCTTCAAATGAAATATCTCGCTTGCCAAAGCTGAGCATCTTAAAGGAACACAGCAAGATTTTAGGAAATCAGTCCAGGAAAGGTTTTGGAAATGGATCTGCATACATTTTATACAATAAGTTTCATGGTATAAAACTCATTTATAAGTCCTAAGCAAAGTATACGTGATGGTATTCACCACTGAGTTAGTGATATGTCTGTGTGTTAATGGTATGCTTTATAACAATTATAATCATTCCATTACGTGAGTTCTAGGGTCTTTTTATGGGTTACTGGCAAATAAAGGTCTCTGCAGTTCACAAGTGGGTGTTCCACAGCCATCATGCATGGTAGGGTTTCAGATGTTTCTAGAATTCCCACTTGTTGCAAAATATCCACTTGTGCTCTGAAACAAGCACATATCTTATAAGAAAATTTAATGGGACTGAACTATTGCTAATGTGATTTCCTCCACTTGTAGTTTTCCTTCTATGACAAGTCAGAACGTTTGCTGTGAAATAGGTGGATGTGACTGTACTTTGTTTCAAAGTAGCTGCCCGATTTAGACAGTGACAAGTCCAACCAAGAGCCAGATTTAGTAAACAGGACAAAACCACGTGTGAGCAGAATCCCCAAATAGCTCTCATAGTCATTCAATGTCGGTTCATTTAATGTCAAGTGCAAAAAAGTTTCACATGTCGCAAATGGTATTAAATAAAAGTTCAGATTTAAATATGCTCCTCCCTCCCTTGTGCTTTGAGAATGGAACTTCCAGAAATACATATGCTGCAGTCTTGTCACTGCACTCTCTTTGCAAATACAGTATTTATTGTAAGGTAAACACCGTACAATAATTCATGTAGGAAAACCCAAGGAACCAATGTAATGTAATGCAAGAATTCCTAAAATGACAATGACAGGAGTTTTTACAATTCTCCTGCTGATCCGAAGTGTTCGGTGGGGTTGAGGTCAGGACTGCAGACAGGGCACGTGATTCTATACACTCCCAAATTCTGGAGCAGTGTCTGATAAACCATGAGTCCACATTTACAGGGAGCTAGAGTAGAGGCATATCAAACATATAAATTGTTGCTATATGTGACTGTTTAGTTAAGTTTAGCCACCAAAAGTAAACTTATTAATTTTGTGTTTGGTTGATTATTTCTTTGTTGTTGCAATGCTTCTTGGCAATAAATCTTATGCCGTTCTAAAGCATGTTTGTTTCCCCTTGAATGGTACCACATTTGTAAGAAAATGCATTTGTGGGTTTAGCAGAGTTGTCGGTTACGCCCATGAAAAACTTGCCACATCATCTCTGGCAGTGCCAAACTGCTTATTCTGCTATTGACTGTAGTTTTGAATTTCTGGTACCACAGGTGACAATCAGGTGACAATCAGGTGCCTGATTTCATGTCAGAAAGGCAGAAATGAAATGTTGGAATGCTTTTGAGAAGCACTTTGTTCAAGGCATACTGATGCCTTATAATGTGCGTGTGCCAAGTCAGCCGATTTTCACTGAGAATCAGCATTTAATTAGCTGATTTAGGTGAGTAATGTCCCCTTTTACAAAGAAACAGCCTAGCAAGTGCAAACAGAGCCACTTTAAAAGGAAGTGAGAGGCAGGCCCATTTAGCACACAGGCTATTTTGCTATGGAGCTGTGCTGTTAGAATGTAGTTTGAAATACTAAAATAAGCAAGATCTTATTTGAAAAAAAGACCTTACTCAGTTTGCAAACAACGGCACTTCATGGTGCTCCAAATCTTGTCTATCAAACTGTATTATACTTAGCATTAATGGTGCCTTCACCATAATGCACCCGTGAACTATGCACTAATATTCTTAACCCTGTCAGATCTGGGCCATCATCTGTAACCATATTCTGCACTTAAAAAAATAGTTTTTCAGGTCTTGGTAGTCAGTCAGACCACTGATAGCAGAGAAGGAACCACTTTAATCTGCATGAGATGAGTATTTTTATGGGATCAGCTAAATCATGATAC
The DNA here is from genome assembly GCF_013358895.1 of Oreochromis aureus. Taxonomy (NCBI): domain Eukaryota; kingdom Metazoa; phylum Chordata; class Actinopteri; order Cichliformes; family Cichlidae; genus Oreochromis; species Oreochromis aureus. The sequence goes on from NC_052962.1 coordinate 10,200,967, forward strand.
ACTGGATGAACACATGGTCGCTCACCTGAAAGAGCTCTAAAAATAAACTCTCACTGAATAACACCACCACCACCACCAAGACAACACCACCACCACCTTCCTAAAAAAAGAGGGTGTATGGTATTGTAAACGTACCCCCCTCCACTGCTCCCCACGAGCTGTCAGAGCTGCCACTCTACCCTGACGTCTATATTCTCCCTCATGTCCTCTCCCGCCCTCTTTCCTCATTCTGCCTGATGAATTTCCAGTCTGTCAGATCCTCAATTCTTTCTCCCCTCCCTCATTCCTTGCCTTTCTCTATCATTGATGGCCTGTTCCAGCACTGCTATCCAAGCCTTGGCTGAGAGTTGGTTGGTCATGGATGGTTGTGTGTGGGGGGGATGGGCAGCGGTTGCTTAGCACGTTTTGAATCAAACTGAAATATTCATGCATGTGTGCCTGTGTCTCTGTGTGAGCACGACTTCACGTGTACCATTTCTTGGTCTGTGTTTACATATGTGAGTCTCTTCATGCCTTTAAGATTAAGTGGAACTGTGCGTAAAGAGGTCTGTATGTTGGGATGCATACTTCTGCGCGCAGCTATGCATGTGCAGCATGTTTTTGTTTTTATCTCTCTCTCTTTTTTTTTGCCAGGTGATGCACACAGCCCTGTCGTTTGACTCGGCTCCCAAAATAAAACTCAGCACATCAATTACCCATGAAACGCTCTGCACGCGCTCACACGACCGACCGACCCACCGAGGAGGAGGAATTAGCCGAACATGCCTCTCTTCTCTAATGATATGCAGTGCACTCTGCCTCTTGCAGATATCCCTTTTTTTGGCCTCATATTCACTTTGAAAATCAAAATGCAAAAGCAGCAGTTGAATCATCTTGATACACATGCGAGTATGGTGGAAGATTTCGATTTAGCCATGTTTTCGTAGAGAAACACCATTTTGACGATAGATTAAATGTCTTTGCGGTGAAACATTCAATCAGTAGTTTTTCCCATTTCAACACAATCACATTTATTCAGTCTTTCAGACACTATTGTTACAGTGGAACAGTATGTGCTATTTTTTTTAGGTGTCTGTCTCTTCATGTAAGCCTCGTGGCTTTTCAGACAGCTGGCAAGTTCACTCCTCTCTTCAGTCTTTTCCCCATCTCTCTGAGGTTACAGACCAGCTGATCCCCCTTTCTTCTTCGGTCTCTTTTTTTTTGCTTCGCCTCTTCCTTTCCAACAAAAAAAACACACACATACACAGACACACACACGAACTAAAAAAAAGCACAAATTGACATGCACACCCCCCAATTTCCCACCCTTCTCTTCTCTGTGTCCCTCAACCTCCCACCCCTCTGCTGCCCTTGTATCTCACCCCCCTCCTATTCCCCTACCTCCCCCACCCCATCGTTGAGTCGACCGGAGGCAGCAGCCAGTACATGTATAGCTGGTTGCTATGTGGGCACCATGACAACCGTCATGAATTCGACATGGCGCTCACGTATCCAGGCGGATGTGAGCTTGTGTGGATGCAGCGCTTCAAATGGCGCTCACGTATCTAGGGACTGAAACTCTCAGGGAGGGGGTTTGGTATAGATATAGACTTTTCCTCATTTAATGCACTGTGTGTGTGTGTGTGTGTGTGTGTGTGTGTGTGTGTGTGTGTGTGTGTGTGTGTGTGTGTGTGTGTGTGTGTGTGTGTGTTTGAAGGAATGTCTACATTCAAACATCACAACATTGTTTTCAGCCGTGGAGGATCTTTATATTTGCACATGGTGAGAGTTGTGTTGATGACCTTTTATAAAAACCCATGAAAAAATGAGAAAAAAAAGGATCAGATTTAAAAACTTACATCTCTTAAAATGTAAAAGAACAAGCTTATTCACTTCCCATTTCAAAATGTGCTCAAGGATATTTTAATATTTTAGGATTCATAGAAAGTTATTTGAGCATTTTAAAGTGATTTTTCATCATCTGAGATGATATATGTTTTGTAATTTGTCTTAAAACAACAAAAGCAAAAATAAGACTCCACCATCTGCAGTGACTGAAAGATAATGTTTCAGCTTCCCAAATCCTTTTTTACTACACTGCGTATGCAACAGCTTACTGTAAATTTGCAGGGAATATCTGTGTGATCATCTTCATTATGCACATTTGTTAGCCTCTGTGAAACGTGGGAGTCTCCATCATTTATACTCCTACACTGCACTTGTTAAAAGTGAACTCCAAGAAGCTCTGCTATCTGATCCACTCATTTTGACGTTATTGTCGTCGAGTTTTCTTTGCAGCTGCTTTGTAGTGAGAAGTCTAACACTTGACCAGGCAGTAACTGTTATTAAAAAAACACACACACAACTGGTGCCTTTTTTTATGAAGGTTGCCGAGCATGGCTCATTCACCGAACGGGCCGCCTGGTGGAACAGTGACTGAAATGGAAGTGGCGTTTTCTGTGCCTCGTTTCTGTTCCATCACATTTGTTTTTCAGTTTCAGTTGAGAATTTTTAGAACAGGTTCACTAACATCGGTCTTCCCTGACTCATTCGTTTGGCTGTTGTTTACCCTTTCATTTACACTTTTGATTAGGTGGAAGTAAAACTGTAGTTTTCTTTAATTAAACTGGGGATAAGGCTACAGAGGCTTTCACATTTAAAGATAAGTGTCACTTATCTGTTGAACCCAGGGTTGTTTACTTCATAATGGCTCAGTCCAACTACTGTATTAATTTTTAATTTTAGATCAGAGACTGATTGGACGTAGTTGTGGTGACCAACTGGTCAACACCCCCAACCTCATAGTTGCTTACGGTACCAAGGCAATTGCATAGATCATGTGGTGGGAGGTAACCTATCACGATCCAGCTTGGTTTCCAAATAACTGCCATCTAATTCATAAAGGAGATGCCAGCACGTTGCATTCAATCTCACTCAGTCTTTTTAGAAGAGGGAACGCAACATGTTGCATCCTGATTATATTCCTAAATAAAAGTGATGTTGCTGACTCATACCAATGAGTTTCTGGCTGCACTCTTCATTTAAATAGTTAATTTAAATGGGATCTCATGTTTAATCTAATTTCTGTTTACACAGACAGCAAAATATTGCAGTGTTTGCCGTTTCCTCATATTTAATCGTCACATTATGACAAATAGATTGCATGTAATTGCCGACTCGATCCTATTCACTTGCAAACAGACTGACTCTGTCTTCTTGCCACTGTCTCGATGTCTCGATGGACCAAACTTGCTTTGAAGACGATTGACTGCAAGTGGTCACAGACTTTGATGTAATCTTTGAAGCAACCAGCTACTGTTTTCCATAGTGTGACTGTAGTGTTATCCATAATGATCATAACACAACAGGTTTTGACAAGAAATTAAAACTTTTTGTAACCTTTTTGGTTGCTGGCAATCTGAGTATAACAGCAGTATAACATTGTAGGTAAACAACTTTAATTTTAGTTTACATGTAAAATTTAATTAAATTTTTGTCTCTTTTATTTTACCACTCATGAAGCTGATATTCACCAGATGGCGCATCGTTGTTGAGAAACACAATAAAGCTGCTAATCTAGGCCTCATCTTTCCGCGGACACAAGCAGAAATAAGCTTTCTCTGAAAGGTCGATGCCTTAGCAATAGGCTGAGAGGTTTAAATTAGAGCTTCACATTGAACAATAACAACTAAGGCTTTTGCCTCCTGGGTAAGGTGGGTGAGCTTGTCCTACTGGGAGGAGGCCCGGGCATAGAACCAGGACATACTGGAGAGTTTACATCTATCCGACGGCCTGGGAAAGGCTCAGTGTTTCCCCAGACAAGCTGGAGGAGGTGGCGAGAGGGAGGTCTGGGCTTCTCTGCTGCTGCCCCTGGATAATTTATTGTTTTGTTGTTTTAGGTTTTAACTTTTATTGAACTGGCTATCATGTGTTTTTGAACAGCATGCATCATTCATAGTGCACGGAACAACGTGCCACATTCTTTGGTTGCAGTTTTAGTTTTTCGGATGTTAATTTGTCATATTTTAGTAATACGTGAAAATCTTTTTTAGCGACATGGTTTCATAACATAGTTAACAACGGTTTGTCTGGTGTGAGGTGTAATGTTCATAATGCACGATTCGAGGTGCATTTGCTATCTTATCTTAGTTTCCACTACTCAAAACTTCGTTTTTAGAAAACTTGACTAAGGGTGACTAAGTTGTTAGAAAACTGACTAAGTTAGTCACCATCCCTAGTTATAAACTTATATATAACAGTCTTTTTGCAACCCGAGGAGTCCCCTACTTCTGACTATGGAAGCGAATGCAGGATTATGACAATTACAACTTTGTATTCTCTTTTTTTTCAGATTCATGCGCTGAAAGGTGATACATGCATCATTTATATACAGTCTGTGTGTGTGTGGTGGGGGTGGGAAATTTGTGATTCACTAGGAGCCTCTAGTATTTATCTTTATGACATCTTTCAAAGAGTTGATGTAGTTCTTGCCTGTCTGTGATCACCTCTTAAACACACCTCACACAGAAAAAAAGATAGACATTTAAATTTTTGCATCAACCCAAAACCAGAACCAAATTTGACCAGCTAGTAGCAGAGCCAGAAAAAAAAAGCCAGACCAGCCCGAACCTGCACAAACAAGCCAGTGCCCATAAGCAGCAGCAGCCATATTCAGAGCAGCTCAGGCCATGTGGCAACTGTTCTGCTTTACTGTAATCTGTCTTTATGCCAGTCCTGCCAACCAAGGTCCCCTCCGTCCACATGCCCCTCTTACCAGAAGGGCCAGCAAATAGGACTGGCAAGGATTAACATAATAAGACCCACCCACACACACACACACACACACACACACGCGCACGGACACTCATGCACTTAAAAATGCTTGCACCAATACACCAGGAATTCATACATGGTTGTTTTCACAGGCTCACTCATGATCAAACACAAACAGCCGCCCACACAATCTCACACACTGTTTTGCAACATCGGGCACCCAAGGAATTAGAGGATACAGTTGAAGGTTGGAGGCCTTATGCTCTAAATATAAACACCTCTCTCCTCAGCATTGTTATGTAAGTTATCAGGACGCAGCGGAACAACACGCTCAGGATAAACGCGCAAAAAATGCAATAAAACCATAAAAAGATGTTTTCTTTGTAAATTCTTTGGTTTTCTACTTTTATAAGTAGCAGACCTGCCTCGTGGATGTCAAATCCTCTGCATGCTAGAAACACGTGATTGTAATAACACCTACTTCTTACAAGCTTGGAAATGCAGATTTGTTATGTGCAGAAGCTAAAGACCCTCAACACACATTTTTGAACTGATTCCCAGTTCAAAAATAATCCTTATTTACCTGCACTGTCTGAAACGAGCTCAAGTTCAGCTTCTTTTACTGTTTATTCAGGTCAGCATTCTTCTGATTGGCTCTCCTTCAAAATCAAAAGGTTTCAGCAACAGTTGGGTGGAGCTTCTGCGCTCACAACCATAGCAGGGACTCTGAGATGACCATATTAGGGAAGTCTAGGGTCAAAAGAAAACGAAAGTTAAAAACACACACACACACACACACACACACACACACACACACACACACACACACACACAGTGGGAATAGTCATTGCAAAAGCTCACAGGAAAAAAATAAAACAAAAAAACTGCCCCAAAGCAAAATAAATTGTTTCGGGGGAGTCAATAACATGAAGCAACAGTTGCAGAAATGACAAGCTAACACTAAATGGCTAATAGCAAACACGTATCTACAGCATTAGCAATTAAATTAGCAATGATTCAATTAAAACACACATGACCTACATCTTTTTCTGCCTCACAACAGTGAAGAATCCTTGTGTTTTATCCAACTTCCATTGTAATGTGTGCGCTTTTGGAGCGTTTTATTTTTAAGTTGCACAGCATTTGACCTTACAGGGCCACCGTATGTAAAATGTAAAATTTTACATCTGATGTAAAATGTGTAGACGTCCATTACTGTATATAGTAACTATTAAGTCTAATATACCCTAGTAAGCTATACTACTTTTTCCTTTGGGAAGATACCATCTGTGCAGTCTGCAATTCTGTTGAAGAAAGATGTTGAATCTATTTAATTATTCTTGAAAAATAATTGATTTCTGTGCATTTTTTTTCACACTACATCAAATTAAAGTTGATTACATCGATTAAGCATCATGAGGTGGAGGGTGGGGGGTGGTTCCCTTTTTTTTTTTTTTTTTTTGCTGGGAGTTTTAGAACCCTATTAGTTAGGTTACTTACTCTTTAAAATACCAGAATAGGGAGGATGGAGTAGGTTTAAGTTTATTAGATTGATCAGTGTTGCTGAACTATGAAATATTTTGGGTGCAGTGTATTTTTTGCATACAGGTATAACAGAATAGCTTTAGTGTTTGTTTTTTTTTAACTTGAGTATGAACTCATACAAAAAGCAGCAAGATATTTAAAAAAAACAGTTTTATTGATTAAAAAACACACTATATCGGATTCATATCGGTATCGGCAGATATCCAAATTTATGATATCGGTATCAGACATAAAAAAGTGGTATCGTGCCATCTCTAATAAAAATATATATATCATATAATACATATAATAGAACTGCTTAATATGGTTTTTTTTCCACATACACAAAACAGGAGCAGTCTACAGGATTTAGACTACAGGATTTGTCTTTAAACCTCAAACAAATCGATGGGCTCACAAGGATGCCGCCAGTCCCTCACCTCTCCGGCTTCCTTCTCACACACGCTCACATACACACACTTAGCGGTGAAATGCCCTTGGGTTTGCTTTGTCATTATCAAGTGACAAATGACCTTGTGAGCGACGGCTGCATTAAAATGGAATGTGTTTTTCAAAGCTGGAGGGAAAAGACCTTGTAAGTATCAGTCAAAGCTGTGGAAGTTTAGGGGGAAAGTGAAGCACGCTCGGTACTCCTGGTATTTAAGTTAGTGTTTTTGTAGTAGGTCAGATCAGTTGTTTGTTTCTTATTTTTTCAAAGACTAATTCATCGCCTTTTTTGCTCCAGAAAAAAAAACACGTATCATTTGAAGGACTGGAAGCATTTAAAACATTAATGCAACAGCTATTGTCTCTGGTCTCGTCTACATCGGTTGTGTCTAAATTAATGCACTCATTTCCGTCACCCTACTCCCTATAAGTGGATTTCTATGTACAGGAGTCTATAGGGAGCTCATCTGCAACACTTTCAGAAACTATCATTTCCTCATTGCTGTTATTTAGGCCACTGCTGTCACACAATTCAAAAAACAAAAACAAAAAACAGCATCAGTATGGTTTCAGCTTTATTTGCTGAGTAAGTTAACACAGAACCAAGATCACATTGAAATGTGTTTGCTGAGATGTAAGACAAGTCACTCAGCATCTGAAAAATCAGATCAGATCAATAACTGCTGATCAAATAAACAGAGATGTGCATTTTTTAAAGGACAAAGCATCCAAGCTAGTAAAGGCAGGCAACTTAAGCTGCACTGTTTCACCCTCCTCAAGTCGCATACCAAACACATCCTTCTAATTTGGCAGTATATTTAAGCTTCAACACCTCCCCCCTAGTCCCTCTGGCTTCAATCACACAGACCTAGAGATTGGTTGGTGACCCCTGGAAGCCTCCAGTGGCCAGGGGAAAACCGGTATTCCCTGAGTAGTTGATGAGTGGTGGAGGTCCCTCACTCTCACTGGGTGAAATTAGTCGCAAAGAAGGGGTTGCAACAAAACACTAGCAGACTGATGAGGTCATCCATAGTTTGCATGGAAGAGGTTGACTTGTCTGCAAACTCTGCAAACAATCACCAAAAGGATAGCTTCAGTCTTTTTCTATATTGTTTTTTATATCTTTCATATATTTTTGTTGTCTATGACAACTTTCTCATGATGCTAGAATGGAAAAATTAAGCTAGGAGCATCGCCTCGCTTTAGCACCGGATGCTTTGACCAACAGGTGTCCGGACACAGGGAACTGTAGCCATTAGATGTTAGACTAGACCTAACCACTGTTCATTTGACTCACTAAATTTGACCTAGCCACAGTCTTTGACGTGTATTTAGAACCATTTTAAGGATTTTTTTCCTGCAAATAATGCAGCATGAACAAGAAATTTGTGCTTTAGTTTTGGTAAGTGAAAAACTTAGCATTGCTAAATTTAAACAAATTTGGTACTCTTTGTTATAGCAGTAGTCATCAAAAGCACTGAGAATAAGTTTGGTGAGATCACAATTCCATCTTTTATGTACAGTCCATTGTTATAGCAGTAGATTGCTAAGTTGTAAGCATGTTGGAATTTTTCATTATAGGATTTTGTAGGACCTTAAGTAAAGTGTTGCCTCAAAAGTTGAGCTTTTGAGTTAATCTCTGATAGCAGTTGGTAGATATCCAGTCAAGGTCTTCTTAAGCTGCCAGTATGTTTTATTAGAACTGCTTATCAGACAGGCGGAAAGCTTCTGAGGCAAACTTACCATTTTTTTTTTCCATAGCTGTATGGGAATCTTAGAAAGCATGATCTACTCGTTAGTGCATCTGCATGCACGGTATAAAACATGGACATAGCTTCTGGGTAGGAAAAATTAAAGTAATTTGGACGCATCTTAAAAGCTCAGCCTATCTAGTTGTGGAAAGTCTTCCAGTTCTTTGGAAGTCTATGGGAGACTGGAAAGCTGCTAGCCAATGAGCAGGCAGTTTCACTGTCCAAGATGGTGACAATGAAAATGCTCATCTTAAGGAACCAGTGGATGACGTCACAGTAGCTGCATCCATCTTTTAGACTGTCGATGTTCACGCTTAGACACAATTAAACGCCACAATGGGTAACTCTCATCCTAGTGCCAGCAAACCGTGCACAGAAAACCACAGAAGAAGTGACTACTCCGTAGATTGATATCATAGGTGCATTTTGTCTTGGAGCAACTGTAAGTCACATTATTTTCTTAGGGATTATTAAAGTATTCTGATTCTGATTATTTATTGCGAGCAGAGCACAACAATTTCAGTGAATGAATAACAGACCAAATCCACGGAGAACAACCTGATATCAACCTAAATTTAAAACCACATTTTGTTGACAGTGACAGTGTTTCTATTGAGCTGCTTTTCCTCATACACGATACAATATATAATACCACTCAGTGTTTCAGAAACATTTGCTTTTAGGGGAGAAAATTGCCTTTTTTGTCTGGAGGGAGTGCTAAAATATAGAGAACAAGATGCTTTTACAAATGTACCCACCTTGTTTTGTATTGACACTGGGAAAGCTGTCTCTATCTGCTATGTGTGAAATGGCCAAAAGCTCCAAATTAAGAAAACTAGAACTTGAGTTGAGACTGTTTTGCCCCGCTGTGTCAAAGATCAGCAATAACCTGTCAGCCTCAGAACACAAGATAGTAGTATCTGAGATTTGCAGCACAACAACACACTTTAACAGAGAGCTACAAGAATCCCATAAAAAACAAGAAAAGCTATATTTTTTTTAATTTATATAAGAAATGGGTTAAAAAAGAAAGAAATGTGACAGAGTTTTTTGCATTTTCTGTACACATCCCATCATCTTTCCTTCCTCCCCCTCCTGTGGAATGTCCAGTCTGTACATCCCCCTGGCAGGACACAACAAACCTCACTGGGAAACGGGATGGAATTTATGGAATTTATACAACAGAAAGGGAAAAAGAGAAGATGAAGAAAAAGGAAAATAAAATCCCACACAGGAGGAATGGCAGGGGAGAAAAAAAAGTAAAAAATGCCAAATGAAAAACTTCAAAATAGACTTTAGAAGAAAAAGTAAATTACAACACGTCAGCAAATGAAAGCAAGTCATAGAGCTGATTGAGATGATTAAATTAACTTTAAAAGAAAGCACAAGGGTCGCGTTTGGGAATGCGGTAAAGCCGATTCAGGAATTTGTACATAATTTGTAGGATGCAGACTCGCGCGTATGAGCTCGCCTGCATGTGCTCACACACACAGAAGCGATAGATGAGTGCAGTGCCATATCTTACTGTTCACGATCCGCTTTACTTGTTTGTGTCCCCGTCTGCCAAGTTAGTGCTACTGTGTACAAAAAGCTTCCATTGTTTTTCATATCCATTCAGCTGATCTTAAGAGAGCCTGGTGAGAGTCAGAACAGGGATCAGGGCACCGGAGGATTGGCACTTCTGATGGTGCCAAAACCTGGATAAACACTCCTAAGATTTCGAGGAGATTTCTCGAGAGTTGCCATCCCAGCTAAATTTTCTGGGTCATGTACTAGGAGGGTAAGAATCAACACTCCAACCGACAGCTATGATACTGGACCTGCCAGTTGATCGCATGAGTAGTTGCTGATCCCTTCCCACCTGTTTTCCTCTGTTTCTATTTTTCACCCTTCAAGTCTCTACTTAAGGCCGTCATTTCTCACACATTCTGAATTTACACATTCATCTCAAATTGCTTTATAGGGTAACTGAAAACACTCTGATAGCACTCATAAACAACAGTGGGGAGGAAGAACTCCATTTTAACAGGAAAAGACCACTAAGCAGAACCAGGCTCAGGGAGGAGCTAACATCTGCTTTAGGTGCAGATGCCTCTAGTAGGTCAAGTTAAATCTATGTTGTCGCAACATGATTAGAAGGGATTAAAAAGGACCTTTTTTTTGACTGGTAATTCCTTAATTGCATGACTTGTTAAATGTTTTAATGATTAAATGATTAAATGATTCAAGTAGAGCATGATGTGATGCCCGCTGGATGTTGATTCCTTTAATTAGAGAAACAAATGAGCACTCAAAGCTTAATAGGTGGGATTAGAAATGGGGACGTCAGCTTCTGACAAAGCTCGATCCCTTGCCATTTTCAAGCCATAGATAACCGCAAAGTAATCTAACTCTTCAAATCATAAGAATGTTTAAATGTGTTTAAATTTGAAAATCAGCTGGAAAATGTGACTTTTTGACCTTGTAGCATTCTGCTGTTCTGTGATCCAATCACCTCGGTGTTTCAGGTTTTAAAGAGTAAGTCAACCTGACATTATTTCCATATTTGCCTCATACACATTAGATTAAAATAGGATGGTAACCACCTTGTGACTGACAAAAAAATCAGTGTTTGTTCAGTGACCACATTGAATATATTCACTTTCAGTGATCAGTTGCAAGTAGTTGCAGTGAGCTGGCTGCTCACCCAGAGGCTAAGCGTGCCACACCCTCAACCTTTGTGTGACCATTTTTGATCACAAGACAAGTTTTGCACAGCTTGGCGACTGGAAACAACCTGTCTCCAAACACTTGCAGTGTGACTCGGAGTGACCAACAACAGATTTGGAGTTTTGCTGTGCTGCCACAAGCAGATTGCATGAAATTACCAACTTGATTCAGTTCAATAGCAAACTGAAGGCAGACTTATAATTTATATCAGGGTTATATTATATAAAATATATATCATATAAGACTCTGTCTGATTGCCGTTTTATCACTGCCTTGGTGCACCAAAGTTGTTTTGAAGATGACAACTCACTGGGACAGGTTGCAGATGTGGTCCAGATTTTGAAAGCAACTATTTTGAAGTCAGCGGTTTATTAATCACAGTAACTTTGGTCATGCTGTGGTCTCTAACCAATGTCTTCCCTAATGTAACTATAGCATTAATGTGGACATCTTTGCACTCTCTACTTCTAATGTAAGAAAAAACACAAGTAACATTGAATCATTCAGACATATTTAAGATATGACAAAGATATACTTTTTTAAAGAGAGAACATCTGTTCAACTGTGTCTAGAAGGCTCCAAGTGTGTCACTAATTTAAAGGTAACCAATCACAACTGGACCAGTTTCTCTACTGGTTTTAGCTGTGCAGTCAAGCACACAAAGTGGTGGCACACTGCAAAGTATTACAAGAGTGGTAGAGGAATTTGTGCACAAGGACTATACAGGAATATACAGAGTTTGCGCCTGCCATATAACTTCACATCAACAGAACTTCACAAATTGACGTGTTTAGTCTTTTATTTTGAAAATTTTCTAGCTTCTCTATCATCTAGAACCTTTTTGCTCACACATTGAGATATAAGCCCATAAAAACCATGATATTACATTTTATTGTGCAGGGAAGATGTCATTCTCGTCTTTTTTTGTTTAACATTTCATTCATTCTGAATAAGATCAAACAGGATCTGAGCTTTTTATTTTCTGTTACCAAAATTAACAGCTCTTTCGATTTTATAGGACTAACCTGCATGCTGTAACGCTAGGACAAGAATACATACATAATTCATGTGTGAATCATGAGTCATTTATTAAGTAATGGTTATCAGTTGTGTTCTAAAACAGAGGATAAGAAGAATGTGGAGGAAGAAGGCTGAGGAAAAATGGAAGGCCCCTTCAGCAAATGATAGCCTCAAGTCCTACACACCATCTGTGAGAGGAAAGATGCCTCAGGATTGAGTGTATCTGTGCATTTTCATGCATTTCTATGAGTTTTTTGTACCTTTGTCCTTCTCAGAACCCTTCCAGATTCACATGGAAGCGAACTCTTCCACGTGACGCTGAAAAACACAAAAATGATAGATGAGCATTTAGCTCATAGGATAGGAGATGGCCCTGGGATATCATGAGTTTCAGTGTTAACAGTGTCATGCTGCTACAACTGAGAGATACGAGGAGCATTAAAGGACAGTGATGATTATGTGTAAATGTCACCGCTATCAGAAACACAGTGCAATTACATCTGTAATAGCATTTCAGCATAGTTGACAGGCGGTGCCGAGCAGCAGCTGAGTATCTTCATTCAATATTTGACTGTGATCCCATTTTCATGCGGGTCACAGTTGTAAAAAAAAGAAAGCATGTCTTTTCTACTACAAATACATTTGATTTTCAATGAGCTAGGATCTCAATTATGTTGTTTTTTCTTTCTCCGCCTACTACTTTCCTTCAAGAGAAGGCCACACACAAAAAATGCAGGGGCTCTGCAGGAAAACAAACAAAAACAGTGTCTGTGCAGTGGTTTCTGCTGCCAAACCTACAGCCACAGAGCTCCTGCTGCAGCGCAGTCTGTGGTCTGTGTTTTTGTGTGTGTGAAGGAAGGTTAGAGAAGTGACAGACGAGACAGATTCTGATTCTGGTAACTCTACATTTTTGCAGCAACCACTGGCCGCTGTTAGTGGAGCTGACTGGGAGAAAAATGTCAAGAATTCTCCTCAAATACCAAAAGAAAAAATGGATCGCGTTGACATCTCAGGTCTAAGATGTACCTTCAGCTGATAGTCAGTGATGATTAGAATAATCAGTTGTAGCAGAGAAATCCAGAGAAAGTTGTGCAAGTTGAGAGGATATCACTCTAAATAAGAACAGCAAACATAAAGCTGTAGCAAGCTGCTAGGCTAGTCAGCTTTGGATAATTAGCACATGTTAAAAAAACAATGGGGAAGCTAGCATGGCTAATGTTAGACTGGGTGCTTCAAAAGGTGCTGCATTTTGTAGTCTTGAATTACCACATTTTGTTTTTTCTTCTTCTTTTGATATTTTATGTTGCACATACAGGACTTGTAACAAGTTACATATCTTGTGTGGTATTTTCCTGGCTGTGTGCAATAACTTTCCAAAGTAGCGTTGGTCTTCTGGCAACTTCATGATCATGGCCTGACTCTGGGGATGTTCACAACCACAACTCCGCAGTAAAGTTGCTAATTACGTTTTTACCTATTTGTTTTTTAAACTGTTAAAGAATAATGTTCAGCAGCTGATAGAGGGATGTTATTGCCTTTGGACAAAGCCAGGCTAATTATTGAACTGAATAGTATAGTAACTGTTTTCAACGGGTTATAAGCTTAGGCAAAAAGCAGATGATCTGGGGTGGCTCCTCTGGTTCATTGTGACCCCGGTAAATCCTTCCCTACTGACTTTAGGGGTTCAAGAGCCAGAAAGAAAGATTATTGGATATCAACCTGTGGTTACCTAGTCATTAGCCAATGAGGATGCAGTGTCCTTTGATCTCAGTCACATTCACCTCTTACTTGTTATATTTGGTTTTTTTGAAATAATTATGGTGAGAGCGAAAATGCTTAGCTTGAGGCTCCATAATGTTTCCATATATCTTTACCTTTACTAACCAATGACTTGACAAGGGTACATGTGTTAACATAAATGTTTGATGCAGTCAGATCAGACATTAGCCAGCTGTTGATGTGCCAGCTAGTATAAAGTCCTTGTGAGAGAGAAATGTGCGAGCAGTGAAGCTAATAGTCTGGTGCAGCGGTCCCCAATCTTTTTTGCACCACGGACCGGTTTATGTCTGACAATATTTTCACGGACCGGCCTTTAAGGTGTCGTGGATAAATACAACAAAATAAAACTAGTACCGGTACCAAAAGAAAGAAGCTTTATTCATAACACACGGGAAAAGACCCAGGGAATCTGAGTTAATGATATAAACGATGAAAAAGTGATAAAAACCATAAGTTTCACACCCGAGCCTCAACTCTCGCCTCCCGGTACCAAACGACTCACAGACCAGTACCGGTCCGTGGCCTGGAGGTTGGGGACCGCTGGTCTGGTGCTTTCACTGTAACTGTAACTATCAGGCATCTCACAACCAGAGTCACACAGAATATTTCTAAGAGTATAAACTTATCTAAAGAACTGTTTCTTCACCATATGAAAATTGACAAATGTGTAAGAACGGTACAACCTGATTTTTGCAAACGTCTACTAATTTGAGGTGTGAAAAGGACCTATGTTATCTGAACTTTTCTAAACTGAAATGCCCTTCGTTAGTCTTTCAATTAATTTTTTTAAACTTGGGACTACATTCCTCCAGTAATACACCCGGTCAAAATGTGACTGTAGAAAGAGCTGTAACACAAACACATACAAAGATTCCTTCATTTAAAAGAGAGTTTATCTTTTTCATCTGTTGGCTATCTCTCAGCTTTCCACTCTATGAAACAATGCAATTTTGTCCACACTGTGCATCTTCTCTGAAGTATTATCCAAGAGTTTCCTGGTACAACCTTGAATCTCAAATCGGAGTTCAAATAAAGTTCAACAATGCAAAAAGCAGTCCTAGATGTTTGGTTCTGAAGAAAGGGAAGTCATGGGTGGAAACCCTGGGGCATGCTTTGCAGCAATTTTGTTGCTTTTGGTCTTCACAAACATTCAAATGTCAGGGCAATAACATTCAAAGAAGGGGGAAAAAGAGACCGAAACAAGCTAGCAGCATAATTATCTATGCCAGTCAGATGATCTTTGAAAGTAACAAATATCCAGGGGGGAAACTGGTGGTGAAGCATGCCCTTCAATGGTGAACTTGACACGCATTTTGGCGATGAACAACTTCTCTTAGACATGTCTCAGCTTCCTAATTTGCCCTAGTGTTGAACAAATTTCTTAACCGACACACCTTAAGCCTAACAAACTGATCCAACAGGACATCAGACGGATTTAGATGTTTGTCACGTATAAAGATGTTGGATGAGTGAAGAATTTGCTGCCATAAGGTGTGACTGGTGCTGTTTATATTTTTGTATCAGCTCTGAGAAGCATGTGGAAGTAAGTCAGCAATCTGCTTGTTTGTGACACTGATAAAAACCACAGGGCCAAAGCTATTTCTGTCTGCAAGTTCAAGGACCAGGGAACCAGAGACAGAAAAATTATACAAAACGGCCAAAGTGTTATAATTGTTAACACTGTGAATTTGTGGCAAAGATAGCAGAAATCTTCAAAACTGACAAGGACATACAGTACAAAGTACAAAGTAAAAATTTCAATACCTTAAGCAAAATCAACCAAGCATTAGTCCCAATAATCGAGAAGTCCTGCAACAGATTTATGGCTCCCTGAGAATTATGATGTCAACATCATGAAATCAATCTGCCTCTGGGTTTCTTAAAAAAGCTAGTAAAAAGCTAAATTGTCATCAAGTGGCTGTGGAGGGTCTTTGGAATGTATTTTAGCAGATGTCAGTAGCTAAATCCCTGCTCATATATGACTGATCAATAGTACTGCAAGTGGAAGACAAAGGGAAACAGGAAACATTCTGTCCTTTGCCTACAGATTCTGTGAATTCACATGCAAAGCGAGAGAGTGTATATCCACAGAGAACGATGATGAGCTTTGCAAGCTAGCAAGAAGCTCAGCAGTTAGCAGTCATAGCTCAGCACAAGAGGTCCTGAATGTAGCCAAAAACAAGATAACCAAGATTTCTGTGGATGGAGTCCCAATCCCAATCCAGGAGACTTCAGTGGAATTCCTCAATTTCTAAAGAAAATAGCCAAAAACAAGATATTTTAGGGTGCTTTTAAGAGAGAGTGTATATCCACAGAAGAACGATGATGAGCTTTGCAAGCTAGCAAGAAGCTCAGCAGTTAGCAGTCATAGCTCAGCACAAGAGGTCCTGAATGTTCTCCCCATGATCGTGGGAGCATATCAAATCTTGCACTGCTAAATGCCTTCTGATCATTAGGCTTACTGACTTGGTAATATTTAGACTCAGCTGCCGTCTGATTGGACACTTGAAAAACAGGCATCAAATAGCTCTGTTTAAAGATTGTAGTTTTGGTTTAATGCTAAACCAAATGGTCAAATGGACCTGAAGAGGCAAGCCCCAATCCCAGGGCATTTACAGAATTTTTTCAATAATCCTGATCACAAAGATAACTAAATATATAAAACGGTGTAGAAAATTAACATAGAAAATATGGTTTTCAGGCTCAGCCCTCTGCCCCGATACAAATGTATTACTTGTGGCACTGGATCATAACATAGCTTCCAATTAAATAACCCTTTAAAAAGTTTTACATTTATATCTAAAAATAGAATAGAAAATAGAATGACTATTAAAGTTTATTCACAGTGAATTTGTCATAGCAATGGTTTTATTGTAAATGTTAGTGTGATTTAAAAAGAAAATTTTTAGCTCCACTCTTTTCACACCTTTACAGATTTACCTTGACTTGTTTTCAACAAAGGACTTTTAGTTTTTGATTCCCAGTGTATGCCTCCACCACCAACAGCGCTCTTAATTCATCTTCTTGTTCCATTTCAGTGGAAAAAGTACAAATGCACTCAACCGAATGCTTCCTTTCCACAGCGCCGACTCAAGGCCTGCGACACTCATAGCTTTTATTCAAATCGTACATCAATCAGCTGGATTCAGTGGCTAGGTAAAAGGCAGAGGAGTGGAGACCTGAGAGCTCTTGTAGGACTTCAGTGCCACAATAGTAAAACTGGGTCACTGGGAAAGAGTGCACAGCTATGGAAACCCCACCGTCTCCGTGGCAACCACAGTGTTGACACAGCTATTACCTCCTCATCTCAGCAAATACACCATTACAGGGAAGCGGCATGTTGCACTGTATGCAGGATGGATCATAAAATAATCTCATAGCATGGCTAATTCACCATTACCTTCACCCCTCAGTATTTAGTCTTTCTCCCTGCTACTGGTATCGGTGAGGAACCGTGAATCAGTTTAACATGCAGCAGGAATTTATATCTAATACAGTTCTGTGAAGGGTTAGAGAAGTCACATACAGGTCCGTACTTCTGTTCCAAACATTGTAAATTTAAGCTTCAAAGAAACAGATTTGTGGCCAGATGCTGTTTCAAAACAGGACTCGAATTGCTGTTGAAGTGACTCTGAACGAGATCCTTTTATTGAGTGATTAAGAAGTCAGACAACAACATCTGAAAACAATCTGAAGGTTATTCTGGAGTAGGTTTGTTCATCCATCTTTCGAGCTGTTCATCTACTTTCTTTTGCTTATCTGAAGTCATGTGTTTTTGTCAGCAGGCCATGCAGAATATTCCAGATTTCCAGTATTGTTTTGGAAATCTGCCATGAGGTTAGAATGGATTAGGTCTCTCAGATCTCTTCTGGATCTAACTTTTGGTCTCTTCCCAGTACAGTGCACCTAAAAAAAATACGCATCAGTATCTGTCAAGAAGGTATCCTGATTGGGTGTCCAAACTTCCTTATCTGGCTCCTTTTGATGTGAAGGAGCAAAAGTTGTACTCCAAGGTCTCTCCAGATGTCCATGCTCTTTATCCCATCTCTTAGGCTGAATCCATCCTTCATGAATGGAACAATCTTCAGCTGCTTTTTTCAGTCACTAACAAGACCTGCTGACTATATAGGTGAGGTTTGGGACATAGATTGAAGGGTAAATTGAAAGTTCTCTGTGGTATTGTACCTACACTTCTGTGGATGGAGACCCAATCCCAATCCAGGAGACTTCAGTGGAATTCCTCAATTTGTAAAGAAAATAGCCAAAAACAAGATATTTTAGGGTGCTTTCATACTTGAACTCCCTGCTGTACTCAACTCTAAGTCTCTTTAATGTGAACGTTCAGTACAATATGCTTGGGTCTGTTTGGAATAGTGTGTAAAAAGATTATAAAAGTCAGCTAACTTGAGTCCAGTGTCCCTTCACGTCTGCTTCTTTAGAGTGTCTCCTTAAAAATCTGTAGATGCATATGGATGTTGACATTCATATAGACCTCCTCAAGCCATTCTCATTAATGGGGATGAAAGCTGCTGGTGTGTCTCAGTTATACACAATTTGCCTTTTGGCAGTGATGAACTCAAAAACCAATGTCGAATACTGTCGGGAGCATGCCAGATTAACAGGTAGTGATCTAACACTAAGTGTATAGATATGCTGGCCAATCAGAACCATACAAACAATAACACACAGTAGCTCACACACAGCACACAAACTGACATGAAAAACAGAGATTTGAGTGGACACTTTTGACATTGCCAGACAAAATCTTCGTTTTGTTAAAATCTTTACCTTGGATGGAGTTTTTCATCAAATACCTGATGGCCTTTATGTGTGGATGAAAGGCGCCAAAGCGCATAGAAAAAAATCTTTTTACCATAATACCCGGGCATGTGTGGACAGGGCCTCAATGCAAAAGGTGCATTTCAGCCTAAAGTCTAATCTTTTCCTTGCTATAAGATTTTTAGGGCTCAAGTCTTATCGAATAGTTTTCTTGTACAAAAACCTGATGGAAAATTTAAAAAGTATGGAAGCTTGTTTACACCACTGAAGAGAGTCGGGGTGTACACTATCTCCATCATTGTACACATTAATCGTATCTAATAGAAAGTACTGAAAAATTCAGAATATATGAATCTCTTTTGCATCACAAATGCCCATTCTTATTATTAGGGTTTAGTCTGGCTGATAATAAAACAAATTTAAATATATAAAAGCTTCATATGCTTTGTGAAGCTCCAAGAAGACTTTGTTTTACTGTATCTGCAGTATCTTTCACTGTTTGTGATATACATCGTTCAGACTGCAGGAACGATTCACATACAGTATAGTGTGTCTATCATTTAATTGATCTCCATCAGGCTCTGGCTCTGGTTCCCACATAAACACATCCTCGTATGCAACCATGCACACAAGTACAGGCACACGTACACACCCAGGATTAAAATCTAATTTTTCCCTTCATTAGTGGGAGAAGGGTGTGTGACATGGACAACTTTGTCACACTGTGATGTCCACCTCCCAATCTCTGACTAAGCAACAGAGCGTGCATGCACGCGCTTGTGTGTGTATGTGTAATATGCAGGTCACTGGCTACAGAAGAGGGTGAATTTGGCTGGACTTGATTGAAACTGGCGGTTAATTCCAGGGCTTCCCACTGAGATTAGAAGAGAGATAGTGACAGAGAGACAAAGACAGCGCAAGAGAGGAAGGAGGGGGTAGAGGTTAGAGCAGACGAGAGGGGAAGAAATGAATTGGCAATAGCTTGTCTGTCTCTATGCCTCTAAGTGTACAGTGTGTGAGTGTGCAATGATGTATGAATGAGGGAGACGAAAAGGGAAGAACACAAAAACGAACAAAAAAATCTCACATTGTATGCCAGCCAGTTAGTTTTAAAAACTGAAAACTGTATTTCTATAATTTATACTCAAAAACAGATGATGTATGCTTCGCAGTTCTGACACTGTTCCAGGGAAAAGTTGTTTAAGGTTTCCACATCTCAGAAAACCTGGAGCTTTTTTCTACTCTGCAAAGTCCTGGACAGAGAGAGAAGTAGTATAATGTCCTGACAACTGAATGAATAAATCCATTCAGTTCAGTTTTATTTATGTAAGGCCAAATCCCAACAACAAAATCACAACAGTCATGTTGAGCTGCTTTATATTGGAAGGTAAAACCCAAGAATAATACAGAGAAAACCCCAACAATTAGACAACCCTCTATAAGTGAGCGCTTGGCAAGAGTGAGAAGGAAAAACTGCCTTTTAGCAGGAAGAAACCTCTGGGTCAGCCAGGCTCAGGGAGGGGCAGCCAGCTACCATGACTGGTAGGGGCTGAAGGGAAGAAGAATTATGAAGGACCAGATGAACTTCTAATGCCAGAAAGACGGTACATTGGGCTGAAATATCCCGAATAATGTGCAAAACAGGTTTTTTTTAAAATACACAAAAAGATTCAAAAATGGCAGCTTCTCAAAAAGCCACTTGAGGTTGAATCCAAAAGCAAGATGAGGGATAGCACCATTATACCACCTTTGTGGACTACACTGTGAAGTAGTCTGGCTCAAACATCAAGGAAGGTGATAGGGAAGCAGACTCAGCAGACATTTCGGGTTCCCAGAGGTGAGCAATTTATTTACAGTGAACTCCACATGTGAAACTTACCAATACTCCCCCCAAAGTAACTTAATTAACAAAAACCAAAAGTACATGGATGCGGTAACACAGCTCACCTCTCCTCCCTCATCTGAGTCCGGCAGAGACTGACAATTTCCAGTACAAGACTGGGAGGCGGGAGGCGCATAAAAAAAAAAAAAAAAAATCACCCATATGTGAAGCTGCCTGCTTTCGTGCCACCTCGTGAATAAGTGAGCAGCAGAATGAAACCATATATTAAAACAAACTACAAAAACCAAGAGTTTGTTGCGAATTCATAAACCAGTGACGCTGTGATCATGTTCATCTTTCATCTACAGTCTAAGCATGCACTTCCTGAATCATAGCTCTGCTTTTTTTTATTTAAAGACAAAACATTCACATAAAACACTCAGTTGGCTGGTTTGTCTCAGGGTAACACACACTCATGAAATATGGCGGTACCTATAATTGCAGGTAACTATGGCAACAATAAACAGCAAACCTCACATTGATTTATCAGTTAAATTTGGCTGCAGAAGGTGCTGACCCTGGCCAAAAATCCACAAATGAACTTCAAAACATGCACAATACGGTGAGCGTCAGTGGTTTTTCTTTAACTTTCATCTTTTTCTAATGATCTCACCAGATACTGATGAGTTATCTTGTGCAGGATGTCACTGCACAGAGGATGACGGGAGAAAAGGGTAAAGATGAACAGGAAATACCAATGTGCCATATTCACATGTTCACAGTGTGTTACTTTCTTTAAATCTGTGTCTTTACGGCAGCTGAGTATCTCAGCTGTTACCCGCTCCTGGTGGTACAAAGAGTTTCGGGGGGAAGTGAGGGAACATAAAAAGGAAACGAAATAAAGTTGACTGGAAAGAGAAGGAGAGGTGTCAGGAAGAACGAAGGTCCTGCGTCGCCCTGCCAAAATCCATGTGCGTGTGCAATGTACGCGCGTGTGTCTGAACGTGCATTGTCCACTTATTCTCAACTAATATCCCCAGTGCAGACTCGATCAATATGGCCTATTATCTGCCTGAGGACAATGCATCGAGTGTATGGGTGCCATCACTGTGTGTGTGTGTGTGTGTGTGTGTGTGTGTGTGTGTGTGTGTGTGTGTGTGTGTGTGTGTGTGTGTGTGTGTGTGAGAGAGAGAGAGAGAGAGAGAGGGCATGTAATTGTGTGTATATATAGACATGAGTTGCATATTTTAAAGTATAAATGCAAATAATCCTCCTATGGTAGCATCACTGAAGTGATGGGAGTTGCCTTATTTTCAGCAGAATCGGGATTAGCTTCACATGTTCGCAGCAGCTGCAATGTAAAGATCTTATGGGGGGGGGGCAGTCTTTGGCAAAGACACACCAAACATTAAGGCTTTTTAGAGTAAGCATAAATTCTGAATGATATCAGGAAGGGCATATCACACAAAACCATGAAAGCAAATTAATTACACAATCAGATTACGCCATCTTTCTGCATGCCCCATCTCATGTCTGCATGGGTTGGCTTGCTTTTGCTGAGACTTCCCATCATCCTCCCCGATCCGCGATGTGAAAAATTCATGCATCTTCCAAGCAAAGAGCTGGGAATGATTAAACATTCAGATTCCCAGCTCTGAAAATGGAAGCTGAAGTGGTCTCTGTTACTGTGACTATGTGCAGGCTCGGTCCTAAGAGGTCAAACTCAATGCTAAACTACCTCTTTCCCCTTTCACATTTGACAGAGACCCATGTATTTTCTTTTCCACACTCAAATGATGCTCACAGTGAAACAGCATGTGTGTATGCAGAATGAAGAAACAGAAAGACAGTGCGGGAAAATAGGTTGACGAAAAAAAGGGAAGACAGGGAGCTGGAAGGATGGGGAGCGAGTTAAAAAGAGAGAGGAGGGAGCTGATTTGAATTTTCCAAGCCTCGCTGATAAAGAATGAAGTGGACAGGGAGAAGGAAAAATGGCTCTCAGTTCGTACTTCAAATACCTTCTTTGCAGCTGATGCATAGATGAGACAGGCACGACATTTATAACGTAACATCTCTCCCAGCATGCACACACAGCATGCAGATTTAGTTTGGATTTATTCAGTTGAATGGAAGGAACACAAAACTTATTATGGGCTATAATTTATCAAGTTACCCACATATACTTGTAACTTTATTTGAACTTTATTTAAGTTGAGCGAAATGATACACATTTTTACCTTTAAAGCTGGGTTAGATTCACATTATGAGGGTATATAGGTGGTTTGGCGTGTTCTAGTGTTTAATATTTTTAATTCCAAGATCACTTTAGAGGTGTTTGGCAGCAAATGTGACCACAGAAAAAAAGGATAAATTACATGCTCCTGTCTTTCTAATTCTAGTTTAGCTTAGCGTTTCATGATGATGTTTTAACCACAAGTTCTGTTTTTGTAGTGTCATGATTGCACAATGCAGATCCATCAGGGATCATTTTCCCTGTTTCCTTTGCCTCCGCCACACAGACCTCAAGACCGGTCAGTGGGCCATTGGCAACCCAAAAACATTTGTATTTATATTGTTGGCGAGCAAAAGCTGTAAAAAGTCTGCTGCAACAAAAACGTTTTTGTGATTGCTTTGGTTGCTTGCAGATTGCTGTGGTTTCCCCGTAGTTTCCATGAAAGACGTCTGGAAAACAGATGATCTCTTCTGACAGACGTCTGCAAACACTGCAAACACTACCGAGTCTAAATACATGAAAACCATAAACAGACAAAAAAAACTTGCACCTTGGGTTTCAAACGGTGGAACTTTTACTTTGAAAGTTAATGTTTGCTGTTTTCATTCTGTGTCGCGCTGTTTAACAAACAGTTTAGGGGTTGGTGTGCAGACTAGTAAGCATCTTCTATGAAAATTATGGGTGACTACGATAACCAGCTAGCAACGAAAGCAATTGTTGCAGTGCCGTATACTTCTTTGCTACCAGTTTCCCCTAGCAACAGCAAGCAACCTCCCACAACTACTTGGCAACTGATCCTGGAATACCCATTTTTCTCTAGCAACTATTGGTTACTAGGGGGTCACTAGTGTCTCGCTGTGTTTTAGTGATTATTTACAGGAACCTCCAGCCGCTTACAACCACCATCTGACTGTATTCTTTACAGACACAGACGTTCTCTGTAGCCTTTTCTAGCTCTCATTAATGGACTGATTCTTATATAGCGCTTTTCTACTCTCCCAGAATACTCAAAGTGCTGTATACAACATGCCTTATTCACCCATTCACACCAACTCATATAAGCACTTCCTTCTATACTTAAGTGCAATCTAACCAACATTCACACTCCCATGGACACATCGGAGAGCAACTTGGAGTTAGTATCTTGCCCAAGGATACTTGGAAGCCAAGGATCGAACCACCAACCTTCCAGTCAGTAGCTGATCCGCTCTACCACCTGAGCCATAGCCACCCACTAATTAATACATCTGCAATATAATACTAATCACTAATAAACGGCTTGCTGCCTAATGATATTGTTACATAGAAATGTCTTGTAAATGGGTGTTACTGTTACAAAATGTCAGTATTGGCATTTTTTTTAATCAGGCTGACTCAGAGAAACACAGGCTGACTAAGAGAAAAGCAAAGCCTATGTATTTGTGGGATTTCATTTGACATGAGAGAATAGGGTAATCTATTAGTGGCCTGGTGCCATTTATCGGCACAGTATTAAATCCTGACGTCACATGAGCTGCAGAATGGTCTCAGATTACCGGGAATTAAGATTAACCATCAGAGTTTAATCTCATAGGCTACAGGTATAAGACGGTGGATAAACATGTGCCCTGATATGTGGCTGGGTGACTTCTTAACAGGATGATTTCACGCATAAAGACACAATGAATTCAATGCATGTGACTTCACCCATATAGCACAGAGAGTTCACACATGCAGCGACAGCACAGTGATTACAATGAATGCTTATAGACAAAACTTGCACAACTTGCATGCTGTCATGCATGAGATTTCACAGCATTTACTTGTCTTGAGATTTGTAATTAGAATTTGAATGTAAACTGCAATGATATGAATATTAAATATCTGTGAAACTCTATGCTTTTTACCATTAACTTTACCAAGTAGCTGCTCTTTAAATTGGAAGTTTAAAAGAGCCTTCTTCATCAGCGTAAGCTACCAGTCTATTATCTCTGTGCTTGGAATTCATAATTCCTTTTAATCTGCCTGCACAGGCCAGAAACAGAGCCAGTATTTCAGAGCCTTTTGTCAGCTTTAGGATCCTGTCAGACGTATAATCTCCGTCTCTCGTGCTATCTTGCCAACTCTCCTGTATCCAGGAACATTGATGTTGTGACAACAAGCATGACCCTAATATTTTAACACTTAAATTTGCTCATGCTATTAATTTGTATCCTTTAAAAACACAGTAGCAAACATTTCAAGCACTTGGTTTTCAACATATGAATCCCTGGATAAGATTTACATATATATATGAATAGAAAAATCAGAGCTGACTTCACACAGCCATGAAAATATTAATGGTTACTGTTGGCTTAAAAGAGAAAATTTCCCATGATCCAATGCAACATGCTTTGAAAAGTAATGTACTGATGATGTTTGCCTGTTGCTTTATTTTATTATTATTTGTTTTTAATCCAAAAGCAATGCAGAAGTCTGGCGTTTTCTACTATTTTAACTAACCAGAATATTGCTGCAATATGGCAGTGTAACAGTCACATCACACAATCTGTTCGTGTGATGTAATTTTTAAATGCAGACAGATTGCCAACACATTGCAATCAATCTGAATCAGTCTGAGCTGATGAGCGACGCATATCTTTGCAATAGGGGACCTGACTCAGATGGTGATTCTGGTTATATTCCTATATAAAAGCAAGGTTGTTCATTTGTACTGACACTGCCGTCCTGCAGCCACTGCGTGACTATTTGTGGAGGAATTTCTAAAGTTGTGAGGTTCTGGCTCGACTTAATAGAAGGAGTTAAAGTAAAGAGTAAATAGCAGTGCCGTGTAATACTGCAAATGTTGGTATCGATACAGGGCAACTATTGCCGATACCAATACCAACACTTTTGACCTATAAAGCCAGCTCATACATGGGAGAGCAGTGCATCATGATTTATGAGATGAGTCATCATTAATTGATTAATGAATTTACAAATTCTGAACACATTTTAAATCACTGTGATTTTTACTTTCCACAATAACTAGTTAAAACAACAAACCAGCTTTTTTTGTTTTTGAGACCTGAAATGTAAATGTGTCTGTCTCCAAAGCACTCTGGGTCAACTTCTCTTATTTAAATGTGCTATAAATAAATAAATTATAAATACATTCATAGTGCATGTTTTTTCCATTAAAAAATATTTAACCTGATTCAGTGTATTACATTCTGAACTTAGTGAACAGAAACAAAGTATTCATCCTATCGCAGTAGTACCAACACCAGTACCAGTGTTGGTATCAACACTATCAATATTTAGACAGATTCCCCCCAACCTCTAGTAAATGGACCGCTACTTATATAGTGCTTTCCTACTCTAACTGAGCATTCAATGTGCTTTTTACTAAAAGCCCGAGTCACCCACACAGATATAGCTGCCATAATGCAAATTTCTGTGTATGTATATAGCAACAGATTTGCAATTTTTGCTTATTTATCCAAATTAATTGCATTTTATCTCAATGTAGGCATGTAATTGCCTACTTACCCCCTTTAATCACGAACCTATTGTCATTTTATTGCCATATGGATACACTGAACTGGCTTTAAGGATGGCAGCTAACTGCAAGTGGTCACAAACCTGCTCCCTGTATTTGAAGCAACCATTTTGAAGGCAACGACACAATGAGTTGCTTGTACAAAGTCACAAAAATTGTGGTTGAGTTGAAGCGATTCTTAGTTATTTTACATGATTTACCCATTCTAACAGATATGACAACAATAACGTTAGTGCAGCATTGTTGAATAATAGATTCATAACACCTGGAGATATCAGTGCTGACAGATAGCCAACATAAAATTTTTAATATCATCTTAACAAAACAATAAAACCAAACACTGGATTTGATTTTGGCTGACTATAAGATTAGACTTGAGTGAGTCTTACAATTACAATCAATATTTTCTTTGTCCTTCACAGTTAAATATGTTTAATAATCAAATATTATCACACCATGAGCAATTATTGACTCACCGAATAACTGAAAACACGAGACGCGAAAGATATTCTGAAATATGCACAACTGCTTTTGAAACACCAAAAATATAATTGCTGAGTGTTTTTGCTAATTTTACTGGTGCCCGGTTTCCAGGAAAAAAGGCTTTTAAAATAACACTAGTTCCTTGTTCTGTCAGCCAAGTGTGTTTTTAAACCTCTATAAAACTGCAAGTTCAAACAACAAATGAACCTGCGATGAGATTAAAGGCACTAAAAAGAAAAACGAGATGAAAAAAAAGAATGTCGATATCAGATTGAATCTGATTTATCCCCCCGTTCTAAAAAACAGATAAGAAATGTCACATCAGTTGAATTTTATGTTTTTACAGACCACCCTGTAAATCGCTCAGTAATGAAATTGTTGCTGTTCTATGAAAGCAATCCTTTGAACGTGCCATAACCCTCCCCATAGCATTCTCGTAAATCAACTATGTCCCACAAATCCTGCATGTACAATATAGGCTCTGAGCACCCTCCCTGTTCCCGCCGTGTCCGTGCTGATAAAGAAGTGACCAGCAACTGAACACGGGGGTGAATTGACCACTGTGGCATACAGACAGAGCTGCATTGTTAGCAGCTGATCATAACAATAGGACCTCTGTCAGAAGAGATCATCTGTTTTCCTGGCTAGTTGGCCTGCTAATAGGGCTACTTATGCGCCGTGAATGGGCTGGAGCCAGGTCGCAAACAAACGAGGAAGAAACCCACAAACAAGCAGGCTGGAGTGGGCGTGTGTTTCAGCACTGTGTGTGTGTGTGTGTGCATGCCGCTAAAGACAGTTTTAAACATAAAAAGTCTACATGTGCAAGTACAGTTGGATGTGCAAGGAGGCACAAGATCACAGAGAAAGAGAATGAGGATTAAAGGCTTTACATCCACCTTCTAACTGTCTATTGATGAGGAGAGGTGTGAGAGGAAAGACGAAGATGGGGAAGAGAAATAGACAGAGAGAGAAAGAGAGAGGAAAGATGGAAAGAGAATAAGCACACGCCCAACATTTTCCAGGTCAGCCCAAATGCCCTGGGCTAAACTCGCCGTTCTGTTACTGCTTTTCTTCTCCCCCCCTCCCCCCCTCTTATTCTCTCCCTCACTCGCCCAGGGGCAAAGTCGAGCTGCAACAGGATTCAGTTGTTCCCACGGAGACTGGAGAGACGGTGCTGCCATGGCAACGAGGCATCGCTTGCTGGAGCGGAGAGCCACTCCATTCCTTTGCCTCTTTACTTTCTTCATATCACTCCACCTCTCACTCTTTCCTCTCTTCTGTAAATCTTGAAGCTGTCTTCCTTTAATCCTTTTTTTTTTTTGGCTTTCCTCCTTTCTTCCTCGCCTCCTGTGCCACTCTGCTCATCCTCCCCCATGCATTCTCCACGCCATGAGTAGAGTGCCACTGCTTGTCAAACAGCCATAATTAAACAGCTCAGACAACAGCACTTCTCACGGAAAGAAGGCCAGACTCTCACTTCACACACCTCACCTCATACTTTCACTGAGTGGCTGGAAAGAGGGAAACATTTGGATCGAATTGCCGAGCTCAATTACACTCTCTGAATTAATTCAGTAGTCCGAGGCAGAGGTGCCAGCAGAGGTTGGAGTCTACAGAGAAAGCTGTTCTAACACTTCTCAGAACTGAACAGTCAGCAAATTTTTTAACACTCTGAAATCCTCAGGAATGTGTAGGAAAAAAAATCCCCCAAAATTCAAACAGCTGGACCCAGTACCACCTACATTACAACGACTGGCGATACACTGTTAATTATAATAACTGAGGGCATTTGATTATTAATTACATTTTAATGTAAACGGCTAGGTAATAAGTTGGGGATAATACTGTGAAAAAGGAAACAGTGCCAATAACTTTTGTGACAAACTAACATAACAATAATATTATATATGGCTTATTTATCCCAAAGGTTTGAAAGTGACCAAACTGTCCAGGCATTTAAAAACAACTAGCCCAATAAAACGAATACAGTAAAAGTAAAGAGAGTAAAGATAATAGTTACAAAGATGGAAAGCACTCAGTGAAATAGAAAATAGGAAAAAGTGAAAAGCAGAATAAAATGAATTAAAATGTAAAATAAGAAGCTTTACTTAAAATCTAGTAAATAAATGCAGGTATTATGGTGTCAAGCAGGAGTGAGTTTCTATATCTATACTTGTGGACTCAGAACTCAAACAGATGTTAGAAAGAAAGTGTACAGCTGCATGTCCAGTAACTGGTTTACAGGATTGTAAAGATGCATATATTATTCATAGCCACTCTCTCTAGTCACAGTCATTGGGTTACGCTGAATGGTCAAATGTCTGCATCCAAATGATTGTGTCAGCTGATGGAGGAATCCAGAGAGTGTATTGATTCAGAATTCCATCGTCAAATAAATCAACGTATACCACAGCTAGAGGTTCAATATTCAAGACAGGGATATATATTTATAGCTATAGATAGATAGATAGTCATATGGTCATATTTAAATATATGTTTAAGTATTCTCTGTGTAATTGTATGACAAAGTTATTTAGTTTTTGTATTTTTATCTTCATGTATTTCATTAGTCTTTTGTGTCTGTAGTTCTTAGTCCCAGTTTCTATTATATTAGAGGTTATTTTGATCCCTCAGCGTCTCTTTTTATCTCTCCCTGGGTTAAATTCATTCATGTTCAGCATTTCCATTCATTTCCTGTTTTACTTTCCTAATAAAACTATCTTGTGTGTTGTCTGTAGGGTTTTTTTTCCTTTTGTATTGTTTACCTTGATTCTGTTCAGCTGTGTTTAGTTTTCCTCCCATTTTCACTTCCCTTGTTACCTCATGTGTAAGTACAGAATCAGTTTTCCCATGTTTCCCACTTGGGTATTGTTAAAAAAAGAATGAACCCAGGAGACTGTGAGGGTTTTCAACGACAGCAGGTGGCTTTCTCCTTTATAAAGAGGACTGTGTAACTGAAACAGTGACTCACCCCTGAGTATGAACCTAACATCAGGGGGACTCCCGTGGTCTTGAATAACTCCACCAAAAGTGCATGATTATAGGGGATGCCAGGCCCACATACTGCTGTGCCCTGCCGGCAGTACCTAGGCGGTGTGTTTTGTGAACGAGACACTCTGTTTACTTGGAACTAGAGATGGCACGATACCACTTTTTTATGTCCGATACCGATACCGATATCATAAATTTGGATATCTGCCGATACCGATATGAATCCGATATTGTGTGTTTTTTAATCAATAAAACTGTTTTTTTTTTTTAATTTCTTGCTGCATTTTGTATAAGTTCATACTCAAGTTTAAATAAACAACAACACTAAAGCTATTCTGTTATACAGTGGGGCAAAAAAGTATTTAGTCAGCCACCGATTGTGCAAGTGCCCCCACCTAAAATGATGACAGAGGCCAGTAATTTGCACCAGAGGTACACGTCAACTGTGAGAGACAGAATGTGAAAAAAAAATCCATGAATACACATGGTAGGATTTGTAAAGAATTTATTCGTAAATCAGGGTGGCAAATAAGTATTTGGTCAATAACAAAAATACAACTCAATACTTTGTAACATAACCTTTGTTGGCAATAACAGAGGTCAAACGTTTACTATAGGTCTTTACCAGGTTTGCACACACAGTAGCTGGTATTTTGGCCCATTCCTCCATGCAGATCTTTTGGGGTATGATGTTTTGGGGCTGTCGCCGAGCAACACGGACTTTCAACTCCCGCCACAGATTTTCTATGGGGTTGAGGTCTGGAGACTGGCTAGGCCACTCCAGGACTTTCAAATGCTTCTTACGGAGCCACTCCTTTGTTGCCCGGGCGGTGTGTTTTGGATCATTGTCATGTTGGAAGACCCAGCCGCGTTTCATCTTCAAAGTTCTCACTGATGGAAGGAGGTTTTGGCTCAAAATCTCACGATACATGGCCCCATTCATTCTGTCCTTAACACGGATCAGTCGTCCTGTCCCCTTGGCAGAAAAACAGCCCCATAGCATGATGTTTCCACCCCATGCTTCACAGTAGGTATGGTGTTCTTGGGATGCAACTCAGTATTCTTCGTCCTCCAAACACGACGAGTTGAGTTTATACCAAAAGTTCTACTTTGGTTTCATCTGACCACATGACATTCTCCCAATCCTCTGCTGTATCATCCATGTGCTCTCTGGCAAACTTCAGACGGGCCTGGACATGCACTGGCTTCAGCAGCGGAACACGTCTGGCACTGCGGGATCTGATTCCCTGCCGTTTTAGTGTGTTACTGATGGTGACCTTTGTTACTTTGGTCCCAGCTCTCTGCAGGTCATTCACCAGGTCCCCCCGTGTGGTTCTGGGATCTTTGCTCACCGTTCTCACGATCATTTTGACCCCACGGGATGAGATCTTGCGTGGAGCCCCAGATCATGGGAGATTATCAGTGGTCTTGTATGTCTTCCATTTTCTGATGATTGCTCCCACAGTTGATTTTTTCACACCAAGCTGCTTGCCTATTGTAGATTCACTCTTCCCAGCCTGGTGCAGGTCTACAATACTTTTCCTGGTGTCCTTCGAGAGCTCTTTGGTCTTGGCCATGGCGGAGTTTGGAGTCTGACTGTTTGAGGCTGTGGACAGTTGTCTTTTATACAGATGATGAGTTCGCACAGGTGCCATTCATACAGGTAACGAGTGGGGGACAGAAAAGCGTCTTACAGAAGACGTTACAGGTCTGTGGGAGCCAGGGATTGTCCATGTTTGAGGTGACCAAATACTTATTTGCCACCCTGATTTACGAATAAATTCTTTACAAATCCTACCATGTGTATTCATGGATTTTTTTTTCACATTCTGTCTCTCACAGTTGACGTGTACCTCTGGTGCAAATTACTGGCCTCTGTCATCATTTTAGGTGGGGGCACTTGCACAATCGGTGGCTGACTAAATACTTTTTTGCCCCACTGTACCTGTATGTAAAAAATACACTGCACCCAAAATATTTCATAGTTCAGCAACACTGATCAATCTAATAAACCTTACCTAACTTAAAACCTAACTTAAACCTACTCCATGCTCCCTATTCTGGTATTTTAAAGAGTACTTAGCAGAAATATTAAGCAACCTAACTAATAGGGTTGCAAACTCCCAGCAAAAACAAAAAAATAGGGAACCACCCACCCTCCACCTCATGATGCTTAATCGACGTAATCAACTTTAATTTGATGCAGGGTGAAAAAAAATGCACAGAAACAAATTATTTTTCAAGAATAATTAAATAGAGTCAACATCTTTCTTCAACAGAATTGCAGAATTCACAGATGGTATCTTCCCAAAGGAAAAAGTACTATAGCTTACTAGGGTATATTAGACTTAACAGTTACTATATACAGTAATGGACTTCTATACATTTTACATCAGATTAAAACTTTGGGTGTAAGATTCAGATAATTATTTATTAAAAGCTACATATTTTAAATGAGAATAAGAAAGAAAAGTATGTCTTTGTGCCCCCTTTTACCTGTTAATGCCCTATCGGCCCCCCTGGCTAAACTTTGCTAGATCCGCCCCTGCACAGTTACCAGCCGTCAGCTAAAAGGATCCTGGTGTAGAAAGTAATATTAAATAAATTCTAACAACAGCTTATCAAGCTTAAACGTGCTGCTGTTGTTCCGCCGCTGGTTTCCTCTTTCTGGTGCAAAGTGGGCCAAAAACAAAGAAGAGAGACGGACTCGCGACAGAAAAGCCGATCAGCTGATCGTTAAGCAGTTTCACAATTGAAGTAGTGGCAGGAAGGTGAGGGAGAGAGAGGCAGTCCCTCCATATATCGGTTGTTAAGCTTAACGCTGGAATGCTTTACAAACATTCAGAGATGAACTTACACACTTGCTTTACTTCACTCTGGGATAACTTCCTCGGAGATGAAATGCTGGTTTGGTAGCAAGGCTACAAATACACACAGCCGCTCTATCACGTGATGCATACTGCTGCAACGCGCTACAGTTATGAGCCGAGTTACGCCGTGTTGCAAGTTTTGTGAGATGCTTTTTTGATATTTAATGGATCGGATTACATTTTTTATTTTTCGCCGATATCCGATCCAGTAATTTACGTCAGTATCGGACCGATACCGATACGTAATATCGGATTGGTCCATCTCTACTTGGAACCATATTTAAAAAGTACCTGGTACCAGGTAACCAGGTTCCATTAGGTACCAGGTACTGGCCTAATGGAAAACCCTGAAAACCATGGCGAACGTGCGGAGTCGTGAATTTTGTTATTTTACATTTCTGAACTCAGGTTAACCTATGTTTTGTTTCTTTTTTCTAACTTTCAGCCACAATTAAGACTTGCTTATGTCTATTTTCCAACGCTCCACCTCATGACAGGAATCTGGTTTATTTTATTATTTTTTTTAAATCAAGATGCCAAATTAGAGATTTAGTGGTCCGATTGAGGTATCAAGGTGGCTTTTAAAAAAAATAACAAATAATAAATATGTGACTCTGGCAGGGGTGTGGTGTTTGGATCCACAGCAGCCTCGAGGGGCAGTGCCACAGAAGAAGCTGAGGTCCAGGTGTATGAACTCTTTTCTCTTTTTTAATGAAACCAGGGACGAGGGAGGAGCAAGTGGAAAAGCTGTCCATCGAGCCGCATTGTACCTTATATATGTATATAGTTAAACATGACTCAACTGTTTGCAGAGCACCATGTGGGGTCCAATCTTTCCCAGTGACCATGTACTTTGCATAGTTTTCCTGGGCGCACAGAGGCACACATGTTTTGCATAAATATTTTAAGACGAACAAAAACAATTTTGTTCCAAACAGCAAAAGCGTAGAAAACTTTGGTTAAGAATATAAATAGCAGAACTGCTGCCATCTTGTTTCAGTTCATATTTCAAAGCAAGAGGTGACCAAATTTTTAAGAGTGTAGCACCTAAAGTTAAAACAGCCTTCCCTGAGCCCATCAGACCAGATCAGATTCTTTTGGTAAACTCTCTACTTTGAACTACCATGATTTCAGGGATCAGGTGTTATTTCTATGAATGTGTTTAGCAAAATAGTATATGTGACTATATGTATGTGTATTTATGATATATTGTTACACTTCTCTTTAATGGAAAGTTTTATCCAAACTGTAAAGCATCTTAAACAAACTATTGTATAAATAAAATTATTATTACCAGACTAAGATGCTCTCTATTGGCTTTAATGGCTGAACAGAATAGTTTTCTTTAATCATCTGTGTCATGAAATGTAATGTTAGGTGCAGGGTCACCACGTTTACCATCAAGAGCTATTTTTGACCAAAGAATTTACAGCCACAGAACATATTTGAGCTCAAAATAATAATAACACAGGCTATAAGGTATAAATTAACCTTTCAGTATTGCTATTATGAATAAAGTCTTTTAGTACATGTGACAGATTTTTATTAAAGTTTGGGGAGAATTTATTTATTTATTCATTTATTTCACTTTTTTGCATTTATGAAATTATCAAAGTAAAATAACTAAAATTATGGCAGCACTTTCTATTACAGCTTGGTAATAACATGGTAATAGTAGAGTTCTTGTTTCTTCCTTGTTACCCTACTATTACCACTTTATTTTCTAGCTGTAATAGAAAGTGCAACCAAAATTATTTATTTTTTAAAATTATTTTATAACCAATAAAATACAATAATTGTGCATTATTATGTGTATAGGTCTCATCATTGTATAAATAGTCTCATCATTGTATAAATTACCTTATTATTTATCTTAATTGCATATATAGGTTACACATTTTTGCACTAGAAGAATATAAAGAATCAAAGTATCGATAAAAAACATTTTTAAATTGACGAAAGGCTAGTTTTTCCCCATGGGGAGACACATATGGCTCAAGAGCTACAGGTTCCAGGACCCTATTTATTCACTGTTAACCAGCGTGCTATATAGTAACAGAACAATAATTTGTTCAGCTGGTGTCCAGCTGCTGTATTGCAGAAATACCTCATTTATATGTTACATTTACAATATACAGTATATTTCTGAAGAATGTGGGGGTTGCATTATGCTTTTCTTAGTGACTTTTGGGAGCCTTCATGTATGTAATGAAGTTGCATCGAGTAGACAAGAACCAGGAAGCAGCATTTGGATTGACAGCAAGATTGATCTACTTACAAGTGGTCGATTGTGGGCGGTCTCCCTGGTTTGAGTGTGGCTATGACCTTATCAGGGTAATACCACACGAAGAAAATTAAAAGCACAAATGAAATAATTTAAGGTTGGATCACATGTGCTCTCATAAC
The DNA here is from genome assembly GCF_013358895.1 of Oreochromis aureus. Classification (NCBI taxonomy): domain Eukaryota; kingdom Metazoa; phylum Chordata; class Actinopteri; order Cichliformes; family Cichlidae; genus Oreochromis; species Oreochromis aureus. The sequence goes on from NC_052962.1 coordinate 10,236,053, forward strand.
GACAAACGAAACATCCCATTAATAAAAAAAATGCAATGATACTAAGGCTGGAAGACTCCTGCGGCCATCAATTCATCAGATCTTACAGGCATGTGTCCCACAACTTCATACTGACATTAATTCAGCTTGCACTTTAGAGTTTGCAGTTTTGTCTTTTTGCATGCATGGTACATGAAAGCTCTGCTCTTCTTCATCACCATGTTACATGACTTACTTTTCTCCTCTCGTCCATCAGAAGCCATCAGCATACTTAGGGGCTGGGTTGAAGCGTGAGGTGCTCATGTGAATGCATATCACCATGTAGATGTTTGAGCTTGACACTTGATGTAAAGTCGCTTAAAGGAGATTTCAGTGAGAATGTGCACGACAGTGGGAGTCTGAACTTATAGATTATTTATATGGCTGTCAGGAACTCTCAGCGTCACACACAGCGGGGTCGTGGGTGTAGGGGGGAGTGTCTGTTTGTGTGCGTAAGCTTGAGAGAGGAAAAAAAGAGATGGGAGGAAACGGTGATCATCGAAAAGAAGGGAGTTCAATCTCCTCCTCGGGACCTGTCTCTTCACCTTTGCTTGCAGCCAACACTGTCTGTAGCTTATCATTAAGTAATATGTGTACTGACAAGCCCTCCAGACACGACATGTGGTCTTCACACACACACAGGTGTTTCTGAAAAGGTCGGCTTTTTCTGTGTTGGTTTCTGTCTGTCTACCCCGAAGCATTTTGCTTACTCAGATACTAAGTCTTCTTATAACTAATACACCATAAAAGTCTCTGTGATGATTAGACTTTTCCCCATAGAGGTGCACTTACTATTACCACTGCTTACATCAATAATGACCTGCATGGATTTTTACACATAGCGAACTATTACTGGCTGCATCGTATTAGAGGTTTTGTAAACATCCTTTTGACCTCATATAATAAACGTGTGCACAGAGACTGGTGTGACTTTTGCAACAAGTATCTCCCTAAACCCTTTTTTTATATTTCTTTCTTGAATCTAAGCAGAGCCTGGCTGTAGCCTACCCGCTACAGACGATGAGGATGAGATAGATGAGGAAATTACAAGAATTTACATTTGTATTTAAGGTATGCCTGTTTTTTGTGTTATTGGGTTTCATAGATAAATATAACTGGGTATCATCTGTATAGCAATGAAAATGTATGCTGTGTTTTCTGTCACTATTGCCCAAGGATAGCATGTGTAATGAAAAAAGCACAAAATCCCGTGGAGCCCTATTTTCATTATGTTTTCTAAAAAGGATAATAAGAAAAGAAACAAAGTTCTTTATTTTATGGGTAAATTGTAGTAAAAGACTTCTCTGAAAATACAAGGCATGTCACAGCAAGTAGCATTTTGATTTCATGCATGAAGCCGGCAGGGATTTTATAGCAGCAATCATGTGTAAGCAGTCACCCACTGACCACAACAATACATTAATGGAAGTTTCTGTTGTGATTTAACTGAACTTCTACTGTATAGTTAGCTCACACATGTGTTGCGCAAGTAGAAGAACACTTTTGTTAACGCTTGTGTTAAAAAAGTAAAAGTAAAGGTGAGAAAGCAAAGGATCTGAAATGCATTTCTTTCTTTTCTTTGTTTCTTTCTGGAAATAAAAAAGATAAATAAAAAATGTCCAACAAAATAATCTGTACAACAAAAAGAAAAGGTGTGTAAAACAGAGCAAGAAGAAGCAGTTGCTTATCCAGTCCTTCCCATAGGTTTGCCTACAATTTCTTAATCGTAATGGTAACTATATATGTATGTAAATATGCATATATACATACTGTATATGCACATACATACACATAGATGCAGACCAATACTCTCTCATATTACCAACATAATGATATTCTCATTCTATACAACAGCACATCTAAATACTCATAATGTGAACCAGCAGACAAAATAAATTATACATAATTTTATCAAATCACTTTCATTTTTATACCCATCAAATATATATTGCTTATATTTATTCTTAAACTCTGCAAAATCTTTACTTAGTTTAATTTCTTCTTCTGGGCCATTCCACAGAGTCACTCCACAAATGCACCTGCTTTTAAGAGTGCTGAGAACACATGGCTGCTTTCAGTTGCATTTTCCTCTATATTTTTCTCTCTCTATTCTTAAATAAATTTTGAATATTATTTGGACGCATATTATTTCTTGCTTTGAACATCACCTGTATGGTTTAAAATGGTACAAAATCCACCAATTTCATAACTTTTGATTTTTAAAAAATGTTACTTGTTTGTTTGCAGTTCCAAACATTATATATAAACCTATTTGCTCTTTTTTGCATTGTGCATATTTTTTTGTAGATTCCTTGTAAGTGTATAAATTTATAGACACATTTGTATAAATTTCTCAATTTCCGAACAGCATAAATTTGGTTTTGTAAAAATATAAAGACAAATTTAAATGTTGGCTTTTTCAGTTTCTTTTCTGACACCTTCCAAGAGCTGCTCTAAGTCTGTCTCAGAACAAAGAATGTTTGTATCATCTGCAAAAAGACAGGAAACTAAACAGCAGTGACGTTTGTAGGGCTGCTGAAGTTGGGCTAGCTGGTATATAATGATGTGCTACCTGGTGGCTAGCTACACAGCTGTGGTTAGCATAATATAAACACAGTGAAGCTGGAGGATGAACGCTAACTTTTTTCCACTCGATAAAAGTTAATGTGAGGGTTCCTCATGGTTCGGGACAAATGCAATCGCATGGCAGGATGCTGTAAACGGGCCAAACTTCAGTCAGGAGAACAACTGAGATAATCCATCCACAATATGAGGTTAGTCATTAATATACTGCTGCATTGCCTGGGCTGTAGTTACATCGTAAGGTTTTAAAAACTGAGCTTTAAAATGAATCGTGGCAATAAAAACCGAGAGAGGCCGACAGTGATCACCCGGAAGCAGGGTTCATACGTCATGACTTAAAGACCGGATTCAAAGGTAAGGGATGCTCATGTACATAACAGTTGGAACAGTCAGTGTAATTGGAACACGGACACTTAAAAATGTATTAATGCAAACACCATCTCGATACAGAAATCACAGAAATAACGTAAGACTGTTATTTCCATTTATATCTTGGTTCTGGGGCTGCCACAGTGTAAAAAAAACAACAACAACAATAAAACGGAACATAATTATGTCAATATCACTGCTTGACTTGGTGGCATTCAGAAGTGTGTTTTTCAAATTTCCATTGTTTATATTTGTCGATAAAGTTTTTTAAAAAAAAAGTAAACTTCACTTTCAGTGTGCTTAAAGTAATTTCTGATGTGTGTTCAGTTATTCCCAAAGTTCAGGCCACAACCAACTTTCTCTCCTACATTATAAGTGCTCAAAACCACTTTCCCTACTTACAGTCATAAACTCCCCTGTGTATAAGATAAACACATTTGCACATACAGACATATGCAGGCCTACACTGTGACAGCTGTTGCATGCAACTCCAAGTATACACATACAGTACACAGTATTTACATGAACGCGCAAATCTATAAACACGCAAATGCCGAAACACACGAAACGGCCCCCCTGCTAGGCGTCTAAATAAAAACCCGCCAACCACACCGGATGTGCATCATCGGTTGTCATGGCCACCAAGAAATATTCCTCAGGGTTGCCAAGGCAACAGCTTGGGGAACTCTTCGCCAGCCTGTCACTCGTCTTGGGAGAAAAGAGTGGATGAATGGCCGTGACTATATATATGTGTATTTCATTGCTATGTGCGTTTATGTGTTTATATGTGTGGTCTTATATCAATGGTCTGAATGACAGTAATCAGTGGGAGAGTTGTAGTCGTTTAAAATGAAATGTGAATGGATGAGTGGATGGAGCACCAAAGCAGCAAGAATGAAATGGGCATTATGTAAGAATTCATGTTTACTTCATGATTGCTTTGTGTCTGTGACACAAACACACACACGCACACACACACACACACACACACACACACACGGTGTAAAGTCTGATCTTTATATGTATGGGAATGTGTGTGTCTGTGTGTGTGTGTGTGTGTGTGTGTGTGTGTGTGTGTATGAGAGAGACAGAGACGAGAAAGTGTCATAAATCAGCATGTTTATGCATGTGAGGGTGATACTCATATCGAACCGACCGCCACTCAAACTGACATAGACAAGGGATAAGGGAAAGAGAAAATAGGACCCAGTTGCCATGGTGATGCAATCAGCTTTGTGTCGAAGCGTTCGTCTCCTGGGTGCAGTCAACATTCGATACTACCTGCATGATAAACATATATGCACACACACACACACACACACACACACACACACACACACACACACACAGGACATTGTGAATTCAAGATGTGCTTTACATTCATTGGTTTGTGTGTATGACACATCAGACACGCAGAGGAAAATTCTCATGTTGTCGCTAGAATCCTGTTTTTGACTCATTTTTGCATCTTTGTCATTCAAAAAGAGAGCAACGTACTTTGTGTATTTCCGCTGAAAATACATTATTGCCTCTTTCTGTATTTCCTCTCTCATTTTATTGCTCTTTCCGCTGCTTTCTGTCATGTTCAACATCTTTCTCCTTGTCCTCCTCTGTTTCTGTCCCTCATTCTTTTCCTCCTGCCCTATATTCCTACTCTAATCTGGTCCAGTCAGACTTCTTGTCTGACTCCAGTAATCTTGTCAGGACAGATGGCCCACACACACACACACACACGCACACTCACACACACATTCTCTCTCTCTCTTTTTGATACACATTTACTGCACATTTGCTCTTTATGTGACCCAGATCACCCTGAAACTCACGTTGCACCACGTTTCCTGCTGTCAGAAACTTGGATCTCGAAGCCTGCCCCACACTACACAACCCGGTCATGTGACCTTTTCAGGGCTGCTGGCTTTCAACAGGTCAGAAGAGCAGCAAATCAATTCGATCTTGGACGTCCATCGACTAAAGCAATATAGTCCAGATTGTGGCTTTAAATGGAACGTTAACACCAGATTCTGTCTTCAGTGCTCTCAAACTGTAAAAAAGACATTCAGGTCACACAATTTAAATTTCAGAGAAATGCAAACTTAATTGCGAGATTTACAAGCTTTATGTGTGATTATCACTTTAAAGGAGTTTGCAAAGAAAAGCGTCTGGACTTCTTTAAGTTGCTTGAAGACGTTTCACCTCTCATCCGAGAAGCTTCTTCAGTTCTAAGGTCAAATGGCCGAGAGTCCCAGATTTAAACCCAGTGGGAGAATCCCCCCAAGGAGGGACAAAGGACCCCCTGGTGATCCTCTAATCACATGCGCCAAGGTGTGAAAGCGGGTGTGGGACCTAATCAGCCAGGGTTTCGGGTGAGCTCATTGTGAAACCTGGCCCCACCTTGTCATGTGAATTCCTGAGGTCAGATGGCCCAGGATGTGAGTGGGCGTTAAGGCGTCTGGGGAGGGAACTCAAAACTGGATTATAGATGGCAGATAGTTGGTGTCGTAAACCACCGCCTCTGTTCAAAGATGGTCGCTCACAGTGCACATAGATGGCCTCTTTCACTCCTCTTTCAAACCATCTGTCCTCTCTGTCCAAAATGTGAACATTGGCATCCTCGAAAGAGTGACCTTTATCCTTAAGATGCAGATGGACTGCTGAGTCTTGTCCTGTGGAGGTGGCTCTTCTATGTTGTGCCATACGCTTGTGAAGTGGCTGTTTGGTCTCTCCAATGTAGAGGTCTGGGCATTCCTCGCTGCACTGTACAGCATACACCACGTTGTTCAGTCTGTGTTTCGGAGTTTTGTCTTTCGGGTGAACCAGTTTGTGTCTGAGTGTGTTGCTGGGTCTGAAGTACACTGGGATGTCGTGCTTGGAGAAAACTCTCCTGAGTTTCTCTGATACACCGGCCACATAGGGGATGACAACGTTGTTGCGTCTGTCTTTCTTATCCTCCCTCGCTGGTGTCTGATCTCCTTTTCTGTGCATCTTTGCTGACTTTATGAACGCCCAGTTAGGATAACCGCATGTTTTGAGTGCTTCCTTTACATGTGTGTGTTCCTTCTTTTTTCCCTCAGGCTTAGAGGGAACATGTTCTGCCCGGTGGTGTAGGGTCCTAATTACTCCAAGTTTGTGTTCCAGAGGGTGATGGGAGTCAAAGAGGAGGTACTGGTCCGTGTGTGTGGGCTTCCGGTAAACTTCAATGTTGAGGTTGCCATTCTCTTCAATGTGCACAGCGCAGTCCAGGAAAGGTAAACAGTTATCCTTTGTGTCTTCCCTGGTGAACTTGATGTTTTTATCCACAGCGTTGATGTGCGCAGTGAAGGATTCTACTTCTTGTGTCTTGATTTTGACCCAGGTGTCGTCTACATATCTGTACCAGTGGCTGGGTGCTCTTCCTTTAAAAGAGCCAAGAGCCTTCCTTTCCACTTCCTCCATGTAAAGGTTGGCTACAATAGGTGACACAGGGGAGCCCATGGCACAGCCATGGTTTTGTCTGTAGAAGCCTCGCTTTTCTTTGCAAACTCCTTTGACTACGATGACCTGGATGACTGAGAACCTTCACAGACGATTATCACTTTAGTTATTCATGGCATCTGAAAGTCATGTTCTTAGGAAATCTTTAGTTCAAAGTGTTGTCAATGTGTAAGGAGGAGGTCAGGAGAGAAGTACAACAGTGAGTGACTACAGCCATGCGTAAAACACAGTGGAGGCTCTGTCATGGGTTTGGGGCTGCATTTTCAATTCAATTCAATTTTATTTATTTAGCGCCAAATCACAACAAAAGTCGCCTCAAGGCGCTTCATAGGTACAGAGAAAAAGCCAACAATCATATGACCCCCTATGAGCAAGCACTTTGGCGACAGTGGGAAGGAAAAACTCCCTTTTAACAGGAAGAAACCTCCGGCAGAACCAGGCTCAGGGAGGGGCGGGGCCATCTGCTGCGACCGGTTTGGGTGAGAGAAGGAAAACAGGATAAAGACATGCTGTGGAAGAGAGACAGAGATTAATAACAGATATGATTCGATGCAGAGAGGTCTATTAACACATAGTGAGTGAGAAAGGTGACTGGAAAGGAAAAACTCAATGCATCATGGGAATCCCCGGCAGCCTACGTCTATTGCAGCATAACTAAGGGAGGATTCAGGGTCACCTGGTCCAGCCCTAACTATATGCTTTAGCAAAAAGGAAAGTTTTAAGCCTAATCTTGAAAGTAGAGATAGTGTCTGTCTCCCGAATCCAAACTGGAAGCTGGTTCCACAGAAGAGGGGCCTGAAAACTGAAGACTCTCCCTCCCATTCTACTTTTAAATACTCTAGAAACAACAAGTAAGCCTGCAGTGTGAGAGCGAAGTGCTCTAATAGGGTGATATGGTACTACAAGGTCATTAAGATAAGATGGGGCCTGATTATTTAAGACCTTGTATGTGAGGAGCAGGATTTTGAATTCAATTCTGGATTTAACAGGAAGCCAATGAAGGGAAGCCAAAACAGGAGAAATATGGTCTCTCTTTCTAGTCCCTGTCAGGACTCTTGCTGCAGCATTTTGGATCAGCTGAAGACTTTTCAGCGAGTTTTTAGGACATCCTGATAATAAAGAATTACAGTAGTCCAGCCTGGAAGTAATAAATGCATGAACTAGTTTTTCAGCGTCACTCTGAGACAGGATATTTCTAATTTTAGAGATGTTGCGCAAATGGAAGAAAGCAGTCTTACATATTTGTTTAATATGTGCATTGAAGGACATGTCCTGGTCAAAAATGACTCAAGGTTCCTCACAGCATTACTGGAGGCCAAGGTAATGCCATCCAGAGTAAGAATCTGCTTAGATACCATATTTCTAAGATTTCCAGGGCCGAGTACAATAACCTCAGTTTTATCTGAATTAAGAAGCAGAAAGTTAGCGGCCATCCAGGTCTTTATGTCTTTAAGACATTCCTGCAGTTGAACTAATTGGTGTGTGTTACCTGGCTTCATGGATAGATAGAGCTGCGTGTCATCTGCATAGCAGTGAAAATTTATGCTATGTCTTCTAATGATGCTGCCTAAGGGAAGCATGTATAATGTAAATAGAATTGGTCCTAGCACTGAACCCTGTGGAACACCATAATTGACCTTAGTGTGTGAAGAGGACTCTCCATTTACATTTACAAATTGGAGTCTATTAGATAGATATGATACAAACCACTGCAGTGCAGTACCTGTAATACCTACAGCATGTTCTAATCGCTCTAATAGGATATTATGGTCAACAGTATCGAACGCAGCACTAAGGTCTAGCAGGACAAGCACAGAGATGAGTCCACTGTCAGAGGCCATAAGAAGATCATTTGTAACCTTCACTAAAGCTGTTTCTGTGCTGTGATGAGCTCTGAAACCTGACTGAAACTCTTCAAATAAGCCATTCCTCTGCAGATGATCTGTTAGCTGTTTGACAACTACTCTTTCAAGGATGTTTGATATGAAAGGAAGTTCGGAGATTGGTTTGTAATTAGCTAAGACAGCTGGGTCTAGAGATGGCTTTTTAAGTAAAGGTTTAACTACAGCCACCTTGAAGGCCTGTGGTACACAGCTGATTATTAGAGATAGGTTGATCATATTTAAGATTGAAGCATTAATTAATGGCAGGACTTCTTTGAGCAGTTTTGTAGGAATGGGGTCTAAAAGACACGTTGATGGTTTGGAGGAATTAATTATTGAAGTTAACTCAGATCAATTGGAGAAAAAGAGTCTAACTTAACATCAATCGTACTAAAAGTAGCTGTAGACGATATTACATCTGTGGGATGATTATTGGTAATTTTTTCTCTAATGATAAGAATTTTATTTGTGAAGAAGTTCATGAAGTCATTACTAGTTAACGTTAAAGGGATTGTTGGCTCAGTAGAGCTCTGACTTTTTGTCAGCCTGGCTACAGTGCTGAAGAGAAACCTGGGGTTGTTCTTATTTTCTTCAATCAGTGATGAATAGTAAGATGTTCTGGTTTTGCGGAGGACTTTCTTATAAATCAGCAAACTATTTCTCCAGGCTAAATGATGATCCTCTAAATTTGTGACACGCCATTTCCTCTCCAGCTTACGAGTTATCTGCTTTAGGCTACGTGTTTGAGAATTATACCACGGAGTCAGGTACTTCTGATTTGAGACCTTAGTTTTCACAGGAGCTACAGTATCCAGAGTCATACGTAGTGAGGAGGTAAAATTATTAACAAGATAATATTCAGACCATGGTGTTGAGGGTCTTGTCAAAATTGATGGAACTGTTATGAATGTAACAAAGTACCATCAATTTTGATCCATCTGGAAAACATCTAATTGGCAGCAGCTTAATTCATCAACACAATAATGAAATGCACTGACAGTGCAGTAAAAGCCTGGATAGAAAAACGCACAATGGAACACCAATCATAGATTGGCTTCCCCAGGGTTCATTGTACGTGCACTGATTTCCGCCTTGTGCACCATATTTATATGCATGTATGGATGTTTCAATAAATTGCTGAACCTACATCACATTTTCCTTTTAAAACTGAAATAAATGATAAGTGACTCAAGACTTTTGGACAGTTTTGTTGCGTTTGCAAACCTCTGAAGAAATTTTCCTTTAATGGTAATCAGTCAGTGTTATTTGAACAAAGGTGAAAAACTTTTGGAAAAAGACCACATGACCCACCATCAAGTATATAAAAACAAATCAAGTTTTACACACATGAAACGGACACATAGCTGTCTTAATAAATTTGAGCGCAGAGTTAAAATCCCACTTACCTTCTGCAAAAGACAGGCTTTCGTTCACTCGGTGAAGAAGTAGTGAGTCTGACACTACTGCTACTCTCCAATTGTCCGCCTTCAGCATCAACTTTCATTTTCGGTGCCAATCTTTTAGCTAGCCTATCAGCCGGCAGGCGCAGTGGAGTGTGTGTTCAGTTCGGGTTGTGCACAGGATCCCATCACTGTGCAGAACACACAATGGAGACTTAATTAATTCTCAGTTACTGAAAATCTAAATTGATATGCAGCTGAATTTAGCCTGAAGGCCTTGAATTTGACACATGTGGTCTGAATGGTTTTATATAACAAAGACGAGAGGTGAGAGGAAAAAAAGTTCATAAACAGGCAACTTTAGGGGAAGATGACACATGAAAACTAACAAAGTATGTGACTTAGCTGATGGATGACAGACTATTAGTCTCTTGGCACTGCTGTCCGGATACAACCAGTCAATCACTGGATCCTTTCCATTGTCTCTGGTGTATTACTAATCAGCCGGTCAGTTCCAGGAAAAGACCTCATGTTAAACCAGTAACAAACGTGCTGTAAAGAACTGCAGTGCATTGATTGCCTTTGTGTGTGAACAATTCTGCAACCTTAGCACCTGAGAAAATGCAGCATTCTGAACACACTCCAAAATCCATCTCTTCACTGCTCCAAGGTCACACTGCCTGACTCTCTTTAACCTTAAGGGAAGGGTTTGGATTGGAGAGTAGGAGGGGAGATGAAAGCAAGGGCAAGCATAGAGGGAGAGGGTGAAAACAGATGAAAGAAGAGTACGAGAGGATGGCCTTTACCATGAACTGTCATGGATCAGCACCTGCATGTTAAGATGAACAGGTCAGTGGAGCAGAAAGAAAGCAAGAAAGCAAGAGCTACAGGAGGCATGTCTGGATCTTAGTGAATATGTATCTGTCCTACATTGCTTTCTGGTGGTTACTACCTGCTGAAATCCTTGTTTACAGTGTAATCATAGACTGTATATAAAAAACGGGCCGTGATCTCACCTGCTGGGTTGTGTCTTGGGATGAAGCTTAAAGCTGAGCATTTTTTAATTGTGGCCAGCTTGATGTTGTGAAAGCAGGCATAATGTGCGAGGGCATATCTGACTGAAAAACCGATTCGACACCTCAAACTTCATTTACATAAATGATATTTCTGTAAAGGAGCTCAGTGGATGTTTTCCTACAGACTTTTATACAATAGAAATCGTAATCAAGTAGACTGAATGCAGATTTAAAGCATTTACATTGAGCTTAATCTGTCTTGTATAGGCTGAAATGTCCTCATAAGTTACTGAAAGTGTAACACTGGGTGACTTTGATGTTACTTAGTCATGTTTGTTACTATGAAAACAGCCTAAGGCACCATTGATGATAGGGAGTATCTTCAACCTTTACCAAACTCTGTGTTTTGGAGAACCAAGAACTAAGTGATTTGAAGTTTGGACTACTGCTTGGACAACACTAAGACTGGAGGTTTCTAACTGGTGTTTCTGTCCTTAGACGCAATAAAAAGTAGTTGAAAATTAGCCCCACCACTGACCAACTTCAGTACTAATAACAATCAGCCTTTTTTTCCTGCATCAACACTTTAAATCTTACTGACACACATACATAAATATAAATACATGATTTTACTCCTTTCATTTCAATTTCTATTAGCAGGACCTGAAAATAATAAGCCCAGTTGCTGCAATTTTCAGTGTGTTTTGACAAGACATTAGATCAGGGGTGGCCAACTCCAGGCCTCGAGAGCCGGTGTCCTGCAGGTTTTAGATGTGTCCTTGATCCATCATCGCTGATTCAAATGGCTAAATTACCTCCTCAACATGTCTTGAAGTTCTCCAGAGGGCTGGTAATGAACTAATCATTTGATTCAGGTGTGTTGACCCAGGGTGAGATCTAAAACCTGCAGAACACCGGCCCTCGAGGCCGGAGTTGGACACCCCTACATGGGATCTAGAACACATTTCATACAAACCTGTTCTTCCATCACAGTCCACACCCAAACAAAAGGCCAGTTTATAATTTAACTGAATGCTCTCCTAGCATGCAAATATTAACCCCAGTAAACACGAGGAAGTGCCCTACATCAACAGGACGTTTAGACAGATGGCCTTGTTCACAGCTCGGCTAAAAGGATGAAAACATATGAGGCTGTCATTCAGGTAAGTGGGATAGGTTTCCATTTAAAACCCACACTCTGTCTCCACCCACACAGGTGCATTCACCTTTTCTCCATGTGGTCATGTGCAAAATGTGACCGACTGACTCTAGCTCCCTCTTTATCCTTTTAGGATTTTACTTAGCTTTTAGAGATTTGTGGTACTGCAGAAATTTGATATGAGAAAGAAGAGCATTGCCAAGAATAAAAATGAAAAATAAAATCAAGTCAATTTAATAAATGGAAATTACAGAAATGCTCAGAGACGCTGCAAAAACCCAGGAGCTACGTCTCTACAGGCCTCAGTTAAATGTCAATTAGAAAAGGACTGAATACATATGGCTTGTTTGTAACGTTTACCAGGAAAAGGCGGTGAAGACGTTTGGCCATAAAGCACAGCAGTGGAAACTAAACTCAGCATACCAGACAACACCTCACACCAACTGGTGATGGAGGAGTGTTAATTTGGGCATGTTTTGCAGCCACTGGACCTGGGCACCTTACAGTCACTGAGTCGACCATGAAGTCCTCTGCATAGCTTGGCCCAAACTGTGTCATGTAGCAGGAGAATGACACAAACACAGCAACAACTTTACAACAGATTGACTGAAAAACCAAAAAAAGAAGAAGGTGTTGCAATGACCCAATCAAAGTAAAGATCACAACCTGATTGAAATGCTGTTGTGGGACCTTAAGAGAGCAGTGCATAAACAAGTCCCCACAAATCTCAATAAAAAACAGTGGGCCAGCATTCCTCTACATCATTGTTACAGACTGATAAAGTCAGACAGAAAATGATTACTTTATGTTATTGCTGCTAAAGGTGATTCTACAACCTACTCAGTTTATCATGGGACTGTAGAGTCCTGTGAAAGTCCCCCTATGACTGAATAGGGGGCAGTTATACCTGTGTAAAGGTACTTAACTACCTGTTATTCACATTTAATGTTTCATTATATTTAATGACACGTTCATTTTTTAATAAAAAAAAAAAAAAATTACTATCCCTCTGGTCAATATTCCCTTATTATTATTACTCTTACTATTATTCCATGCTCTCTTTCTTTTATTTCTTTTAACATTATTTTATGTATTTCAGACTTGACATGCTAATGAGAGCGCTATGTGACGAGGTCAGCCTTTTACTGATTATTAATTGACCTCAGAGGATAATTAATCCGCTGCTTAAAATGGGCAGCAGCCGTACATATTCATTTATTTATGAGTCATTGTTCTTTATTTCTTCTTTATTTCAACAATTTTGGACTTTCACCCCACCTTGAGTGTAATTTAGGTCTAACAGCAGAAACACTCAAAGGACTTAGGTGAGAGTGACTTTTAAGTGGTGCTGTAAATATATTATGTTGGTACATGGCCTTTTAGCCTCCACATATGTGGACATCACATTTTGGGTTGTCTAGACCAAAATACTAAATTTTGCTCTACAAGGGCCTGATATGCACTTACGAGGACATTATACTGCCACTGTTTGACTGAAATTTAATGCAAATGTCCTCATATGTGGATCTCATTTTTCTCAGAAACAAAAATCACTTAATTCTTTTTTTTTTTCTTTACCATCATCAGGTCCCAATCAGCCCAAATAGCAAAGAGAAATTAAAAATGCATGCCATGAAAGAGTTCTGGTCTTAGGAGGTTAATAGCACAAACTGAGACAGGATACAAAGTCAAACTCAGCCACAGTTCTGTCAGTTCAGCCGAAAACCTTCTATACATCTGCTGGGAAATCACCAAGCCACTTTGCAACCCACCTCCACCCCAGCTCCTTCTTTACACACCATGTTTGGCTTAATGATGTCATACAATGCAAACGTTATTCTGTGGCATGCAATCTTGCTATTGTTCTATCAGACAGACAAATAAAAAATACTTGTTTTGTTTTTCTTTAACAAAATGGGACCTGACTGAAATACCGTCTGTATACTTTGGAGGTTATACTCTCTGTACTGTTTTTTATGATACTGCGCGCTCACTTTATTGCATGTGAGAAAGGCTGCCCCATGTCCTGAAAGACCTTTTTCACAGCAGACGTTTTGACAGGTAATAAGTGGAAAGCCGTGGGTGCAGTTAATAACATTAACCCTCAAACACACAGGTCGTTTTCCCAACATTATTTCATACCTGCTAGTGACCCGAGGCATGTATGTGGCAGATATAAACCATATAATAAATCTGAACCACTTGCAACCTTTTCTGAGTTTAGAATAAAACAGTGGGTTTCAGGAAAAATTTAAATGATTTACACAAAAGAAAAAAAAATCACCCTTATTTTTCAGTACAGACAGAACATAATACTTTGCATTATGTCTTACAGAAACCTGCTGTACCTTCTTCAAAAGCGAAACACGAATCAGTCATTCAGCAATCGCTAATCACAGTCACATGCTTGTGATTGGAGTGTGGTTAGCGTCAAATGTTCATTGGTCCACTGTTTTGCAGCTAGAGCATCTATCAGCTTTTAGAAGTTGTAGAACCTCTTCCCCGTTTTCTCCAGCTGTGACCACAGCACTTTCAAAGCTGGCATTTTCCAGGAGATTATGTGGTCGAGAGCTCTTCATGCAGCCGCATTTTGCAAGTTTGTCCTGGAAAACTACTTGGGCTTTCACAGAAAAACGGTTGAGGCAGTTAAGGTAGCAATAGGAAGTTTCTCTCACCTCATCAGTCTCCTCTGGAGCGCTAATTTTGTTATTCTCTTACTCTGACTCGAGTTTTACATTTTCTAAATCATGACTTGCAAAAAGAAACACTAGTTCTGCATCATCTGTAGCCTCAGGTGCATCTAAATCTGCAGAGCTGCTGTCATCAGAACCCTCAAACATCAAAGACAACGCTGCGTTGAACTGAATGTGCTTCAGCACAATCACCCACTGATTTTTTGTTATTGTGTCTGGCTTTAAAGATATTGTAACAATGGTATTCACCACCACTAAAACTTAAAACATTGCCCTCCAGTTACATCCAGAATACACTTTTACATACCTCAGATCACTTACAGCCTTATAAGTCTTCCACAGACTGAACGTGGTATGGGAATTTTGCCTGACCTGGAGTCATACACTTAGACTGGAAAAAGCCTTTCTTAATATTATTAGTTATAGGAGATCCCTCTTTAAGACATATTTTTATAAGCAGGCTTTTTCTGTGCCTCCACGTTGAGTTAAATCTGTGTTATATTATTTTTGTTTTTAATATTTTTTTAATGACAAGTTAAACTCTCTGTAGTTGGCAGGTTTTGATAGTATTCTTGGGGAAAGTCCAGTTTGTTACTGTGATATTTGTGCTGTTTGCAGATCCTACCCCCAAGGCTCATGCTATCAGATCAGAAAAAATAGAGAGCGCAGCTGCGGATAAATGGAGTGAATCTGAAGTCAAAGAATTTTTCACTTCACTGGGATCAAAGATGGCTTTTTCAATCCAGTCCAAGAAGAGGCAAACAGCTGTCTCAAGTGGAAGAGTCTCATTCTGCAGGCAAATGGATCAAAAGATTGATTGTTGGTTCTGCTCTCCAGCTGGCTATACTGTTTCTGAAGGGAAATTTCCTAATATCTTGGCCACTTGTGGCTTTTTAATTCTACTTGGGTCAAGTAGAATTGGGTCGCTTTCACCAGTCTTGGCACCTCATCCCTGATACATGAGCTAAGCATCAGCAGTAAAAACTAATGACAGGTAACAGACAATAAAGTGGTTTTATCCCCTTAACACCTATAGTATTCAATACATCAGTTTTGGTGAGTTTTGGAGGTCATTTGTGAGCCAATCTCCACTCTAATTCATTCTAAAGGCGTTCTCTCAGGTTGGGGTCGGGACTCCAACCTGTTCTTCCACACCAAACTCGCTCATCCATGTCAAACTGTTCCCAGAAAGTTGGAAGCATAAAACTGTCCAAAATGTCTTGGTATGCTGAAGCATTAAGAGTTCCTTTTACTGGATCTAAGGGGCCGAGTCTAACTCCTAAAAAACAACCCCACACCATAATCCCCCCTCCACCAAACTTTACACTTGGCATAGTGCATTCAGATGAGTACCGTTCTCCTGGCAACCGCCAAGCTCAGACTCGTCCATCGGATTGCCAGATGGAAAAGTGTGATTCGTCTCCACTGCTCCAGAGTCCAGTGGAGGTGTGCTTTACACCACTGCATCCATAGTGCTCATACACAAACCGGGACAAAGCACAAGTGGCGTCCTACCTCCTGGCTCCTCCTCTACCCAGACGGCATCTTTGCCAAAACCAAACTGTGTATTTCTAGTGAGGACATGTTTGAAGCTGCTTATCTCCTGCTGTGTGCTCCATGTGACAACTGACAGCTTCAGACAATGCCCCAGCCCTCCCAAAGCTTTCTGAATCTCATGTGCAAAAACCGCTCAAGGGACAAGTTCATGCTTGAATACTGAGTGAGATACACCTAGAAACTTTCCTGTAATATATCAATCAGGCTCAGAACATTGTGGAGATAGTACTTCTCCCAGGATGCTATGAACAAACAGAGATGAGGAGACGGAAGACCACCTGAGCTACTGTTCTCATGCTTTTGTGAATCTTAAACAGAATTCAGTTAAAGATTAGACTGGAATACACAAATATGAGGATTACTGGGTTTATGCATGATTTATGACATCCCCCCTCTAAAAAACCCCACAAAACAAAAACAAAACACACTCATTGTGGATCTGCTGATGAAGATGATGATGTACGACGCTACACATTTTCAAACCTGATAATCAATCATCTGATTATGCACAGGTCATAAATCCACTGATCAGTTGTTTATAAGAAAGAAAAATGGTGCTGGGAGACGGGAAAAGCAAAGATGCATTTCTGCTCGGGTAAATTCATAATCACTCGTCTGTCTTGGCACCCCATCCCCCATGCACAAGCTATATCACCCACTGTAATTCTCACACAAAACAAACACACACAAACAGACACACACACTCAAGGGGGTGTGTGTGTGTGTGTGTGGGGGTGAGAGGGGTGTTTTCTAACATGCAAAAAAGGAGGGAAAAAATGGCACAGCAATGGAGGCAAATTGTACAGATTTGGTGAAATTTGGAGGTGGCGACTGAAAGAGAAAGACAGCGAGGGTATTTTGGGAAGATGGATTATGCTGAGAATGGGAAACAGAGAAGGAGAAACGCAGAAGCATGTAGACAGGCAGCAACAGAGAGGTGGGGGGTGGGGGGGGAGTTCATATTGTGGAAAGAGGGGTGGGGGGTAGTGGCAGTGGTGGATGGTGGGAGACTAGGCTACATGACGTTTGTTTCCATGGTGATGGTCTCTCCGTCTCCCACACGTAGGGAGATGGTGCTTTAATGTGTGTCTGTGCGCGTGTGGATGTCTGCGTGTGTGTGTGTGTGTGTGTGTGTGTGTAATGGCATTTTGGTTAATAAAGAACCAAGCTCTTGTTGTTGACATAGTGGGCATTATATTGATACTGCATTAAAACCACGGCTATGAATGGTCCCAGCTAGCAGTCTGAAACTGCTTTGCACAGTATCTTAACACACACACGCTTGCTGGATGAAGTGCTTCACACAAACCAACGTACAGGATACAGTCTGAATCCAAATAAGGGGAGCTTTTATGCCTGGTTTTTGCCAGGGTGAGAGCTTCTTCTGCCCATTCTGAGCTCTCGCCACCTTACTCTTGCATTTTAGGGATCACTTTATCAACTGACTTCTCTAGCCGTGTTGTATTTGGGATGCTTTGGATAGAAATGCTGTATTTATGGTAATTAAATTAAGTGGAAAAATAAGAGACAGCCACCAAATCCCCACCATTTTCCACAGGGCTGCAGTGATGGCTGATCGGCTGCGATGAATCAGTTTGTTTTTCACCTGTGCTTCTGCTGTCCAGGCTTTTACTCACTGATGGCTGTAATAATGGTTAAAAATAGCACTGAGGGGGTTGATGCCTTGCCATTTGGCGTGGAAATGCTATAGCAAGGTGGCAGGCTTTTAGCTTTATTGGGCATAAATGTATCCAAGAGCTGCAGCTCAGGTGGGAATTGGACGCAAGGGTTAAAGTGCAGGGTAGCCTCGAGATGTCTGCGCAGGATAGCGTGCACAAACAATGTGTTTACGAGAGATGCGATTGCGCCCGTGTTGGAGAAAACAGGCTGATATCTGTGTGGGGCGTGACCGGCATGGCGAGAGGATTCGACTGTCGCGCCGAGCTGGAGGAAGGAGGAGGAAGAGGAGGAAGGGAGGGGAAGTGGCTTGGGAATGCTGCAGAATCTTGAAGCCAACGTCGCCATCTGCTGTCAGATGAAAGTCAGGGCAATAATGAGGAAATGTAAAACATCAGAGATGATGTTATATTGAGTGCTGAAAAATAGTACACAACAACAAAACTCATCTCGATATTTAAAGATATAAACGATATAGTAATATTATTTAGCAATGTGCACAGACGCACACGCTCTCTTGCCAATCATCCACTTTTAGGCAGATAACCAAACACTCAATTGAGCATGCAGGGCCAACATCATTCATTCAGGGGATTGGCAGTTTTCCATGCCAACAGTGGAGCAGATAATTCAGGGTACACATCCGTTTCACTCCATTGACTTGATATATCACTACTAACACCCGCGAGAGTCTGTCTGGCTGTCTGCTCGTCTGTCTCACACGTCTCTCACATTGTTAACATTTTTTTCCATCTCTTTCAATCAGGCTCTGTCAGAAGCGAGATAAAGATATGACAAATTAGAATTGTGCTCTCTTTTTTTGCAGTGAAACAGTTTGGGAGAGCACAGCAGAATACCACACAGGGGTCAAGGCTCTCACTTGAAAGCTGCAAAGTGATCCATGAAAGATTTATGAGGCAAACACGTTTTTGTACCAGTGTCATGACCTGTGAAATGAACAAAAGTGACCCTCTGAGGTCTAAGTCACCAAAGGTGGCAACCCTAATCTTAACCCTATATTTCAGAGAAAGATGAAACAGACTTTTTTCTGTTGTAACTTTTGTATTTTTAACGTGTAAATAGTTTTTGAGGTGTGTAAGTTAAAATGATAAAAAGAAAAATGTTTGGGAGAACAATTTAACTAAAAACAACAATTACATTTATTTTTTAATCATCAAATGTATTTTGTTAAACAATCAAACAAGTTCAGTTCAATTTTTTTTATTTATACAGCACAAAATTGCAATAAAAGTCACTTCAAGGCTCTTTATATTGTAAGGTGAAGACCTTACAATAATACAGAGAAAGCCCCGTAAGAGGACCCCTTATGAGCAAGGACTTGGTGACAGTGGGAAGCAAAAACTCCCTTTTAACAGGAAGAAACCTCTGGTAGAACCGTGCTAAGGGAGGGGCAGCCATCCACAGTGAAAGATTGGGGGTGGGTGGAGACACACTGTGGAAGAAAGCCAGAGTTTAAGATCAAGATAAGACTGGAGACAGTTATCATTAAAAGTCATTAAAAGTCATAATATCACCTAAAACCCTCTGTAGGGCATTCAGTGAAATACTCTATGTTTGAAATTTAACATTTCAAACATAGAGTGGAGAGAGTATCAGAAGATATGACAATTAGATTTTTACTTCTGTGATTTCTTTCAATAATTATTTCAAATATGATCACCATATATGGTTCTTTGCCACACATAGGGTTAAGGATCTCTATGAGGGTTTTAGAGTCTTTCAGCAGACTGTTTTGATTTTGTCTCTTTATGCATTAATTTTATGGCAGAAAAGAAAGCAAAATAAAAGAAAATACTCTTTTGAGTTTTAGGCTTCAGGTGGCCACAAACCTAACCTCCCAAACACCTAAACTTAGCTTACTGTATTTGTGTATTATCCAGTTGTCTGCTAATATGTTAGTGTGATTAAGGCACAATACATCAATAATACGTTATCTGCTCACAAGTAGACATAAATCAATAGATACTCTTGATATTCTGCTCTCAGTATGAAAACATTTAAATGTTTTGTGAACCGCAGTGCCACTCTATGGAGTTAAGAAAGTGCAGTCAGTTGGCTACAGCTGTGGCAAAGCTCAGGTGTTTGTCTATGGATTATCCCTTATGTTGTTGCCTTGGAAACTATTTACATATTGTATTTTTAAGACTATTATATTGACTTTTTTAAGCCCAATAACAGACAATTGCTCAAGTTTAGTGTGACTTTTACATTCCTATTTGAACTGTTTAGCAAACCGTTTTTTGTTTTGTTTTATTGTAGTTTTACAAAAGAATAAACATGAAAAGTAAACCATCCTTTAAGGGTTAACTTTTCATATCATTGTAACAGGTTCAAAGAATGTTCAAAGCTAGAGGAGCAAAGCCACGCTGTGACCACTAGAGGGTGCTTGAGGTTAATTCATCAATTTAAAAAAATAAATCCACCTAAAGTCGGCCGCCTACTTCGTATCGGGAACAGTTCTGTATGTTTAGCAGCCTCGGCCTCGAGAGTGACACGACCCACTCTCTCTCACTGTTCGTTTTAACACAGGAGATGGATAGCTGATACCTCCCAGGAGTTAAAGGTCACACTCTCAACTTCACCAGCTGCCCAAGTAAAGAGCACAGATTAAAGGCCACACCTGTCTCTGTGATGAAGTAACAGGCCTTGTAGTAAAGGTTAGTTACTTTAGGTCTGTGTACAGAAAAAAAACATAGTTCAAAACAGCAGAAAGATCGAGAAAATGGAATATTTTGCCATATGACAATGTATTAAACAGCAGTGACATTTTTAAATGTTTAAGCTTATTAAATATTATTGGAAGATTAAAGCTGCCACATCTTTGCTGTATATGGCACTTTTGTTCCACTCCCACAGAAAGAAACTGACTAAAGTTTGTCGTTCAGATCATTAAAAGTTGAAAACAAAATGTATAAAAACATGTTTTTATTTGACATGAGCGATGTTCCTTCTACTATATGCAGAGGATTATAATGGTTGGTAATGCTGCTTGTGATCCGTCTTTCACTTTTAGTTTGTTTATATGATACTCTGAACAACACCAGAGCAGAAGGTCACGCGCCTCATTTCACCACCTCATAGTGCATGAAAATAAGAGTTGGAGCGTTCTTCCTACTGCCGGTGTGGTGATGAGGTTGGTTTTACATAATCACTTTAGGACTTCCTAAACATCAGCCATGACACAAGGCATAATATAACCAGTACAAGGTTAATACCCCTGTTAACCTCTTACCATTGACCAGGTTTGTGGCAACCTGGGTAGCTTCATATGTACCCATCTATGTGAAAATCTCACCTCTTTCTATCTGAATGGAAATACTAAAACACAAGAATTGTAAGGGCAGAAACACCTGCTTGTCCTCTGAGGTCAGTAGCATAGTGACCATAAAGATCTTTGTGTTTTCATACACAAAGGTCAGTGCTATAGTGTTTTAGCTCTTACAGGTTGGTAAATATGAATGCACTCACTAAGAAACACCTGTACACAATGTTTATCCATGCAAATATCTGGAAGCTGGTGCACAGTGGCCTCTCATGACTGGTTACCCCAGAGAAAGTCTACAATAGCGGCTTTCAGCCTTGAGTGCCAAGAGTGCTGAGTAGACCAAAAGCCAACAGATGTGAATCCTGTGTAACTTTATGAATTTGAAGCTACAAATCTTGAATTTATGCCTGGAAATGCCAAGAGATTCTCAAAGGAACATGTTTTGGAGTAGGTGACATTTTCATAGTGCTGCAGCTACTAAAGGCTCTGATTGACGTAACAGTATCAAACGCTTGGTGAAGCCTCTGAGCAGACTCCACTGAAGCTCAAACAAGAGACCCTATCTGAAATTTGTATTCAGAGTTAATTTACTGAATAATATTTCTGCATGATCCTAGCTACAAAGCGCGCACATAGACCTCACGACGGCAGTGCAGCTCGTTTTGTGTCAGCACAAAGAGAACCTGATGGTCTGTCTAATGGGAAAAACAAATGCCAAACAAGTCCGCCAGCTGTCTCTGCCACAAACAGAATATATGCAAGTCCTGTTCAGGCCAGACAGACAGCGACATTCCTGACAAAGCAGGTTTTCCTCAGCACATCCCTCCAATGAGGACAGAAGTTAAACTGTTAAACTGACTGAACTGCTTAAAGTGTACCTGACTCCTGTCAGCAGTTACCAAGGAGATGATCCTTTTTTGCAAATGTCCAAGCAAACACAATGAAGGCAGAGTCAAGGCAGGATATGTTTGCTTGGTCAGTCAGTACACTTTCTGTGAATTCTAAGGTTTAAGGTTTAGGATATATAAAAAAAACATCTGTATGAAAGGAGGTAAATACAACTTAAGAATAACAAAACTACATGACATGTTACACATATGGCATTACTTTTTGTATCTACACTGATAAATACAGGTTTGCTTCCATCAGCTAACAGATGAGGGTACAGAATAACTCACTCTATCTCACTCTATCACCATCTGTTGGATGTCCTTCTTGAACGTTGCCTGGACATCACTGCTGAACATCACCTGGGACTCCTTCAATAAGCTTCGAGAACTATCCCTGCAGACTACTTCAAGAAATTACAAGAACATTAGTCTAAGAGAGTTCAGTGTGTTGCCCTGTCAGGGCCAGATCTCTCTAAAAAGAGACCTTTAATCTTAATTTGGCACAGGTCACAATAAAATAACTTTTGTATGAACAGAATAGAGCTAAATACAGGACTAGATTATAAAAATTCATTATTCTTTGAGCGAATAACAGCCACTGACACTGACTAGACCTGTCATGGTCTCAGCGTCTAGTGTGTGGCATATTTTTCCACTGTGTTTCTGGCATCCAGGTTCTGCCCCCTTTCCTTATGCTAATCCTGTGTCTCCCTGTGCTTTCTGCTACCTTAATTCAGGATCACTATTCAAGTCACCTGCATTTGCCTCACTACACACCACTCACCTGTGATTCTGCACTATCTCTCCTCTGGAAACACCTAAAACACGTAACATCTCCCCTGCCTGCCGTCCTGCTCGTCACCCCCAGATCACTGAAATGGTTGGACTACCTGCCCTGGTTCCTTCTATTTTGCAATTAAGCATTCACCTCACCACCACTCACGTTCTGCAAGTTGCGCTCCGTTTTGCATTAGCAAAACACTCTCCCTCTTTTTCCAGTGGTTTCAAAGCATGCGACTCTCAATCCAGTCACACGTCCCAGTTATTTCACCGAATGCTTCTGGGTCATGGGGCCATGTGACAGGAACAACAAATAAACTGATCTAGCTAGATGTGTGAAGAAAACAGTGGTAACATATTAAAACAAGTACTATGTGTCCCATCTCTCCAATACAAAATAAAGATTATAAAATACAGGCTACAACCACAAAAGAAGAAGTTTTATTTTTTTACCAGTATAATAATAAACCTCAGCATAT
Source organism: Oreochromis aureus (assembly GCF_013358895.1). Lineage (NCBI taxonomy): Eukaryota > Metazoa > Chordata > Actinopteri > Cichliformes > Cichlidae > Oreochromis > Oreochromis aureus. The sequence continues at coordinate 10,259,317 of NC_052962.1, forward strand.
GAAGAGTACTACATGATAATGATAATGCTACTTACACTGTTTGTCAACTGTCACCAAACTACCTTTAGTTTGCTTATATAATAAAAGACAGGAAGTTCACTTTGCTAATTTCACCACCTGATGATTCATGGAAATAAGAGCCTGAGCTCTCTTTCTGTGTCAATGAGGTGATATGTTTAGTTTTACATAGTCATTTTAGGATTTCCAAAACCACTGATATCAATCAAATGTGAGTTCCTGGATAAAAACAAAAAAAACACAGAGTGTTTGCATACCCTCCCCATTGTCTTTTTCTACCCACGTGCTCTTGGTTTCAAAAGAACTCTATTAGCATTTTCTCCATCCATATTCTTTGTCTTTTATCTGTTTCAGGGCTGCAGGAACACTGGAGTCTACTGACATTTGGGAAATGGTAGTGTACACCAGGAGGTTTTAACAGGAGGCTTCCTGCTGATTGGTGACGGTGCTCACTATTGCACCCACATGACACCTTGTGGTTTGATACACCTAAGTAGAAGTTGTTCATTGTCCCCTATTACAGAGTCATTGTGTCACATCAGCAGACCGCTTGTGGGATATGTTAAATCATTAGCTTGGTCTATGAAATTTAGCCATACTGGAGGGATTTCCAGCATGACCCAGCTGAATAAGGTCACGCCAAAGAATCTCAATCTGATTTAATCTGAACTTTTTTTTCTGGTCACACCAAAACGGAAGGGTGGACATTCCCCTTCAAGATTTTCTGCTAGAGGACAGAATTCCTGGATTAATCAATTACTGCAAATTCTTCAGGTCCTGAAGCAGCCAAGCAGCCCCGGACCATCATACTACCACCTCCATTTGACTATTGATCTGATGTTCTGTTTATGAAATGCTGTGTTAGTTTTACGGCTGGTGCAACAGGACTCAAACCTTCTAATATCAGAATTTGTTTGATCATCTGATACTTTGAAGTATGACAAAAATGCAAAAAACTAACAACAGAAAGCGGGCAATTTTTTTTTTTTTTCACAGCACTATAAGTACTCACAGTGTGCTTGTATAGATATTTTCTTATGTCTGATTTTGGTACATTTTTTTAGTTACCTCCTCTGTAGGAGAAGAACCGCCCAGCTAGTATGATCGTAACTGCTCTAGATTTTCAAAAGGAAATGGCCAGGACAGAAACAGTTGTGGCCAGTTATTTAAAGGGTTTTGCGGTAGGTAAAAATCAGAAGTGGCTGTAGTTGGATGGCATAAGTAAGTGGCTGTCTGTTGTTTGGCTAGCTGGCTGGACTCAAACGGGAAAATTCGCCTGTTAGCTGTAATGTTCAGGTTTGTAAAGCACTTTACAAACTCTACAAAAGCACTTTATATAATTCTATTTTTTCCTAGTGTTCATTTGTTTGTTTTTGTTTCTAGAAAAAAAAGAACTACATTGAGAGACTGCATCTTAGCTCATACAAATGCCCTCATAATTGTCACAAAAAAACATTAAATTAATATTTTATTTTTCTTTATCTCATTATCGCATGACTTTCCAGAGAAACAGAAAAAAGGTTCCGTTCAGTGGAAGGATAAATTGATATGGTTTGAAAATACCATCTTAATGCTTTCCTCCTAACCACCACTTATCGTTCCTTATGTTCTTGCCGTATACGGGTCTTTCTGAAATATTCTGAGCAAACCTGGGTGCAGCTGAAGAAGCTTCAGTGGTTATCCTTGATTTAATGAGTAAATGGTTTACTTTTATGCAAACTGTTTTTGTGCCTTTTTGCAGGTTAACATCAGGTTTATGAACTTGCTAGCTAGCTAGTGTTAGCCTAGCTTTCGTACCACTGATGTAGTTGGTAAAATGTTGAATTTTACTCTAATTGATTTTTTTATCATTGTTATATTGTTCCCTTCCTGTCAAGTCTGAGTTAATGAGGACCCAAACGCAGGACTCTTCCAAACAAATACAGTGAATTTATTTACAATCGTAAAAGGTGAACAACAATAGTGCCAATCCTCGCACTGTGGCTCCCATGGCGATTCACCCTGAACCCTACACAGTGCTCGTGTCCTTGGCGTGAATCGTGACAACTTCAACTCCAAATCTGTACAGTGGCTTCGCTTCCGTCACAAACTCCGTTCCCAACACCTGATGAGAAAACATACATTAGTTGATCTAGCAAGCTATGCAAGTTTTCACTAGCAAACCGTGGCTGTACTGATGAGTGAACGATCCAGCAGTTCTGCAAAGATCTAGTTAAGTAGAGAGGCTGCTGACGAATGCTTTCAGCTACAGCTGGTGATGGCTGATGAGCAGCAGGTGTGACTGGCTACAGTGCAGGAACTCTCCTGAACTCGCCTGATGACGCTTGTAAGGTGACCTTCTGGATACAAACACGTCCAAACACCTCTTTATTTTCAGGAATATTTTTTTGTCCAAAACATTTTCTTGTTAAAAACAAAACTTGATATATTTTAAGAATTTCTCTGAATGTATTTACAATTTTACAATTACAATGAATATGCAAATATTTACAATATATTTTAAAATGGACTGGAAACAGTTTGATCATTGCATCCCTCGTGCAGATATGAATTCATAGCGGCAATAGAATGTTGGGCCAAAAAATTTCCCAGTAGAACGTTTCCAAATGATGTTTTCAGCCCAATTTGTTCTCTATCAGCAGGCAATTACAAAGTCACGAGGTGACAGCTGTTAGCCCCTGTGAGATGTATGTTGCCCTGGATCTGATGCCAGTAGTTGTGATTCTTTTTAATACCAGGGAACCACTTGCCTCCAGCTCTAGGAAAAAGCCCTTGCTTTCTGCTGTCTGCAAGATAGTTGTATTTCTGGCTGACCATGCATTTCACCTCAATGATGCTCAAGTAGGCCACTGTTGGATAAAAACAGTCCTCTCTCCTTGATAACTGCACCAGTGCAGTCAGTGTACAGCAGCTTGGCCTTTGACTCATGAAGGATCCCCCAGTCACTTGCCTTTGGGGATGAAAATATCACTTAGCCTTCTGGACCCCATCCCAGTAAAATGCCCAAGTTTTGATAGACATGCCAGTGCTCAGTCTTTTGATTCCAGCTGATCTAAATGAGTAATCGTTTCAAGTTAAGATACTGTTTCCAGATTAAAAGCATTTATTTAGATCTATTCACTTAAAGCACATGTTTTAACATTTTTGCTGTACAGTACCTGTGTGTGTGTGTAATTGTGTGTCAATATAAAACACAAAGCTTCACATAAAGTTAAGAGAATAATTAAAACTAAGAGAGAATTTTTATTAAATGACTATCTTGTGTTTTTCATGGTGTCATCTCAGACACTCTCTTGAACAAATTTTTTCTGCTTTGGATGATTTCACCCTCTTCCACTCACATTCTGCGTTGGTTTGAGACACATTCTTCTCCACCCAAATCGACAATGCAGCCATATGATGGCATCTTTATCATCATCTAGCTCCCTCCTAACTCAGCTCAACCTCGTAAGTCTTCTTTTTCATGGATACATGGACACTACCCTTTATAATACTACCTTGGAGAACAGATACTCTGACCACTTTATTAGAGTTGGCTAAAATCTTTTTTTTTACATGTGAAAATGTAAGTTAGGCTGATTTTTACTACATTACAAAAATTGTTCCTAATTGTTCTTTTTGAATCACACTTACATACAGTGTTTATTAAGTGTTGTTTTACTAGAAATCTCTTAAGTTCAAGGATGATCAATCATAATGTCATTTACTTGGATTCAGTTTTTATGTAAGCAAATTAAAAATAGAACATTAACACAAATTGTTTTTTAATATAGTTGAACTTGTTTATTTTTTGTGTCAGTAGATGAACATTTAGTGTTGCTCACTCAGAAAAATCAAGTCATTCAGACTACTATTCACTCACAATGAGGAGGTTGCTCTGACTTAGCCATCTTTAGTAAGCTATGCCTAGCTCTTCTAAGGCAATGAGTTTGCATAATGTTTTTAGGTTCTGGGAACTAGTTAGATCGTACTTTGAAGTTACTTTCTTTTTTTTTAATTTGCATGTCTTAACATGCTGTTGTGATAATAAATAAATGACACTGGCTTTGCATAGTTACCTTAGAGAAGAAGGGGAGAAAGTGCTTAAAAGAAAGAAAATTTCTACTGAAGGTTTCAGGTGTGCAGAGTCAGAGCAAAGACAAACAACACAAGAACAAGAGAAGAAGCTGGCACATTGTAAAGTCTAGGTAAGCCTAAGGTATGGTCTGAAAATTTTACTGGTGTCGCCTTTTTCTCTCAACATCTTTTTCTTTCACTTCTGTGGTTCAGAGGCTGGAGTTCAATTGCATTTAAGTTCTTTGGTAAAGTTTCTGTTGCTTCTTCTAGAAGCATGAGTATAATACTGAAGTTATTTTCAATGTCATATATGTGCAAAAAAAAAAGCTCAAACACCTTGGATACTGTATATAATTCAAATACAGACTTAAACTATCCCTTAGACTTTTTAGTAGTTTTTATTTTTAGGAAAAATCAAGTACATTTATTGTGGTTGGAGAAAGTGACAAAAAAAGGTTTCTGTTTCTCAGGACGATGAACACACTGCTGCTTGCACTCGCTTTTTCAGGTCAGTCTGCAAAAAGTTTTTGAGTACGTTACAGTGGCTCCATGTTTAGAATCAGTGCATTGAAAATAAGCTATTTGGTTTCTGTATGATTACCATGTTGCAGCACTTGTCATGAGTAAAATTTCTTTCTCCTTCAGGTCTGACTGTCATATCTACAGAGCTCTATAAAGAGTACCACTATGTGAGACTTTTAAAGACCTGGGCTGATGCTCAGAGTTACTGCAGAGAGATGTTCACTGACCTCGCCACTGTTGAGAACCAAGATGACAACAACAACCTGCTCAGTGTGATCCAGGGCAGTGGAGAAAATGCATGGATAGGGCTTTATGATGACCTGATCAGATGGAAGTGGTCGCTTGGAAATGCAGACTTTAATGACAATGTAGATTTCACCAGCTGGCTATCAGGTCAGCCGAACAATGGATACTCCAACCAGTTTTGTGTTTTTATGACCAGCAATGGTCTTTGGAATGACTACAGCTGTTCAGCCAAATTTCTTGCAGTTTGCTTTGATGGTAAGAAACAACAAACTAGTTTGAGCTCTGCTTCTGTCTTCTTCTATATCAGCCTAAATCTTGTGGTCAGTAAAAGACCCAAGTTTCCATTTAATCTCTTGATAAAACGTTAAACCAGTTTATCTTGACAAGCAATGAAATTGCAGTACAGATGTCAGACAGTAGCGTTAACAATTGTCTTTTTGGTTTTCCTTGACTTTCTGTAGAAAAGGGTCCTCCCATGTATCATATAGTGAAACCTCAGATGACTTGGGATGAGGCTAGGAACTACTGCAGGAGCTCCTTCACAGATCTCGCAAGTGTGAGAAACATATCAGAGCACAATGAAATCCTCTCACTGCTGTCAGCAAACACCTGGTTCGGTCTCTACAGACATCCCTGGTCTCACTGGTCTGACCTGACCCCCACCAACTTCACTAACTGGAATTACGGCCAGCCTGACAACAGCGGCAGCACCATTTCATCATGTGCTCTTGTCAGCCCAGCTTCAGGAACATGGTTCGAAGCTAACTGTGGTGAAACACACTATTTCATCTGTCAAGACTTTCGTAGCAGAAGAAAAAGGTTGAATTTAAAGTTCCAGTCTGAGGCTGACCTGACTGATCCCAGCATTCAGCAGCAGCTCTTAGAGCAGGTACAGCGACTTTGAAGCTGCTTTACATAAAACTCACTTTGCTGTTTAGTTCTGAAAAAAAAGAAAAGAAATCTTGTTGTAATTATGCTATTTTTTTCATATAGCTTAATGAGAAGCTGGAGACAGATGGATTATCAGAGTTTAAACTGCGCTGGACTCAGGCTGACGGGCAGACCTTCCACAAGGAGCCAAAGAAAGAAACACAAGGTAAAGAGGTCTGTTAACTAATTAAAAAACAAAGCATCATTACATTATAAGAACCTTTGTAATTGCAGTGTAAGTCTACAGACAAGCTAAGCAAATAGACTGGAAACAAAAGCTACTACTCTGGATGCTAAAAAATTAAAATGTATTCCTATCAGACACTTTACCAATTTCTGCTCTTGGACACCAAATCAAAGGTTCCCTGATATAACACATGACTAAACACAACACCAACGTTGAGAAGGTTACTTAAAAAATGATTCCACTACAGATTACAGAATACATGCCCCAAAATGTAGTTTGTAACGTATTCCATTAAGTTATTCAATGAGAGTAACGTATTCTGAATACTTTGGATTACTTAATATATTATCATGCGTTTAACAACTACATTAATGTACTATTGATGTGTGATTTATTACTATTACTGATAGTTAATTGCCACCGAGCTAACATTGTTAGCTGGCGTTAGCTGAGGCTCATAGACTGTTTTCCAAACAGCACGTGATTATTTGCAGCTAGCAGGTTGTTAATGCTATCCATCAAGTCTAACAGTCTGCAGTCTATGAACTAAACTCAGCTAACACCAGCTAACAATGTTAGCTCGGTGAAAGTAGCTTTCAGTAACTGTAATAAATCACGCAGCAACAGTACATCGAAGATACCGAAGTGACACTTAACCCAGGCCGCTACCACAACTAAAACAAGGTAATAGCAATAGGCTACCATTAGTTTTTAAAAAAGAACTTACCTCCAGATGTTTCTTTTGAGTTGCAGGTGGAGTCTTTTGACAAATAGCAGCTTGAAGAATAGCATATTTTGCCCATCCCTTTCTTCTTTAAATATGAAGTTGTGTCATAATTTCCAAGTGAAAAATGCATTCCTGCTGTGCACTGCTGGCTCTGTTGTGCAGGCTTTGGGTCAATTTTGTAACTGATGTCACCAACATTAACAGGACGCTTACGTTGAAGCCTCTTATTGCGTGTTTTGCTTGGGTTTACAGCAATGTGTGGAATTACCAAAATTAGAGAGGGGATAGCCTAACATATGAAACAGGAAAAGACCGCCATGTAATCCATTTATTAATCACCTATTTAAGCAGTAACTGTAGCAGAATACAGTTACTCATATTTTGTATTTTAAATACGTAATGCTGGTACATGTATTCCATTACTCCCCAACACTGCACATCAAGCAGCATGTTAGCCTTGCTGGCCATCACGCTAACTAGCTAGCAAAGATTTAAACAGCAACGGATTCATTTGTATCCTCTTCTATACATCACGGCATTTTGCATTTTAATTGTTACAATTTTGTCTTTATATATATAGTAAAATGAGTTTTCTCTAGCATTCTTTTTTTTTTACCAGTGGCAAGAATAGCTGAATCAGTCTATTTCTATGCTTTTGTTTTTCAAGCTAAGTTATAAATGAAGCTGTGTAGCTTTATCCATAAATTTGCAAAAGCTAAATAATAAGTCTCTCAGTCTTCTGGTGTAATTGTAAGCAAAAACTTTATTTCAATTATTTTTCTTACTTTTCAGACTGAGCTGGTTAAGAGAGGACATCGTGGTCAACTGAGTTAACATCTCACAACTGAAATGAAAATGACTGACCTGCTACTGAAACCATTTTCACCTTTAGAAACACATTTTACGCATTGAAATCAAACGCGCATTTCATTTTAATGTATTTGTACTGTACACACTAACATCCAATAGTAGTATATGTTAGTGTTCACATGTTAGCTGTGTCCCAATTCCTTGGCCGCATCCTTCGGAGGCCGCATTTGAAGGCCGATTACATCACAGCCAGGCGACGAAGGCAGTCCCAATTAGAAGCCTGCTTCATGACCAATGCGTCCTTCATTTGAAGGATGGGTCGGGTGTATCCTTTGTGGCCCAACCTATCCCAGAATTCATAGTGTGGCTCAGCCAATTCCAATTTCCATCAATGGCGGCAGCTACTTAGATTTAATATTACTCTTTCTAGGTCACAAAATAAACTTTTAAGATATTTTCAGGCAAGAATGTATCTGTGTAAACTTCAAATTGATAGCAGACGGCTGAGTTTATTAAACTCCACCGACAGCTGGTGATGCAAATCTGAAGGCTAGATCGTCCCATTTCACAGCCTCACACTTCCGGCCTTCTCAGTCTTCGAAGGACCTGGCCCACGTAGACCATGAAGGCCAGGTTCTAGGAATTGGGACACAACTTCAGTCAGTGTTTGCCTCTCACATCCTCATAGTTAGCGTTTCCATGACTTTGACCATTTGCTCATGTCTATGCTTTTTGATTCTCAGCCCTAGTATTACTCACAGCTCATGTTCACTGGAACTCGCTACCGTCATAGTTTTGCCCACGCTCCTGTATAAAGCCGTCGCCTGTTCACTAGTGTGACCGTTTGCTCACTCTTCGTATTGATTCACACCCTGTATATATCACTGTTTATATCTTGCCACAATCACTGTACATAAAACTCAAGTTGCACATATTCTTAGCCTCTTTCTTGAATCTGCGTTTTGGTCCATCCTGTGGTCTAGTGTTTTTGCCGTGACATTATGAGCTACACTCAAGACAACTACATACAGAAAGATAGTCCCCAGAGTTTTGCAACAGGACCTTCACCTTTACCTTACATACACTTTAAGCTCCTTAATACCAACCACTCATGATATACACAAATCTCTCGAAGTGATGTGCGATAGTCATGTCTGCTTTTCAGACTTTTTCTGGAATGCTAGTTTTTCTTGATTGCATGAGCATCATGTGAAAAGTCAAAAAGCATGGTGGCCATGGTCTGGTTCCAAACAAACTGAGCTGAGAACATGAGCCGACTTCAGTTCAAACACACGCCCCAAACATTTTTTTAAAAACAATATTTTTAATAAGCTTTTATCTTATAAGCGTGCACAGGGACCTGCTGGAACATCTCAATCAAAAAAGAAATCACATTTCAAAGCTACTCGGAATTCCGTTAAACAACGTTAAACATTTAACAAGCAACCTAGCCAACTCCACCGCTGACCCATTTAGCTGCCAAGTGACCTTTTCAAATTCCCAGAGCATCATTAGTTGTCTGACAGCAAAACCAATCACAGCAGAAGTGAGCTGATCCAGTTTAAACAAGATTTATTGCCACAATCTTCGGCTCTAATTTTCCCACACGTTTCTGCTGCCTGTGTGGCTACAAAAGTCAGGTTGTTTCAGTCAGATGAACATTTTTGTATTACAGAGCTCCAGATCAGCATGAATTTTCATTTTTATTTTTGCAAAGAGATTTCTGCTGCTATAGCAGTCAGAGATCACCTGCCAGTCAAACCATTTAGAAAGCTGAGATGTCTCTCCAATTGGATTTTCTCTTAATAAGCCTTCTCTAAGTAGCTTTACACATGCTAAGTACCCAGATCTGCTTAGTATTACACACATAAAACACAGAACTACTTTTGTTAGAAAATATAGAGTTTATGTTATATACAATATACATGGAAAAGTCCAGATTAATAGCACTTTACCATTTGTGAGACGACTATAAATTGGGAAGTGATTTACCAGCAGACACCCACACACCCTCCTCCAACCTCCCTGAACACACCAGGAAGCCAAAACCACCCACTACATCCCGATGATATGTCAGCAGTCTCCATGGTGACCTTAGAGCCATCTGGAGCACAATATGAAGCATCACACAAACACACAGCAAAAATCACCCATTGTCAGAAATGATTCCTGGTAATTATCATTTCTTCTTTTAAAACTCTGGAGGATGAGATCTAGCTTATTGTTCTCATTATTAGCCCTGTATCTGTGTATGTCTGTTTTATGATGATACACAACTGAGTTTGCATAATTTCAAGTGTCAGCAGTTGCAAACTATTCCAAATGGCATTCGCTCCACCTGCTGCCATACCTTCAGGCACACAACACATACACACAGGCAGACAAACTGAGAAAAATAAAAGAGTGGAGGTGAGATAGTAATTCAACCGTGCTATCGGCTGGTGCGCGACCATCTCTGGCAACACCCTAAATGAGTTCTCGTGTCTCCCATGGCAAGATGGAGCACCGCTGATAAAGCAGAGCCGCGGGCCTCGGTTTCCTAGTTTACACTGCTACTAAATCACAGTTTGTCTCCTGCTTTTCGTCTGCTATAGGTGCTAACTGTGTAGGTGTGTGTGTGTGAGTGTGTGTGTGTGTGTGTGTTTGATGCTTTCCAAGTGATTGGTGAGAAGAACAAAATAACCAGTAAAGTGACTGGAAAGTGGAAACAAAGAAAACGATACAATAAAACCTGAGCCCGTGTGTGTGAGAGAGAGAGTAGCCAGAACATTTCACACAGCCATCATTCCTCAAAGCTCTCATCATCTATGTTGGCATAAAAACATCAAGATTCCAAGAACCAAAAGAAATCTCTGTGCTCAAAGGATGAGGCCAAAAATCAGCGCTGAATGCCCAGAATCGTCAGGTCTGTGGCTGGCTCTGCATTAAATTGCATTAGACATGAGTCTGTCATGGAAATCGTGAAAGAATGGCCAAGATTCAGCCTTACAGTACATGGATGAAGCTTTTTAAACAAGGTTGTTAGCATTAGCTAACTGCTTAGGACTACACTCTTTAGCCTTTTGCTTATGGATTTAAAAAAAAAGTAACAACAACAACTAATAAACAAGGCAGGATAACTAAATATTTTTTCGGTAACTAGCTAGCTACTACCGCAGGATGGGACCACCACTCCTGACCAGTTTGGGTCAAGTTACTTGAAAAAGTAATCAGTAACTAATCACTGATTACTTCTCCAAAAAAGTAATCCCATTACTTTACTGATTATTTTCAAAAATACTTAGTTACTTTTTAAAAACATGATACACAACCTTAAGGGGTAATAAAGCAATAGATCTTTCAGCTCAATTCTACTTTTTCTGCAGGGGTATCGAACTCCAGGCCTCGAGTGCCTGCAGATTTTAGATCTCACCCTGGGTCAACACACCTGAATTACATGATTAGTTCATTAGCAGGCCTCTGGAGAACTTCAAGACATGTTGAGGAGGTCATTTAGCCATTTGAATCAGCTGTGTTGGATCAAGGACACATCTAAAACCTGTTGGACGCCGGCCCTCAAGGCCTGGAGTTCGACACCTGCGAATCCATCATATAAAATGTAATCAAATGAAAAAGTCTCTTTTTAAAACTTGTTTTATTAGTTTGAATCTTTTAACTTTATGCACATTTCATCAAGCAAAAATTAAATTAAACATTCTCTGACTGGAATTGGTTTAACATTTAAACCTATTTTCTACATATCCCAGCATATTAAAAAAATAATTTTGGCGTTTACACTCACTCTTTCAAATAGACTCAAGTAAAACACAGCAGAAAATAAATAAAGTCAAAGATTCAGCAGCTGTCCTGTTGCTCTTAAATCTATTTTCACCTGTTTAGCAGGAGTGGAGCAGGCGGAGGTTTGCCCTGGTGCAGGTGTTCCGCAGCAGTCATGTCAGTGTCCGGGATCCGGGGGTTTCTCTGTGAATTCCTCATTCCCGTGGCAGCGTGCTATGTACTTGCTCAGAAGTTTAGGGATTTTTTTCGCTGTAAAAATAAGTTTTTTTCCCATGCAGATTGTACAGCGGACGCTAAAGTTTTTGTCACTTTTTACAGAATCAAACTCAAAGTAAGGTCAGTACATCCACGCTTTAAACACTGCACAGTCATACTCTCTCCCGCATTCGATATATTATCCATTGTTGTCTGTTGCCACGAACGTTGCACACGCTTACATCGTCATGAGACTCCCTCGCAAACAAAATCACGGTTTAGTAACGCAGCATGCTTACAGAAAAGTAACAGTAATCTAATTACTTTTTTTGCATTAGTAATCCCTTACTTTACTCGTTACTTGCAAAAAAAGTAATCGGATTACATCTCTGCTCCTGACCAAAGTCATGCTGGAGTTTTTGATGGTTTTTTTAATCCTCCCTGTCTGAATTTGCTGAACATACAATAACTCATTGTTATAACATCAAACATTGTTACTTGCAATGACAAAAACACAAAGCAAAGAAGTGTGCTGTTTGTGTGAAGGTCAGGTGGGCCCACCCAGTCCTTAAACAAGGGATAAGAAGGGTTCATACAGACGTACATACAGTACACTAGAACTATGACAGTAAAGATTATAGCTTAAGTGTCCAAAACAAAACTCGGTCAGTTAAAGTCTGGGTTGTTTGGGGATCTCATCATAGTGTGATATGTAATATTAAAAGTCTAGGTGCCAGCAGTTGATTTCATAAGAATTTTTCAATATCTACAACTTAAATTAGTGAGTGCTGTGTTGAGGGAGGCATAATAGTTTTTATTCACATATCTGAAGTTTCCTTATTATTTTTAGACTTCAGAGAAATCTGCCCTGAATATAATCAGCATTAGATTACAAGATGCTGTTTTTTGGTTTGTTTTTTTATTAAGTGCCATAGCCCCAGAACACACCTGTGCACCTGTGTGAAGACAAATTGCTATCACAAAGCAAACAAAGCAACATACTTATTACCATTTGGTTTCATCATACCCACAAAAGTCACTTAATCTCTTTTCTGAAGTTACCTGGGGGCTAAAAAAAAAAGGCCAAGACTGTGGTTGTTATTGAAGTTATTAATGTTATGTCCTTGTAAGCTATGCAGCATCCTCACTGGTATAAAAATAGGTTGGGTGTCTGTGTTTACTGTAGCAATGAGTGTATGATAAATTAGGCCTTGCTGTTCATTAAAACAGAAAGTGTTTATGAGTGCATATAATATAAACCTGCAGTGCTTTTTTCCCCAGTGACACAAGCACCATAACGCCTGATTGTGAAAACAAAACTAACCTGGTTTATAACACTACACCCCCCCCCACACACACACACAAGCTCAGGCTGTTCAAGCAACTGATCTGATCTGCTTGCTCCCTCTTCCCATAAGCATTTCAATCGACGCCCTTTAATGGGACCAGTAATGGATTCCAGTTGACACCAGCTCAATCACTATTACATATAAGCTGCACTCCAGCCCGCCTCTCGCCGTTTCATTTGTGTTCCATAATGTATGTTTAATGACGGCATTTAATTGTCATTCTGAGTTTCTGTTGTCATCTCTCAGTCATTTCTGTTGTGGCTGATTATGACTTTAATTGAATATTGGCTCAACACACACACTCATTAGTGTGTTGAGTTGATAAGGTGCAAATTGCAAAGTAACTTTGCCAGAAGTCAGTTGGCAGCCCAGAGCATCAGCCAGAGAAAATAGTGGGAGTGTTTGGCTGCCAAATCACACCAGCTCTAGTGCGGCTGAATGCATCCCTCAGTAGTAAGCAGTGGGTTGTTGCCATTTGCATCCTTACTGATATTTTGACTTTAGGCTAATACAAATGTGAAATGCATCAAAAAAGCATTTACAAACCCAGCAAGTATGAAATTAGTGGAATGGGGGGAAAAAGTACTTTCCACCTGTCAAAGGCACCCAGTGAGTCACATTTCCTGAACATTTTAAACGAGCACTGATTTGGTCTCTCAGAACATCTCCGTCTTTCTCAAACGCTCAGAAAGACAAAATGCAGCTCTTTAACTGTAGAGTGATTCCTGTAAAGCATATTTAGGTGCTTCAATACCAAACATTAACTGCGCTGCAATTAAGCCTCATTTCACCATACTTTGCACAACAATCACACGTGATGAGCACCATTCAGAGCCGTCACCCCGTTCAGCACCGACCCTTCAAAAGCCACTGTGTCATCATTCGGTAACAGTCAAACTGTGAAGCCCCTTTGATGGAGCAAACGTGGCCGCAATCAGCTCCTGTGTCACCTTTCACTCGCCAGGCTGCTCGATGAAGAAAAGACCGTCTGAATGACAAGCAGGAGAGCAGGGCGTGTTTCAGTACGAACGCTGTTTATTTTATTGTTAAACAATACCTGTAAAATTGCCTTTTTAAGCTTTTCAGGGAATATCTGAGTTATCAAATGGAGGGAAAAAAGATCCTAGAATCTCTTTAGAATCTAATCCATGCTGACTGAAGGCAAAAATACCAACACTTGTATCTATCATGACTTAGATTTTCTAAAAGCACTAATTTGTACTTACATCAGGTGCACATCTGCATGTAACACTTGTGTTTGCATGTGTTTAAACCTGAATGTGTTTTTCAGTTTAATTCCAAGTTTGATGTATAGACGGACGATTTCTACATGTTTCTCCAGCTTTCTATCCAAACTCTGTCCATCAATATTTCTGCCAATGTTTATCACGCTATCTATAAATGAAGATCCACTGATATTGTATTGGTGTTGTGTGTTGATGTTGAAATCCACATGCTTCTTTTGCATTTACCCCACTAAGCATCACTCAGTAATCTTAATGAATTACTGTAGACATGAATGTCTTTCTTAAATGGTAAAAACTGTCAACACAACCAGACTGAGATGGGCTTTGTGCATGTTTAGTGAGACTGGAGTTTTTACATGACTGATTCAGTTGCCTTCACAAAGTGTTGCTTACTAATAAAACGAACAGGACTCCTCTAGCCTGCCCTTCTTGGATCCTTAATCATTTTACCCTGATGGACAGAAAATAAAGTGACACATTAAAAGACATGTAATTGTGTCTTATATTAATCTTTCATTTCCAGTTTATTGTTTTGAGAAATTTAGACGTACACAAAAGTCTAATTTAAAAAAATGAATCCAATTGCAGAAGGTCCAGTGGAAAAATATAACGACTGATGTGAAATCTTTATATTGTTATTAAGAAATATACGATCATATCTGATAAAAAATAAATATAATAAATATGAAATCAATTATATATAATAAATGAAAAAAAATAATTATATACATAATGTAGCTTCATAAACTAGTATTCGCAACAACATTTAATAAAAGTATAACAATAATAACAAAGTAAACTGAGCACATTCGTGTCGATGGAATTGACAGCTTGCAGATGTGGAAAGTGGCCATCAGTGCAGGAACATACAGCTTTGAGAACAGCATGTTGTCACATCCAGGGGAGGTCTCTCTTTGAGCGAAGGCCTTGCATATTTCATGTTCAGCCACACAGTGCAGCTGTTAGAGTTTGGGAACTGAACTGGACTGCCTGCAGTTCAAACCGTTCACCATTAAAAATCATTTGGTACATTGTAAATTGAATAATACGACACAGAAGACCCAGGACTGTTGGGCATCTAGAATCCAACATCACACATGGAATGGGACAAGATTCCTCTCCCAAACGTCCAACAGCTGGTCTGCTCAGTTCCCAGATGTTTATGGACTGTTGTTGGTTGGTTCTTTGAGAAACGCTACTGCAATCAAATAAAAAAATACCTTTTTTTTCTTAAAATTGTACAAGTTCTATTGCTAATAAAATAAAGGTTTTTGAGATTTGCAAATCATTGGATTCTATGTTCATTTACATTTTACAGCGTTCCCTGGCACGACCAGTTAAACTCCCCTGTGTGTCGCTGTAAGCAAGTTTAATTACATATTTGATGATTTACAGGTCTAGCAAAAAAAAAGTGTATCCTGTGTATCCATTGTAAAAGACAAACAAACACACACAAAAAAAAAAAGGGGGTTGGGGGGGAACAGAATTTCTTTAAATTTACTTTTCTTAAATTCATTACTTTATTATTTGGGTGTAGCATGAATAACCATGTGGGAGGTCTTTACCAGTAAAGATAAAGCTGTAAAATTTATGAAAAATTTATGCCTTCCTTCATGTTTTCTGAAGCTGACTAGTGGGACCTGATTGGAGTCTGTGCTAGGCCGATTCTGGCCCCTGGGCCCTATTTTTGAAGCTCCTGGATTTTTCCTATTATTTCAAACAATAGGGAAAAAAAAACATGTCATAATTTCCAATCTCTAAATCTTATAGAACATTAACAAATGTACTGTTTATAAAGTTGTGGAAACCTGCTGAAACCTGACACTGAAGAAGTCACTTGTAAAACGCGACATCCAGACAAACAGAATCAACTTTTTGGGATAAAACATTAACCTTTACAAGCACAGAATTTAGGAAAATAAAGATGTGAGGCCTGACGAGTTGAGCAAAAATGTACCTTTGAGTTAACATTGAAATACATCTTCAATAGCCTGGAGATTATTTCCTCAACTAGAATATCTTATAAATAAAAAACACATATTTGATAAATACTGGTGTAATAAACAGTAACATTTTTAAGTCTCTAAAATAAAGGAGCAGACAGGGTATATATATATATATATATATATATATATATATATATATATATATATATAGTTACTTTTACTTGAGATTTAAGTATAGTAATAAAATAAAGTAACACTGTCACAATACTAAATAAGTAATACTGTTTACTAGTATCTTTTCACCACAAAAATCATACTAGTATATTTTTACTTGTGTTTTTCTAAATGTAACGAGCTGACTACACCTGTGTAAGGCACACATCGTTCTTAGTGTAACACAGCACCTGTGAACCTTTTAATCCCCTGCTTTCTTGCTGTTTGCAGACAGTTGGTGCGCTTTTTGAGCTCGCCCCCTGCTGGTTACATTTCAGAAGTACAATTTTTACGTGATGGAAAACAGCGAGTAATTCTCTTCCATATTCAAAGACACATGAAAAGCTGCTGGGAAGAAAAGATGTGTGTCTGCATGTGTTCCAGATGACTTGTGACAGCATGCAGTTATCCAATCCTCCCACTTCTCACAGAGCCACTGTTGTGAATTAGTAATGACTCCAGCTGGAGTCCCAGAGCTGCTACCTTTTTGATGTCTTGCTGCCAAATATAGAGACGTGTGCACGTACGGGAGCAGAAAGAAGGGGATTATTACACAACCGCCGCTGACCAATATCTGGACGCGTTCCATCAGTGTACAGTGCAGCACTGTGTGGACTGAGGCTGCACTACTGGTCCTCTGTTTTGATCTTCTGTTAATACTCGGTGCATTTTTTGGCAAGGTGCCTCGAGGGAGGTGGCAGTGCCTCCAGGTGGTGTCACGCGGAGCTGCCGTGGGTTTAGGTCGGGCTAATGCAGACACCTTCATTTCTGCTCAGACCCGCACTTACGCTGGCCACGTTTCATTTTTTTCCGCTGTCCTCCGCTGTCATGAGTAACATCCTCACATTTTTTTTTCTGTTTCTGTCTTATCTCCTCCTCAGGATCACCTCTGTGGTAAACCACACAGGTATACAGAGTCATAGCATCCGTATGCACTTAAATATAAACGCAGTGTAACACATGTGTAGATAAAAAAAAAGATAAGAAGGCAACTTATCTTGCTTTCTTATCTTTCTTATCTGGCAACACATAGCGTGAGTACACTAGCAAGTATTTATTGTGAGTTTTCTTGTTAGAGTTCATCCAGTTTTAATCTGAATCAGAGTGTGATGGCCTGTGTCTGATGCTCAGGACACCGTTTTAATAGTCCTTTAGATTTAAATAGGGTTTATGATGATTGTGTGGAATTGCTGGACCTTCTTCACTGAAGCTTGACAGCAATTCAAACAACTTTACATGTTGTTTCCTTCTGTTTTTCACCCTTAAGCACCCAACTTTAGAGGATTTTCTGGGTCCTGTTTCCTTATTTTAAAATGCACATTAGAACTGCAGTGATCAGGTAAGAATAGGAAGAATGTCAGCATAATGAGTTACTGCTAAATTTGCCACAGCAGTAAATATAGAATAATAAAAATTCTCTTAAAAAAACAAAACTATTATTAACTTTCATTAAAATAGTTCTGTAGTTCACTAAGTTAACCGCCCCCTTGAATCTTGAATCTGCTGTCTAACAATGTGGCTCAGGCATCAGCACATTTCTTTCCGACACTTAAAAGCTGCATAAAGCACAGTTAAATAGTCTGGAGAAGACAGCTTAGTGACAAAGGGGACCCAGAAGTACTTTGATGTCATCCTTAATCTTTATGTTATACAAATGTTCTTGAGTTGGTAAAGCTGGATTTAGAATCACACATTTGTGTGGCTCCCAGGCTATGCAGAGAAAAGGATTATGGGAATTCAGTCAATGCAGACACAGGAATGTGTTCACTCTTCTAAAAAATAAGAAACCCCCAAAAAACAGACAACGTGTGTAAGCGAACACACACACAAATGCAGAGCAACATATTTGGCTTTCCACATAGAGTGACCCACCTCCTCTCTCTCTCTTCCCTTTGGATTTTATTAGAGGTTAAAATTAAACTATTAGTGAACCTCAAAGTTCACTTTTTTCCTACTGCCATGGCCACACCATATTATACTTGTGCAAGAGGGTGAATTTCTAAGTTAAAACTGCATGGGTACATCACACAGGCCGAGAAATTAGTACTATGTGCCTGATTTCACTCAGAAAATCTGATGTGAAAACTTGGGCAGTACCTCACAGGAAGCCACATAATTTGGCAAATCATTCCATTAAAATGCACCAAAAGGCACCAACACCACAAAATGCAGCCGGCAGGTCCGTTTCAGTGACTTGAATAAGTGTTTGTGACGCTAAACTGCAAATTGTTCTGTCAAGCAAAAGTTTCCCCAAAGACTAAAGTTTTCATTAAACTACCTTTTTGTTCTGTTTTACTACACTGAGATTGCACTTTGCGTGTCCATGCATCGTGCAGTACTGTTGAAAATGTGCTTCTGTTCTTACATCTGTGATTCTATTAAGTTTACAACAGCTAACAAAAGAAATGAATTCTCCCTGATGCTGCTTTGCTTTGTTGGGAATGATACAAGGGCGAAAAAACCCCAGAAACTAATGCAGTCGTTGAGCCAAACCAGTTGTTTTAATTGTTAATTTTAGCTGACTGAGCACTGAGCGTGTTGAGCACAACACAGCCAACTGGGCTTATTCACAACTGAGTTACTGGTGGCTTGCACCTTTCGTCCATTCCCATCTTTTCCACTCAGTGGTCAGCCCCACAGTGTGTTCAGGTGAAACCTAAAAACTCAAACGCTTTGTTTTGAAAAGTAAACTTCAGAGTTATGTCAGTAATTGTCGAGCTGCCGGCAATAATACGCAACCGCTGCAGATGAAGATGCAATGGTAATGATTTGTACTCCTGAGCAAGGAGAAATCATACGATCTGCACCTTAATATGATGCACTGAAAAAGGCTCTCACATCAATACGCCGTTCCCAGCGGCTGCGACGTTACTGCAATGCTAATGAAGGAAACGCTCGGTGAATAGTGGGATCATTAAACTGTGTGTGGAGAGGGAGGAACAGAGTGGCGAGGCAAGGAAAGGAGCCTGATGGTGGGGATGATGATGATGGTGATGATGATGGTGATGTATGGATGTTTCCTAGATATGAAGCCCCAATTTAAGCTGTATTTGCTCAGTTCAATCTGGCAAAGATGCTAAACGTGCCCCCACTCCACCCACCTAATGAGAGGACACTGGCATTAATGTTCAAGCCTGGAGCCAGAAGAGAGACAGAGAGGGAGAAAGAGCACGATGGCATGCGTGTTTGTCTCTCAGAGGAATCAGTGGTGCGTTAGAGATTGGAAAACGGGCCCGTGTAGTGAACAGATGAGAAAATCAAGATTGCTCAGTGTCAGCCTGTGCTGGTGCTCGAGTCTTAAGAGAGAAAGGTGGAGAGGAAGAAGAAGGAGCGAGAGTCAGGATGGTGGGAAACTCCCATTCATCAAAAACTCTTCAAATAGTCGGGAATGAATGCTGGAATTGGTTTAAAAGCAGATATGACGACGGCAGAACCAGCACTGATGGATCCCTGGTTCTCGTCTGATAGACAGATACAGCAGCGACACACAAACAGACATGCACAAACACACACACGAGGTCTCTTACTGAAGTGTGCTGTCAGCATCAGTACCGCAGTTATTCATCAAAGGCCCTCCTCCCCTTCGTCTCCCCTCGCCTTCTCTCCTCTTCTTTACACACTTTCACATACATGATGGTGCAAAAAGGGGGCGAGAGGATACCCGCCTCCAATAAGGTTAGCATGAAAGAGAAAATTAGCATCAGACTGCAAGGTGTTACGGTAGTAAATTTCAAAGTCAGCGAACACGACTGTTTGCTAAGCCCTCCCTACCCCCAAAAAGAGTTATTTTACTGGAATTAATATTACATACATAAAATTGTGAGTGCACTGAAAACTCATCTCTGGCCGACTTTTAGTGTTTAACCTTTGGAGGCATCAGTCACACAGACCTGAAGACTCCCTGGCAACCTCCAGCTCCCAGTTGACGACTGGTTGCTGATAGCTGCTAGATGAAATCAGTTGCAAATAGGTTCATCCCCCAGAGTCTCCTTGTTCATGCATGGTCTCTGCACCTGAAATTGTAAAGTAAAAAACCAACACATTTCAAGGTGTAATTTTTACGTTGCACATGAATGGTCTCCATTTCTAGTCTGTGTCCCATTTTTTAGTTTCTTTTTAGGGAGTAGTTTTAGACAAGTTAGCATCCTCCATGCAAACTATGGGCAACCTTGGTGATATGCCGGGAACAAAGCAATTGCAAGGAGGTTTTGGGTGCAACACTACATAACTTTTTGAGACTAACTGACCCTATTGATTACCATCACAAAAAGCCAAAGGCGAGCACTGAGCAAAATCTGCATGATCTTAACTGTACCGTGAAGTTCTTTGAACTACAGACATGATTTTATCCTAATTTCACTCTTATATTGAAGGATAAGGCCTAAGTCCGTGGAGGAACACTATAGTAAACACAAATGCCTCGTTTTTACCAACCACTACAAAAGTTTTAGGGTATGATCCGATATGATATTCTTCCAAAAAAACTATGTCATCATTTGTGTAAGATGTTACAACCACAGACTGTTTATAAAGGATGTAGTTATCACCCATTTTTTATTAAAGTCTCACCTTGAAGACTGTGTTTTGAAACCATAAGCAATAAGTGAGGGGAATCAGTTCGAGAAACAGAACACCCTGTCAATCGCATGACAGTAAAACCAAGAATAAACCAAAACAAGCATGCCCTGCTTTGTCAACTCAGAAAAGAAACAGACTTTATAAAAATGAGCACCATTTTGCATTAAATAACACCTGAAGTTCAGGTGAAGTTATGAAGACTATGAACTTATTAAGTAATAAAGGTACTACAGCAAGCTGTTACTTTGACACCTTTGTACCAGAGTGCAGACATGTTAACACGCCAGTTTCCCTCAGAGCTCACCTCTTTTGTGTTTTGTTGAGGCTTAGGGGCATGCTTTGAATGACAGGTGTGCCAAAATAGGCTTCCTCTGATTTGAGCTGGATCGCGCCACAGTATTTGTGATGATGGAGACTGTAAGAGCATTTGTAATGGAATTATCTGGCTAATGAAATGGGCTGCTGTGTGGTGCAAACCACCCAGAAGAGTGAAATTCTAGTATTTTATTAGTCCATTACTTAAGCTGCATCCATAAACTGTACACACTGATCCCTTCGACTGTTGTTATTTAAGCTGGTTAGTGTTAGCTGGTAACTTTGCCCTTTACCCTCTCATCCAGGCATGACCATTTTTGGCTCCATTAAAACCCCACATGGCTAACCTGGAATCAGATTGTAGATTCCCGAAACAAGCAGCAGCATGGTGGCTTGTCCATCTTTTATATACAGTCTAGAACCAGCCACCTCACTATACCCAACCCAATCACATTAACTTAGCTGTCATGTTAAAGTGGGGAAAACTTATTATGCATACTGCTTTAGAATGCAAAGAAATTCAGAGCTTTGCAGGTCTGTAAGGGCTTTAGTGGGAAAGCCATTTGGCTTGAATAAATCTTTGATGGGGGATTAGAGGGTTGAAGATGCTGATATGAGAGTAGCTATATTTGCTAAAGAGGAATTCCAGGTTGGAGGGGGCTCCTGAGGGGTTCTCCCAGCAAAATGAGTTTAATTCCACAATAATTTCATTTGCCAGAGCATATCCCATTAGAGCCTGAATGAGGAAGGATGATTTAATAACAGACATCAACATTAGTGGTATTATATCCCTGGATACATAGCTAACTGTTCTACAGTTTAATACCAAACAATCAACTATAGTGTAATGTGAGGGTTCAGGGACTAATTAGATCAGTCCACTGGGCCTAATCTGAGATTAACTGGAAGGCCGAGTTTAGCATTTTTTGAATATAGGGATCGGCAGACGTGCAACATTCCAGTCCAGCTCCATTATAGTTACAGTTAAACCTTCGAGTTTGGAAACCCTGCACGAGTTGAAAGTGACTTTAACATGTCGATGCGGTACACAGACACAACGTGATCATGCTATCGCACACATGCATGAAATGTGACAGCACCCCAGCCAGCGGCTTCCTGTTAGGTAACACAGGGGCTTCCACCCTCAGCGCTGGGCATCTGTCCTTGCAGGAAGAGAGACATAAAGGGATGCTAAGAAAAGATGCTTACATCAGGCCATCAACCGTGGACTTCTCTTTCTCTCTTTCTTGCTCTCATATGCTTTCTAACTTATCGCCCTCTCTCCCCAGCTTTCCTCTGTTTCTCCTTCTAAGGAGGACAGCCTCTCTACCTGATGCCAGCACTTCAATCGGAGCCACTTAAGAAAATAAGCTGTTGCCATCTTTGTGCTGCTGGTTGGTGCTACGGTCACATGCTGTAGCACTCTCGGGAGGCAGGTGCAAAATTCCTCATAGGAACAGTTTCCTGTCCAAGAATGAACTAAAATGCAGGTTCTTTACCACAAAACAACTGAAGAATTTTATGTGCTCGTTATATTTGGTGCATCTCATTATGTCAAGATAAAGCTATATTCACTGAAGTGTAAACGGCTGACTGAAATTATGGTATAATTTATAACTTAGACCAGTGGTTCCCAAACTTATTTTGCCAGGCCCCCCTTTTTTATAAGAAAAATGTTCGCGCCCCCCCACCACCTAACCCCCCCCCCCCCCACAAACACATCCTCCAAACACACACCCCCATATTTTGTTTACAAACTCCATTGCGGTTTATTTCACACCTCAAACATTTAGTAAACAATTAAGCAAATACAAGTAAACGGCAATAAATTACAGGTAGTAATAAAATATACTACTAACTCTTTTACGCTGCGTCCACACCTACACGGGTATTTTTGAAAACTCAGCTGTTTCTATGCGTTTGGGCTTTTCGTCAACACGTAAACGGCGTTGCGATTCACCGAAAACGGAGATTTTTAAAACTCCTTTTTGCGTTTACGTGTGGACGAGGATTACAGAGTTAAATCACGCAACGTCAAAGGTATGTGCCTCTTTTCACGTCACGCTGTGCGCCACGTTATTGTTTACATGAGATGAATTGCAGAATGGCAGATAGAGACAAAATACTGTTAATCTGACTATCTGCAGGTTTTACACGCTTACATACACACGCAGTTACTGTCCCTGCATTTAGAAAGGCAGAGGCGTCACGGTGTAATTATTTTACGTGTAGTTGTTTTTTTTTCCTGTGTAATAATATTCAACATTGCTGTCAATACATTTTTCAAAAAATGCCTCTCTGTACAAAATGGGTTCAAAAACATAAACAGCTGTGGGATACTGTTTGTCCGTGATTTGAACCGGGGGAACAAATTACGGCAGGATCAGCCTGATATTATTTGTATCCCACTGTAACTTTACTGCATAAAGAGCTAACATGTCCAAAATGTCAGGAGTAGTTAGTTATTACAAGAAGTGTTTGTGAACTAAAAATCAAGAATGTGGGATACTGTTTGTCCGTGATTTGGAGAGCCCAGCGCTGCTCCCGACGCAGGGAAACTAATTTTGCAGGGGAGACCTACCTTGGCACTTGTGCAGGTGAAGCCAAAGGGAAGATATGCTTCACCATAATTTCCTGTCTTTGGCTTGGAAGGAAGTTGGTTTGGAAACATATTTGGCGATGCTTCATCTCCTGCTTTGCGTTTGTGTGGGAGCCTCGTCAAAAACCTGTCCACAGTGTCCAAGCGCTCTTTTTTTTTTTTTCTTTTCATACCGCGCCCCCCCCCTGCAATGGCTCTGCGCCCCCCCCCTAGGGGGCGGGCCCCACACTTTGGGAACCTCTGACTTAGACTAAGATGCTAATACACAGGGGTGGAAATAACAATTTGATCCCCAGTTTATTCACTTACAAAGACATGAACAGCCTCTCATTTTAAAAAACATTGCATTACATAATTTGATCCCCAAGCAAAACATTCAGTACTTGGTGGTGAAACCCTTGTTGGAAAGCATAGAGGTAAGATGTTTCTTGTCAGGAGGGATTTTGGCTCACTCCTCTTTACAAATTCTCTAAATACTATAGGTTTCCTGGCTGCTGCTTAGCAATTCTACAGAGGACACTGGCTGGGTCACACTACGACCTCAATGTATTTCTTCTTTCTTCTACTTTGTTGCTTGGAGAATGCATTGTCATGCTGGAAGACCCATCTTCAGTGTTCTGGGCAAGATGTTCTTATCCAAGATTTTATGGTGCACAGCCTGTTCATTGGCCTCTCAGTTCAGTGAAGTTCTCCGGCATCCTTAGAAGGAAAATGGCCCCAAAGATAATGTTTCCACCTCTCTGCTTGACTGTGAGGATGGCTTTCTTTGGTTCATACTCAGCATTTCCCAAAATACAGGGGGTCGAGTTGATGCCAAAGACTTTTATTTCAGTTTCATCTGACCACAGCACTTCTCAGAATCATTTAAATGTTCTCTGGCAACCCTAAGATTGGCCTGTGCATGTGCTTTCTTGAGCAGGAGGACTTTGCAGGTTCCGGAAGATTCCATTATAGCACAAGCACAATCTGATATTGTTGTGTTGGAATTGTTTCTGGATCAACGACGGTAATGTTGATCCAGGTTCAACATTGCAAGGGACCAATCACATTGTAGTGATTTCATAGTTTAGCAACTTGGAAACACCATCACACCACACCCCAAACCATAACCCTAACTCCAGAACTCTAACCCTAACTATAGCCCCGTAACCCTAACTGTAACCACGATCATATCTTAACCCCAACACTAATTTTGACCCTAACTTTCCCCTTTTTTGGATTTTTTTTCCTGAGTGGACATCGGCAAGTATTTTTCTCTAAGTCGCAAAGCTATGACATCGTAACAATGCGACTGGTCATCTGAAATGTTGATCGAAGAACAACACCAAAACGAGAAAATCAGATTGAGCACAGCGTATTGTGTTACCAGGGGTGTTCTTGGTAACGGTGGATCCAACTGCCACATGGATACACAGCCAATCTGTGGCTCCCACAGATGCCTCCCTGGGTAATTTCACAGAAAATCCATTCCTAACTTTTTTTTGGTTGAAGTATTATTATGATTGTCTCTCTATATTAAAATTAAACTGCCATAAAAATTAGAGACTGTTCATTTCTTTGTAAGTGAACAAATTTACAAATTCAGCAGGGGATCAAATTATTATTTCCCCGTGTGTATTTGAGAGTTTTCACAAAAGGATGCAGTGGATGAATACATGCATAGAGACTAAACGGTTTCATAACATACAGCATATACAAACACTCTATACATAACAGGGACAAGTTTACCGTATAAAAACAGAATTCAGAAATATTACAAGGAAAAAATTGAAATAATGAAGCGCCAAATCACAACAACAGTCACCTCAATGCTTTATATTGTAAGGTAGACCCTACAATAATACATAAAAAGAAAAAACCCCAACAATCATGTGACCCCCCCTATGAGCAAGCACTTTGGCGACAGTGGGAAGGAAAAACTCCCTTTTAACAGGAAGAAACCTCCGGCAGAACCAGGCTCAGGGAGGGGCGGGCCATCTGCTGCGACCGGTTGGGGAGACAGAAGGAAGACAGGATAAAGACATGCTGTGGAAGAGCTTTGAAATGAGAAAACAATTCGAGAAGATGATTAAACGTTGCTTCCTCCAATTCCAAATATTACAAAGAAGAACACATTTTTGTTGCCTTTGGTTCAGGTCAGGTCATGTTGGGGAGTGCGCTTATCCCCTACTGGGACTGCATTAAATTTACACATGCACCCCACTGTCAGTAGCATCCTCGGGCAAAACAATAACCTACTTATGTGACATGATGGAAAGCAGGCTGCATCAGTCCTACACATGACCAACTTCCAAACTTTCCATTTACGGAAAGTAGTTAGTTAACTAAAGCTGTATCACCAGTAATTTATTATTGATGGTTTTTTTGGCAATCCAGAGAGAGTGTAAAAGTCAGTGTACACTTTCAGAGCAACTAAATTCACTTGCAAACACAAAATATGTTTCCGTGTCCCTGCTGTGCTGCCTGCTTGCTCACCTGCAGGGAAGACAGGAGTAAGGTGAATCGCTTTAGTCCCATGAGCCTTAAAATTGAATTGCATCGCCAAGGAGAAAAGGGCCAAATATTCAAGAATGAGGAAGAGATGTGATGATGTCAGCAGCTCTGAGGCCAGCACTTTTTTCCTTTTTTTTCAGGATAGCAGCATGCATGGATGATGTGCATGTGTATGTGTGACATTGCAGAGATGCCTCTATGCTGAGTTGAACAGCCGGATGGGTTCAGGTTGTCATTAAGGGAAAGTTGAGTAAAGCAATGGGCTGAAACTCATTTTTATTATCTCCATATCACACTCTTGGCACTTTTCCTTCTGCTTTTTTCCTCTTCCTGACCTCTCCCACCATTATTCCCTCTGCTGGACTTAAATCTTCCTCGCTCTCCGTCTGCCTTCACTTTTCTGTTGTTCGAATTTCTTTCAAGTCATTATTTTCCGTCCAATTTCCACCACAATTTCTCACCTCATTTCACTTGAGATCCTTTTTCGTCTTCATTTGCATGGCTCAACCATAAATATTCCTGTGTCCTAAACACGTACACACACGCATGCACACACACACACACACACTACCATACACTGTAATTAAACTCCCCCAGGGGCAGTTTGGAGGTTAGCAGTGAGAAGAGACGAGGAGAAAGTGAGCGATAATGCCACTTCAAAGCGGCTGCAGACTGGCTCATTCCCCTCAAGCTTCAGATGGATTAAGGCCACTTCTGGCCTTTTTTGTACCCCATCAGCTCCACTTGAGTTCCACACAGAGCACCCTCTTGGACAAATGTATCCCGGTACACTCCAAACGCAACACGCAACGGAAAACAAGTCCTCAAGAACAAAAATTAGGCACAATGAGCCGTACTTTGAGTGCTACACACTAATTGCAAATGTGGGAATAATTTAATGATTTGTTATTTTACTGTGAGGTTGACGTGATTCAGTCCACATTCAACAAACTGTTTTTATAGCTTACCTAGCAAGCTAAGTAGCGAGATAAAGCTAATTCTCGCTAAGCTAAAATTGCTTGTATATCCACACAGTCATCTAAGATCATTAAAACACTCTTTAACACCCACTAACAGGGGCCAGAAAAGAAGTACAAACTGTTTTTCTCATGTTGTCCAACAAATCGATCATAATAAAGCTTAGTTCCTGCTGACCGTGCCTGTAAAGTGAAGCCAGGAGTTTTACATAAATCACATGCAGCTGCAGAAGCGCCTTAAATCTGCATTCTTTCTAATGAACAGTAGGGGGCGATGTCTTTGTTTTGAAAAAGATAGCGTCAATAAACATTTTCTTGATGAATTTATGACCTCGTTTGCTAGTTTTAAGAAAGCAACATGCCAGTAATTTTGTGAATTGTTCTCATTGGGCAGGGTATGCTGTGAGATGGTCCAAACCCGTGAGAGTTTTGGCCCACCTTGGTTTCTCTCGGGGTGCCCAAATTCATAGGCTGCATCCTCCTGAGGCCGCATTTGTAGGCCGATTACGTCACAGCGACGCGACGAAGGCTGTCCAAATTCGTAGATTCCTCCAAGTGCGTCGTCTTTTTCCCCAGATTTGAAGGATGGGTCGGGTGTATCCTTCGTGGCCCACCATATCCCAGAATTCATAGCGCAGCCCAGCCAATTCCAGTTTCCAACTGGAATAACCCGGCCCACATAGATTGCAAAGGCCGGGTCCTCAGGAGGATGCAGCCTATGAATTTGGACACGGCTTCTGTCATATTAAAATTTTGCTCATCAGATCTGGCTTCAAAACACCAACATGGTGATTTCACTTTGTGACCCCCCCCCCCAGATAGTCCATGATATAGGATTGTTGTTGTAATAACATCAGTCGTTCACTTATTTTTTTCACATTTAACAAACAGTATGAACTGCAACTCCTTGCACACCCCTGTTATATGCATCTAGTGATGTTTCAAGCACACCTGCTCATCATCAGATAGTGAAACACCAACCAGCACCGTCTTAAATCCCCTGTGAATGGTCACATGATCAATGACATCCAATCAAGTATCAGATCCTATAGAAGACAAACAGTTGATAAGATTTGCCTAAAAATAAGGCAATATGCATGGTTTATTAACAGCTACATGTGAAGCCATATTCTTTGATAACTGCATGCAGAGACTGCTGAGATGACAAGTTTATTCCAGTTTGCAAAGGCGCTTGTATTGTTCATCTTCACCTCAACGACTCTACACAGGGGGTCATAATAACTGTGTACTGACAGTAAATGTAATACTATGACTGTGGTGTTGATCTTTACCATCTCCCTCTGATCTCTGGTAGATGATGAAGTATTCCTCTTATTCTAAAACTGACATTAAATCTGCATATAACTTCTTATCATTGCTCCAAACACATTAACCTCTAAAAATAAGTTCTCCAAAAATAAATCTGTCAGCATCATGCTTCATGAAAACAACTGGTGTGACCACCAATAAGGTGAAAATTCAAGGTTGGGTTTTTTGTCTTTTCTTTTTTTGTTTGCAAGCTGAAACCAGAGGTCACTGGAGGAGACTGTGCTCGTCTGAACCTAAGTTGAGTGATAAAACTGTCAGCGGCACAGCAAAGAGATATGAATGTTGTCGTCTTAAATTGTTCTTATAACCTTGAAAGACACTGAAGAGCAAAGAGAGGAGAGGAGCAGAGCGGCACATCGGCCTCTTCTCCCTGAAACAAAAGAGACGTTAAAGGGACGTCTGTTGAGAATGTTAATCATGTATTGATCTGTGTAATCTGTGTCCCTGAGTACCTATACATGAGCACAACGGACAGCATTTTGCCACACTAAAGGAGAAACACTGGCCCTATTTTATTCTTAATAAGGTGCACAAGCTTTGTAGGACCCTTGTGTCCCCTTTATTGACCTACTACTGCATGTTCCTCTCTTTAAGAGACCATATAGGATCCACAATTAGTAAGATTTTATGTGCCTGCCAGACCCCTTTCATTTGATTGAGTAGGTATGGGATCAATAGGTCCTTCGATTGCACATAAGTGACAAATCACACTCACAATTGATTTCCTGTTTTTAGATTCATCCCCATTATTAATTTCTACACATACACAGTTCATGTTTTATTGAACATTCAGTGCAGGGTGTTCAATTTTTACTATTGGAAGATCATTGGCACCAGAATTGGGTAAGGCCCTTGGTGCACAAAAGATGATAGGGCAAGTGTTTTTGTTTCTTTTTACTGATTTATAGGATATATGTGAAAAGGAGGGCACCATCAGAACCGACACTAGCAATCCTAAACAGAAACAGTGACATCATCACATCACAGATGAATGGTTTTATTTAGATATTGTAACTTTGTTTGCGTGGCTTGTCAAGCTAAGCATCTCCAAAAGCATCCATATATTCTCACCCAGTTACTCTCTGGTTAGGGTCAGGCATGAAAAACTACTTAGTTGACTTGGCATAATGTAAGGCATAACATGCATTATGTGTTAAAAACCTAACTTAAAGTGGTGTTAAGGCAGCAAGGTGACATGGTGGTTAGCACTGTTGCCTCCCAGCAGGAAGGTCCAGGGTTCAGATCCACTCAGGGACTCTCTGTGTGGCCTTTCCAGCTTCCTCCCAGATCCAGATGTATTGATATCCCAATAACACATGTGCACAGATAGAACAGTGAACGTCTGTGCGTTATAAATGATTGGTTAAAGCGTTTCAAACTGCTTCATTAAAATAGCTACCACTGACACCAGGCACGGATATGCTACCTTTTGACTAAAATGATGATTTCTCTTTGGAGGATTGGTCCGTTTTTGTTTTGGTTTTTTGCAAGTAACTTGTAAGCGAGGACTGATGCAAGTGTGTGCGTGTGTTTGTGAGCGAGAGAGAGAGAGAGAGAGAGAGTCATAAGCCGTGGCTGCACGTTGCACTCTGCAGCACTTGCGCACTTCTTCCACCTCTCCGCGTACTGAAATCCTCTCTGCGCCGACTTTCCATCACAGCCAGCCTGGAAGTCTGCCGGTGGTCGAAGGGCCGTCGTTGTGAGGTGTCCACCGAGACAACTGAGAACGGCATCGTGCACCACCACCCCCTCCCTTTCCCCACCCTCCCCTTAACCCTCCTCCTCCTCTTCCTCTGGCCGTTGTTGCGCTTCTGCTGCTGCAGAGTCCAAGTTCAGGTGAGCCCGGTCTCCGGTACAACAAGTACCTCCTCTCTCCGGTACCCTAACCGGAGGATGCTCGCCTCCTCCCGTTAAACGCGATGCTATAAATGGGCCGCACAGGATGTGAAGCCTCACCAGAAGAAGCAGGAGGATGGCTAAACCAGGCTTGTCTGCGGCGGTGCTGCTGCTCCTGCTGGGCTTCCTCTCAGCGTCCTCCGTTAATGCCGGTGAGTTTTACCACAGGTTGATGAGCGATCGTTGCGTGTAAATGTGAGTTGATGCACCGGGCCGATTAAACACATGTTGTTGTGCTTTTATTTTAGTATTAGTTCGCAGCAGCTGACTGATGTCATGCATGTGGTGTGCATTTCATCCCTTTTTGGGAAGCCACCTGACGTGACACACTGCATGTGCGTGCATCAGCTATAGGTGGACACAGTGAGCTTTAGTGATGCCAAAAAAAAAAAATGGCTGACACAAGTTGGTATCACACTGCATCAGAGTGAGAGTTTAATCCCAGTTTGTGTAAATGTTTCTAGAAATTTGTCATTCAAAAAAAAAAAAAAGTCTTTGTGGCCCCGTGACTGGCCCAGCAAGTTCTCAGTTGACTGTTAAATTCAAGTAAAGACTAAACGAGCATTAGAGCTTTACACTTTAGTTGACTAACTGACCAATCAGTGGTCATTTTCTCAGATGTGAGCATTTGCCACTTTCTCTTGTGTCACGCTAAACAAGATATTAGTGAGCATCATTTTGGCTCCTGGAATATTTCAGTTGGCATTTTTTCACCATTTTCTGAAAATTCTTTATTGTTTGGCGAGATAATCTCTAGTAGCTGCTTTAAAAATGTGCAGCTTCACCCATCCAGTGTCGTGAAGGGATGTGAAATGTGATTGAGTTACTTCCATGTAAAGCCTCTACGTACAGCAGGTCCAATCCTCCTATACGTGCGTGCGTGTGTGGGGTTGGGAGCTGGGGGACTATCTCATCTATCTTGTGCGATATTGCATGTTTCTAACCTGCGGCAACACATGTTCATCTCAGGCGTAAGATCTTGGTTACACTGCATCCTGATGATAAGCTGATAGATGACAGTCGCGTGAAAAGCCCAAATCTTGGCAATAAGCTTGTGTGGGATTTATCTCGGCCTCCAGAGATTTGATATTTTGGCTTCCCGAGGCTGGGAATGGATGTAGTTTTAAGAGGGAATTTTTGTTAATCTGCAGCAAACGCTTTAAGAATGGATGGGAATCCCTCTCTGCCATTGCATTGTTTCTGTGTCTGTGTGAGCAGAGGAAGATAAACAGCGAGAAAACAGCTAGTCAAACAGGGAGTCATAGCGATGGATCATGCCCGTACAGTACTTGGGAACACACCACACATTTACTCTGCATCAGCAAACACACACATACACACACATTCACATGCAGCCTTTGGGAGCCACTGAACTGAGTTTGTCGCCGACCACAAATGAATTTCACCAACATGATGTAACACACTGTACTGTGATGATTGTGTTATCAGCAAGCAGAAAGGGAGGGGAAAAAATAAAGTACATTCTTGCTTTTCCTATAACAACACTTTTTAACTCCAAGAACAAGTCTCAAGATTGTGTGCTCAATATTTGCACCGGTTTAATACAACAGTGTCATGTGACTGACGGCGTTTCTCCTGGAAACAAAGAGAATGCAGATAAATATTTTCAAAGAAAAAGCTTGAAAAGAGCTTGTCCAGTCGGAGCTAAAAAATGGTGCAAATAAAATCAAAAATGATCTATTTCCTGTGCAATTGTGCAACAATGAACTGACTTCAGTGGGAGGACAGATGGTAGAGCAGCCAGGTTACAAGCTTTGAGGAGTTATGACCATTACTTTCATTTTTTATGGCACGAAATGACAAGAAAGCGATGGTGAAGTACAAACTGTGCACAGGCCAGAAACAGCTATCCATTGCTGCTAACCATAGACCGTATATAAAAGACGGTAGCATCACCCATTGATCTCTTGCACTCTGTGTTTTAAAGTCGTCTGGCTGCCATCGTGTTAGTTTTTTTAGAGCCAGAAGTGAAGTTATATGAACTAACATTGGAGTTCAGTTCGCCGGTTCACCTTTTGAAATGTGTTTGGCTGCAGCAGTAAGACATAGATTTTACTCATACATGCCAACCCTCCTGATTTTTCCGGGAGAATCCCGAATTTCAGTGCCCCTCCCGAAAATCTCCCGGAGCCACCAATCTCTCGGATTTCTCCCAATTTTCCACCCGGACAACAAAATTGAAAAACCATATCCCAGAATTCATAGCGCGGCCCAGCCAATAATGGTGGCAGCTACTTAGTTTTAATATTACTCTTATTAATCTTTCTGGGTCGCAAAATAAACTTTGAGCATATTTTCAGGTGAGAATGTAGCTGTGTAAACTTGAAATATCTGAGCTGGTGAGAACAGCAAACTCCTGGCACATCGTTTTCAAACCCCCGCGGTCTTCCGCTACTCAGGTTAAACGTAATATATAAGTCACTTACATAATTTGAAAATGTTATTGTTTGGCTTTTTTCAGTGTTTTATTTGTTCGTGAGTAAATCGGTTTGGCTGAGATTAAAGTTAGACCGCAAAGGCTGGGTCATCAGGAGGATGCAGCCTCTGATTTTGGACACCCCCGCTGTTTCTGGACGGACAATAATAATGGTGACATTTAACTTATTTTATAAACAGACACTGTAAAATTCAAGTTTTTTGTATATATATATGTGTGTAGTTACGTTGAAACCAAGCACACCATTGTTTTTCTTGTGGCATTACCAGTAAGTTTGATGTGTCACATGGCCCTCTGACTATTGAAAAAACAAAAGTTGTATCCAAGATGGCCGACTTCTAATTGGCCACCATGGTCACCACCCATCTTGAGGAGTTTGCCCCCTCACATATACTAATGTGCCACAAACAGGACTTTAATATCACCAACCATTCCCATTTTATTACGTGTATCCATATAAATGGCCCACCCTGTAGTTGGTGAATATTTGCAGACAAATCTTTCATGCAATCTTTCAGACAGCCACCTCAGTCTGCAAGCAACCAAAGCGATTACAAGGAGGTTTTTGGTAACCCATGGCATGAAGCTCCTGGTGCATAGCTTTTATGCTGATGTCAATATCAGAGGTTTGGAGCTCTGCAATTACAGAGTCAGCAGAGTGTTGGGTTGAGTTTCTGTGGTTCTTAAATATATATATGTGCAATAATACTGTGTACAGTTGATCGTTGAGTATCTTGGACTGGAAGAAATTTCAAAAACTGACTTGTTGGTATCATCCTATTACAGTGAGCTCTTTAGAAGAACCTGTGCTAAAGAGGTAGACTACGTGAATGGGTGCTTGACCTTATTCAGCTGTGGCCGTGGGACCACAGCTGAATTCACCTGAATTCCTGAATTCAGAGATTAAGAGGTGTGGCCAAATATTGGGTATATGTTAATTAGTGCTAACTACCAGACTAATAAGAAGCAAAACATTCTTGAAGGGTTTTTACTCATCATATACATCCACTAAAATGTCTCCAAAAGACACTAACAGCAGAAACACAGTGGACAGTTCAGTGACTCCAGTTACAGTTTCCAGGTGTCATTTAATCTATCAAAGATTTTGATTAACTGGAATTTCCACGTATTCAACTGAATATTTACGTCACAAAATAGATAAATGCCCCTCTCAGTGACAGTTTTGTGTGTGTGTGCACATGGGCATCAAGTACGATGTCAAGGTCTCATTCTGACGTTGCTTTTACAAGTCGGGCTCATGGGAAATACAACTCTGTCTGTAATCGTAGAAGACCTTGAGTTGGTCTTAACTCTCACATAACCATACACACTTTACTCTCTGCTACCTTCGCAGCTAAGAAATGAAAAATGTTAAGAAAGACTGTAATTTAGTCAGTCAAAGTTAATTTTCTGATTGACAAATGCATCATGTTTTTTTTGTTTTTAGCAGAAGCTGCAATTGACAGAGGAAATATATCCTCAAGAGTTGTGGTTTAATGAGATATGTGGAGGAGAAAGAAGAGAGGAAAAGTTAAAGATGGGAAAGTGTGCGTGAAAGAAGAACAAAGAGAGATTAGAAAAAGCGTCTTTTCAAGGGAAACACCAGGAGACATGTATGTGCTTAATTAGGGCCGGTATTAATGAAAGGAGAAGGATTAATTTGTAGGAGGTGAAGAGAAGATCTTAAGGAAGGAGAGAGCGAGAGCACAGCGAGAGAGAGCGACGACGAGGGGAAGATTTGTTCAAGTTGTAGCGTTTATAGTTATAAAGTGTAAAGAATATTTATGGCCTGTCTCTTTTTATTTCTTTCCTCTGGCCGTGCATGTGCGTCAGACACCCTGCTGTCAGCACCACTCAATGTGACCATCAGAGAACTCGAGGTTAACTCTGCTGTGGTTACGTGGGAAATCTTGGAGGGAGACCCTGTCATCGGATTCGCCATCACCCAACAGGTACCGCTGCATGTGTTGTAGGGCCCAACCGATACAGGATTTTTTAAGACCAATACAAATATCAATATTTGGTGATTTAGAGATGCGATTTGTCGGACGATATTTATATATTTTTTACTTTCAGACATACGTAACATAAGTAGATTTCGCTAACGTTTGTTATGTGTAATTCTATTCAATTCAATTCAATTTTATTTATTTAGCGCCAAATCACAACAAAAGTCGCCTCAAGGCGCTTCACAGGTACAGCGAAAAACCCAACAATCATATGACCCCCTATGAGCAAGCACTTTGGCGACAGTGGGAAGGAAAAACTCCCTTTTAACAGGAAGAAACCTCCGGCAGAACCAGGCTCAGGGAGGGGCGGGGCCATCTGCTGTGATTGGTTGGGGTGAGAGAAGGAAAACAGGATAAAGACATGCTGTGGAAGAGAGACAGAGATTAATAACAGGTATGACTCAATGCAGAGAGGTCTATTAACACAGAGTGAGTGAGAAAGGTGACTGGAAAGGAAAAACTCAATGCATCATGGGAATCTCCCAGCAGCCTACGTCTATTGCAGCATAACTAAGGGAGGATTCAGGGCCACCTGGTCCAGCCCTAACTATATGCTTTAGCAAAAAGGAAAGTTTTAAGCCTAATCTTGAAAGTAGAGATAGTGTCTGTCTCCCGAATCCAAACTGGAAGCTGGTTCCACAGAAGAGGGGCCTGAAAACTGAAGGCTCTGCCTCCCATTCTACTTTTAAATACTCTAGGAACAACAACTAGGCCTGCAGAGCGAGAGCAAAGTGCTCTAATAGGGTGATATGGCACTACAAGGTCATTAAGATAAGATGGGGCCTGATTATTTAAGACCTTGTATGTGAGGAGCAGGATTTTGAATTCAATTCTGGATTTAACAGGAAGCCAATGAAGGGAAGCCAAAACAGGAGAAATATGGTCTCTCTTTCTAGTCCCTGTCAGGACTCTTGCTGCAGCATTTTGGATCAGCTGAAGGCTTTTCAGCGAGTTTTTAGGACATCCTGATAATAATGAATTACAGTAGTCCAGCCTGGAAGTAATAAATGCATGAACTAGTTTTTCAGCATCACTCTGAGACAGGATATTTCTAATTTTAGAGATGTTGCGCAAATGGAAGAAAGCAGTCTTACATATTTGTTTAATATGTGCATTGAAGGACATGTCCTGGTCAAAAATGACTCCAAGGTTCCTCACAGCATTACTGGAGGCCAAGGTAATGCCATCCAGAGTAAGAATCTGCTTAGATACCATATTTCTAAGATTTTCAGGGCCGAGTACAATAACCTCAGTTTTATCTGAATTAAGAAGCAGAAAGTTAGCGGCCATCCAGGTCTTTATGTCTTTAAGACATTCCTGCAGTTGAACTAATTGGTGTGTGTTACCTGGCTTCATGGATAGATAGAGCTGCGTGTCATCTGCATAGCAGTGAAAATTTATGCTATGTCTTCTAATGATGCTGCCTAGGGGAAGCATGTATAATGTAAATAGAATTGGTCCTAGCACTGAACCCTGTGGAACACCATAATTGACCTCAGTGTGTGAAGAGGACTCTCCATTTACATTTACAAATTGGAGTCTATTAGATAGATATGATACAAACCACTGCAGTGCAGTACCTGTAATACCTACAGCATGTTCTAATCGCTCTAATAGATTATTATGATCAACAGTATCAAACGCAGCACTGAGGTCTAGCAGGACAAGCACAGAGATGAGTCCACTGTCAGAGGCCATAAGAAGATCATTTGTAACCTTCACTAAAGCTGTTTCTGTGCTGTGATGAGCTCTGAAACCTGACTGAAACTCTTCAAATAAGCCATTCCTCTGCAGATGATCTGTTAGCTGTTTGACAACTACTCTTTCAAGGATTTTTGATATGAAAGGAAGGTTGGAGATTGGCCTATAATTAGCTAAGACAGCTGGGTCTAGAGATGGCTTTTTAAGTAAAGGTTTAACTACAGCCACCTTGAAGGCCTGTGGTACATAGCCGATTATTAGAGATAGGTTGATCATATTTAAGATTGAAGAATTAATTAATGGCAGGACTTCTTTGAGCAGTTTTGTAGGAATGGGGTCTAAAAGACACGTTGATGGTTTGGAGGAAGTAATCATTGAAGTTAACTAATTGGAGAAAAAGAGTCTAACTTAACACCGATGGTACTAAAAGTAGCTGTAGATAATATTACATCTGTGGGATGATTATTGGTAATTTTTTCTCTAATGATAAGAATTTTATTTGTGAAGAAGTTCATGAAGTCATTACTAGTTAACGTTAAAGGGATTGTTGGCTCAGTAGAGCTCTGACTTTTGTCAGCCTGGCTACAGTGCTGAAGAGAAACCTGGGGTTGTTCTTATTTTCTTCAATCAGTGACGAATAGTAAGATGTTCTGGCTTTATGGAGGGCTTTCTTATAAAGTAGCAAACTATTTCTCCAGGCTAAATGATGATCCTCTAAATTTGTGACACGCCATTTCCTCTCCAGCTTACGAGTTATCTGCTTTAGGCTACGTGTTTGAGAATTATACCACGGAGTCAG
Source organism: Oreochromis aureus (assembly GCF_013358895.1). Lineage (NCBI taxonomy): Eukaryota > Metazoa > Chordata > Actinopteri > Cichliformes > Cichlidae > Oreochromis > Oreochromis aureus. Next base: position 10,296,694 of record NC_052962.1, read on the forward strand.
GTACTTTGGATTTGAGGCCTTAGTTTTCACCGGAGCTACAGTATCCAGAGTCGTACGTAGTGAGGAGGTAAAATTAATAACAAGATAATCGACCTCTGTTGGAGTGGCGTTCAGATAGCTGCTCTGCTCTATGTTGGTACAGGGCATTGAAGATGATAACAGTGGGTGGATTATATTCTTAAACTTAGTTACAGCACTTTCAGAAAGACATCTACTGTGATAAAGTCTACTCTCCACTGCTGTGTAATCAATTATTGTAAATGTAAATGTTATCAGGAAATGATCAGACAGCAGAGGGTTTTCAGGAAACACTGTTAAATGTTCAGTTTCTATGCCATACGTTAAAACAAGATCTAGAGTGTGATTAAAGTGGTGGGTGGGTTCTTTTACATTTTGAGAGAAGCCAGTTGAGTCTAATAACAGATTAAATGCGATGTTGAGGCTGTCATTTTTAGCATCTACATGGATGTTAAAATCACCCACAATAATTATTTTATCTGAGCTGAGCACTAAATCAGATAAAAAGTCTGAGAAATCAGAGAGAAACTCTGTGTAAGGCCCAGGTGGACGATAGATAATTACAAGTAAGACTGGTTTCTGAGTTTTACAGCTGGGGTGGACGAGGCTAAGCATCAGGCTTTCAAATGAATTAAAAGTCTGTCTTGGTCTTTCGTTGATTTATAGGCTGGTGTGAAAAATTGCTGCCACACCGCCCCCTCGGCCTGTGCTTCGAGGTTTCTGGTAGTTAGAATGACTCGGGGGTGTTGATTCATTTAAACTAACATAATCATCCGGCTGCAACCAGGTTTCTGTAAGGCAGAGTAAATCAATTTGTTGATCAATTATTAAGTCATGTACTAACAGAGACTTGGAGGAGAGAGACCTAATATTTAATAATCCACATTTCACTGTTTTACTCTTTGGTTCAGATGTGGATACTGTATTGTTCTTTCTTTGTGATTTTTTATGTTTAAGTTGTTTATTGCTGGATTTTAGTTTGTTTTTTGTCTGTTTGGGAGCTGACACAGTCTCTATGGAAATGGGTTTTTGGGGGGGTAGCAGGAGGAGAGAAGCTGCAGAGAGGCGTGTAAGACTGCAACTCTGCTTCCTGGTCCCAACTCTGGATAGTCATATTTTGGGGGGTTTAATAAATTTGTCCATATTTCTAGAAATGAGAGCTGCTCCATCCAAAGTGGGATGGATGCCGTCTCTCCTAACAAGACGGTTTCCTCCAGAAGGTTTGCCAATTATCTATGAAGCCCACATCGTTTCTGGGCTTCATAGATAGTAGTTGTTTATGAGCCCCTGATAAGATAATATGACGATGCAGTTCAAAAATAATCTCATTTCATTGTCACAAGCCATGGATTCATTCTGCCCAGCTATGCTCGGATCAGCTGGTTTGTGTTTGCGTGACAGAGTTACAGAGTGCCCTCTGCTGGACAAACTATGCAACACAAATATATTGGCAAATGCCTAATAACGCCCTGCATATTGCCGATGCTGATATATTGTTATATAGTATATATGTTGTTCAGGCTTTAATGTGTTGTGTGAGTATGTTATGTGTGGAGAGCGAGTCAAAAATGATGGCTTAATCAAACGGAGTAAGACTTTTATATAGTGTAGCCCCATTCCTAGCATATCAGTACTCCTGGAATTCTGAGTTCTGATTTGGTACTAATACTTTGGCTTTGGGTATCTGCTAAATATGCCAGTGCTGCACTTGGATCCTGCAGCAGGCCAATGATCCGAAACACACCAGCAACCTTGGAATCCTCCACCTTTAAAACCAGTCTTTAAGTCTGACGTCATTAGCCGTTTCCAGGTCCAAACTTCACTTCTGGCCCCAAATTCAAACAAACACTGCGGCATCACTGAAAGTTAAAAACTGTCAAAGTTCTTTCATCTTTAATAAAATGATCAGTGTTGCTGCTTTACCAGGTGTAATAATTAAGCTTAACATCCAGACATCCATGAAAACAGAATTTATTAAATTTAGCAGAGTTAGAAGTTAGCAGGAAGTTAGCTCGCTAGTTTCCACCCAAAAATAATATACCATGTTCTGACTGAGGGAGTTCTGAATAAATTAAAACGTACAGCTCTGCTATCACTTACGACTTAAATGAAGACAGAAAACTAAACAGTAGTGACGTTTGTAGGGTTACTGAAGTTGGGCTAACTGGTATGTAATGATGTGCTATGTGATGGCTAGCTACACAGCAGTGGTTAGCATAATATAAACACATTAGCACAGTGAAGCTGAAGGATGAACGCTATCTTTTTTCCACTTGATAAAAGTTAATGTGAGGGTTCCTGATGGTTAGGGACAAATGCAGTTGCTGGATGCTGTAAACGGACCAAACTTCAGTCAGGAGACAACTGAGATAATCCATACACAATATGAGGTTAGTCATTAATATACTGCTGGATTGGCTGGGCTCTAGTTACATTGTAAGATTTTAAAACGTGACCTTTAAAATGAATAATGGTAGATCAAGAGAGGCCGACAGTGATCACTGACTTTTTTTAGGGGCTTGGTCAGATTGAATAGAACAAGATACAAAGCATTAAAACATGTTAAAAACACAACAGCCTTAATAAATGCAGAGTAGTTTGGACCTGGAAGCCGGGTTCATACGTCATCACTTAAAGACCGGATAGCTTAAGAAAAACAAAATGAATACCTTGGAGTGTCAATGTCTTGACCTGAATCCGATTGAGATGCTGTGACACGACCTTAAAAAGGCAGTTCATGCTAGAAAACGCTCCACTGTGGCTGGATTACAACAATTCTGCAAAAATGAGTGGGCCAAAATTCCTCCACAGCTGTAAAAGACTCAATGCCAGTTGTCACAAACGCTTGATTGCAGTTGTTGCTGCTAAGGGTGGCCCAACCAGCTATTAGGTTCAGGGGGCAATCACTTTTTCACACAGATCCATGTAGGTTTGACACAACTGAGGAAGCTCCTCAGTTGTGTCAAACCATTTGAAAACGGTTTCTGGCTTACTCAAAAACTACTGCTTAGGAAAAACAAAACACTATAGGCATCGTAGGCATGAATGACCCCCCCAAACTGTTCTCCTGCTACCAAATGGTGTATTGTTGCTACTGTAAACAATACAGAACAGAACTGAGTAGATTAGACCATTGTCATCTTGGTTAAAATTGGGCTGGAGCAATTCAGGACCGCATTCTGGTATGGAGTTAAATACAAAATAATGTCAAACAAGTTCATTTTTGACTGATGCCATGGGGACAGTTAAGTCACCACATGGTCCCACCTGCCCACATACTTTTCTCTTTTTCATCACTGTCACTGCATCCATGCTGCAGATGTCAGTAAAGTTGAGTCTGTGGCACTTCAGCAATATATAGCTCTACTCAAGGGAAGCGAGAATAAACAGAGTAACTTTTTTTAAAAATTTAAATGCAATGTGTCAGACAGCTCAACAAACAAACAAACCATTTCTGTGGTAGGTAACGACTGCTCAGCAGGTGACATTTGATAAACTGGAAATGTAAATTTTAATCACACATCAGATCTGTACATGTGTTGCTGAAGTTATTAGGTTATTTCATATTGTGAAACAGCTTTGACAACACATTAAATGATAATTTAAATGTTATTCAGAGGTCATATATCGCTGCTACTTTAAGTTCAGGATAGCTGCAGATATGTAAGAGAGTGAGAGAGAATAAAGATGGTGGTAAAAATATAACTTCCACAAGGAAAAAGCTTTAAAAACCTTATTTTTGGGCAAAGTCTGCAAAACGTTAATTTATTTTTGACAGTTCTAGACATAGGATAATCTAGACATGCAGTTTTTGACCACTGAAATGAAGTTCATTTAGATAATGCTTCAGAATAACAGGACTTACTTCTAAAAGGAGTCATCAGTCATCTGCTTACATGGTGTAGAACTGAACCCACAAAGAGCAGCAAACCTCAGAACAAGCAGCAGCAAAGGCCTGCTAACCACAGCCTGTTCACCAAACAAATCTACTAGAGATCACAGTCCAGTAATTATGTCACTTATTACTAAGCGAGTCATATCCCCAATTGTCCTGTTACACCAGAACTTAGGGTTGTACCACCTGCCAAATAGCATTTTAACCCCTGTTTGTCACCAATGTCCAATTATTGGATATTTGGATCCCTACTTTAGATATCAATATCAAATAAAAGCCCATGAATCTGTTTATAATTAATTTTTTAAAAGTATCTGTATTGATTGTTGCTAGAAGATCATCACATTTGAGGTTTTCTTCACAGTTAAAAAAGTCCAGGGATAGTTGTCTGTACATCTATTGGCTAATGGCTAATTCCACATATAGTGTGAAATATGGCACCAAACCACAGGTTTAACATAAATAAACACCAAAAAAAAGCATGTGAAATCCAAAGTCAGAAAATCATAGCTTAAAAAAAATACCAGAAACTTGTATTTGGCCATATTGCCAAATACAAATCCAACCTTCCCAAATGCACATGTAGATACACGTATGAGGAGAAGCTGGGGTGAAGGTGGGTTGCAAAGAAGCTTGCAGATGCACAGCAACTGCAAGCCAATGCGACTTAAATAACGTGCCGTATATGAGATTTTCCGGTTGGTTTTATATTAGAGGGTTCTCTAGGCCAGTTTCTAGTTCAGTTTCTGAGGCCACATTGTTTAAGATCCTCTTTCAAATATGCTTTTTCAAATGCACCTCCTGTCTACATGAAGTTTTAATGGTTTAAGAAATCTGCTTCTTTAATTGCCTGGTAAACAAAAGTGCCCCCAAGGTGCCTTACTTTTAATCTAGCAGGAGCCAATTGGCCTGAGCAAGCAGCCCTAGCTGGATAATAATGTACATTTCTAGCGGAGTGTACACTGCCAGAGAGGCTCTCTCTCCCTCTCTCTCTCTCTCTTTCTTTATGCTTAATTACATTGTAAAAAAAAACCCAGAAGGCTTTATTTCAGCATTTTCCTTTCTATTAACCAAGAGAGACGTGTTTGCATTTGCACCACATCAGACCTAACCAGGAAAATTGGACTTTGCCACTAGAAATCTGAACTTGATAAAGCGTGCACCCTGGGAATGTTCACTAACAAGAAGAAAGGAAGTATTGCTAAGCCTATTATTTTAAGTGAATATATATATATATATATATATATATATATATATATATGTATGTATATGGAAATGTCACCCTTTTCATGCCAAAGAATTCACAAGTGGGTACTGGCATATCGGGGGAAAAAAACTAATACAAAATGTACACTTCTGCCTTTCTGATCTTTGTGCTTCTGCAGAAGAAGGATGTACGCATGCTGAGGTTCATCCAGGAAGTGAACACCACCACACGCTCCTGTGCATTGTGGGATCTGGATGAGGACACCGAGTACATCGTCCACGTTCAGAGTATTAGCATGGGAGGAAGCAGCCCTCCAAGTCAGCCTGTGCTATTCAGAACGCCAAAAGAGTCCGAGAAGATGGCTTCCAAAAGCCCTGGTGAGAGAGAGAATAATACTTTTTTTAAAATTTCAGAATCTAGATATTTTAAAGGCTAACCCTGGGTGAAAACTTTACCACTGCCTTATCGCCAATTTTCTCTTTGCTTGCGTAAAGTTTCCCAAATTTTTCTCGTAGTTTCTCATTCGAATCTGTCCCTTTGAAATGCTGTATTCTTCCGATGTTTCTCAGTCAGACACAACCTTCGTATGTGTGCTTTACTTCCACAGCACATGCTACAAACACACTCATATGAATCAATAATTTAAATTCTGTGCATGCAAATCTATAAGAGCATGCTGACAAAGCAATCGTGTATCAACATAAGGACACTCGAATGGAGGAAACCAACATTCTGTTCGCCTATCCTTCCCCTGCTGACGAACATAGATCTAAATCTGCCCGTTCACAGGTAGGAGCACTTTAATAGCAGCTTTTAAACACAGACAATAACACGGAGGGCTAATCTTCTCTTAATGTTTCATCATCACAAAAAGAGTCTCTTTTTTTGACAGTTAAATCCAACAAAACACAGGAATTGCCATCAATGCTAGAGTCCCTCCCACCTCCTATTCGATGTATTGTTCTCACTCTCCAGCACAGAGGCTGCTGTTATCAGGAGCGCCTTGCACTGCTTCCAATTTTATCATGTCCGACCCAGTTATTGTGCCAAAAGCAGCTGCTTCAGAGGGACACGGCGAATGCTAAACGCTCATCAGCAGCAAAGTGATAAGAGTGGAAACAGAAGACATTAGGGAGCGGTGTATTCCCTGGAAACACCACAGTGAGGGAGCTTGCTGAGGGCCTTGTGAGGCAGAAATGTGTTGATAAGTGGTCTAGAGTATGAAAAATCAAAGCGAAGTCTATCTGAACATATGTAAGCAGTAAAAAAAAGCAACATATTAGTACATTTTTCACTAGCGCAGACAAAGAGTGATTTTTAAGCCAGCTGATTGTTATATGATTGTTAACATTTAATTTCTTGCTGTTTAACAGCAGCAACAGGGGCAAACTTGAAATTCTTGGTGATTGATGACACAGTAGGTTCTTAATTTCAAGATATGTATGCGGGTAGACGTGGGCAGATTTATCAGCTCTGCGACCACCCATTTTCTGTGGGCAGATTTTGTCCCCTGTAGCTAGGCAGGTAATTAAGTTAAGCTGCGTGAGCTGGCCGCGTCCAGCTGACTATATAATGCTTCCAGCTGACTTCATTTTAAATCGAGACTCATGTAAAAAAGGGTCTCACATACTTTATAGACTTCATGAGTAACTGCATGTCCCTGAATAAACGACGTTGCACTTAAATGATATGGAAATGATACTTTTGGCTATTTAATAATATCCTGTATATAAAAGATGGCAATGGCCACCCATTGGTGTATGGACTCTTTCTTTTTTAGCCTCAAGTCATTTTTTAATTCTTGGCCTTTTTTTTTGAGCTGCAAGTGACCAAATTTTAAAGACAGGCTGTGCTGCCGAGTTATTAGGTAGCAATGTGTAACGAGCACAGTGTAGCCTGTGATTAGATATTCGCTAATTCTTGTTAACATACGGATACATAAAAAAGAAACAAAATGCAAGAACTTCAGTCACTAAAAGACATCTTAGATGGTCTGTTAGTAAAGTTAACCAAGTCATGTTATTAGTCATATTAAAATGCTTTGAACTCTCTTGAATTAGTTGATCTAGCATTTATAAAGCTGCCTCCCTGTCACTCAAAGCACACGTGGCCCTAATAATGCATAACTTTGAGCCTTAAGCCTAATAAAGTTTTATACCCTGTGTTGCATTGAAGAGGAAATTACCCAAAGAAACGGAAACAATTTTTTATACCTGGCTGATAAAATGTTCATTTTAAGTTGAGTATTTTAACAACTTACCTCAAGAGGAAGTGACTTACTTTTAGAGTCTGCCTCAAGTGGCCATCCAAGGAACTGCATTTTTTTTTTTTTTTGCACTTGTGTGTTGGGCCTTGTTTTATTACTAAAGTTTGGCAATTAGCTTAAATAAGTATATAATTAAAAGAAAAGAAAAAAGATCTAAACTAAAATTTTCATACTGTAGCTGATTTCACGCCATTTTAGCATAAAGAGACACTCAAAGCTTGGCGAAACAATCTGATAATCAGAAGGTTAAGGTTGGTTAACCCTCTTTGGACAATTGCTGTTTTGAATAGAGTTTTAATTGTTGGTCATAGTGACAAAGATTATGGACTACATTTAGGGATTTCTCAAAATGGCTACGGCTAATGTCTTCAGCCTTGTTAAAAAATCGAGGTTACAAATCTTAATGGCGATGGACATTTTTGTTATGTTTCAGTGTACGTGAGGTCATGTGATGGCGATGTGTAGTGCGAAAGTTTGTCTTGATGTTTAGGGGCTCTGACTTTGATGGAAGTTTCTTGTCTGCCTATAGTGTCGTGCATGTGTGTGTGTTGGTGGAAGCATTCATTAGCTGCCCTGATTAAATCTCCCAGCCATTACTGCTCTGCTCGCCTTCTAAGCGGGTATTAATCAGCCTGACAGGATTTAGTATCTGTAGGCGCAAAGCAACACAACAGGAAGCCTGCCTGGGTTTCTCTCTGTCTGTGTCTGTTGTTCACATGCAAAAATCTCATGGACGTTTTGAATGCACTGACATTTTTTATGTAGCAAAACTTTTGAATTCAATTCGATTTTTCAATTTCAGTTTAATTCAGTTTTATTTATACAGCGTCACATCACAACAACCATCACCTCAAGGTTCTTTCTATTGTAAGGTAGAACCTACAATAAAATGTAATTGTAATGTGTTCTTTTTATGTTGTTTATTACATTTTATAGGCTGCTGAAAAAGCCAAACGTTTAGTAAATAAATCTTTTTCAGCAGTAAAAAATTACAAAGTCTGCTTACTGTTGGAACTGTTTTTACATTTAATTTATCTCTGAAATTCTGCTGAGCAGCATGTTGCTCTGCAGCAGCAGACTGCTCTGTAACAGTTGCACTCCTTCATGCAGTCTGGAAGCTTCCCACTAAAACCAGTGCCTTCACAGCCTTCCCATTTAAACTGCAGCAGGTTTGGACTTCTGCATCAAAATAGAATTTTGAAGTTTTGACAAAATGATCAATAATAATTTTTTTTTTCTGAATGCAGCCCGAATATGTAGTTTCACATGAACGCTACATTCTGTATTTTCTTTGAATATTTTGATCCTACATACAACGGCATTAAGCTAATGCAGAAATTCCAAAAACTGCATTTCCTTGAATGCTCAGTTGAGGCTAGCTCCCAAAACAGATTGATCCCTAAAGGCTCCCATATTTTCCTGCAGAAACAAACATGTTTACATACTGGTATAAAAACCAGTCTGGGTTTTCATAACTCATTTGTTTAAAAGCCTAAGAATTGCATTTTCATGGGTGTGGCCACTTTGACTGACAAGCTATTTCTATTAGGGGTAGGGGGAGAAATTGATACAGCACAGTATGGCGATAGTTTGTTTGGTGATATTGTATCGCTACAGAAACAGTAAATATCAGTATTTTATTAGATAATTCAAATATTCTGGGAACACTATGAACATATGGGCTCATCTCATTCACCAGCATTCTGAGATAATGTTAGCCGAGCAAACTTGAATTAAATCTGCTCAATCTGCTCAACACAGAATCTGGGCGAGGTTGTAGGGACTTATTTCACTCAGTGATGTTAAAATCAATCCATAACATTTATGTGAAGTGGGTTTTTTTCACGGATTATTGGTTGATAGCTGAAAAGCAGTTGCAGCTGAAAAACGTGATAAATTGCAATACTCAGCATATTGCAAAATTCTTAAATCGCAGTAATGTCATATTTTGAGTTCGTGTCATATTTTGAGTCTGTGTAGTTAACTGTACTAACAGCCCTTCTAAGAAGTCAAAGTTCTAGTTTTGCAGAGTGAAGCTGTATTCATTTGTATGCTACATACCATTAATTAGCAGGTATTTCCTGTAGCTATTAATCTGAAGTAGAGAGCTTACGCCTGACTCTTCATGTCTCAAGGGGCTCGATGGCTGATGCTAATGTTACCAACACTTGCCAAGGGAGCAACCTCAAGGCTGCCGTTCTGACTTTACATCCACAGAGTGTTCAGCTCGTCCGCTGGCTGATATCTCCACACCTCTCCTCATAGCTTCGGGTCTGCCCTCGCAACATAAACATATAATCTGCTCTTAGCAACTTATTAGAGTACAACCTTTCCTCTGCGCAACCCTAGGGACTTAGTTTGAGCTCAGAGGGATCACCATGGAAACAGCAGAGTTTTGAGCAAGCCAGAACACATTAGTGTCAAAATCATCATCCCCGACTCCAAACAGCAAAACGGTGACCTGAAGAGACCACAATTGGGGATGAAACGCAGCCCTTCCTTAGAGGTCACAGCTACACTTACCTGCACCTCATCATCATAGTTTGAAATTTTAAAAAAAGATAGTTGACAGCTGTGAGCAAATCTAAGACTTCCCAGTAAATAACTAAATTGCAATAAAAGTGACGCTCGTCCTTAAACACATGTTTTATCACTTCAAAGTGTAACAGAAATCAAACATATCAGTGTCTTATATTGTCAGCAACGTCTGGTCCATTTGGTTTTATTGCACTGAGGTTTTCTTTGCTGCAGCTCCATAAAGGGTACTGTACACCTTTAAGATCAGCTCCCTTCAACCAGTGTGTGGTCAGCACTTCCTTTGGGGATATGCACATCAACTTAGGATGCAAGCCCAGACAAAGTATTGACAGTGATGTCTTTATTCAGTTTTTTTTCATGTTTTTTACCCTTTAGATAACAGACTGACCCAGGGGAAGCAGGCTGGGGAAGAAGGTGGAGGAAGGAAGGCAGTTTGACTAAGGGTATATGGGAGGTAGCATAAGGCCTTGTGTTGGCAGCAGGGAGGAAGCGGTTGTAGTCCAGACTGTGTTCAAACCTTTAACCCACTGATTGGTTTTATGCTGCAGCTGCCAGAGTGCTGTCAGCAAGAGGAACACAATGAGTGATGGGGTAGGGATCCTGCTTACTCTGTCTCTGCGGACCTCTGCTCTCACTTAGCTTTAATTACACTGACCAGAGTGGAGAATTTACACCAGTCAGCCTCTCTGCTCTCTTGTCACCCTGCTTGATTCTTTTATCTTTCCCTGCAGAGTTTCAGAGTATGTGGGACGATGAATCGCAGCATCCTCACCGACTGTTGACTGTGCTCACGTTTCTGTGTTCTCTCTCCAGACGAGGTGACGATGGAGGAGGTTGGCGACGCTGCCCAGCTGAGGGCGGGAGAACTCATCATCATCGTAGTGGTGCTCGTCATGTGGGCAGGTAATATTTCTGTTCAGCAATGCACATTTGCCACCACGGACCTCGTAGGAATCCACTGTCTTTGGGGCAAATGTGCTCTCTGAGTGAGTTCCTGTTAAGATGCGATATCATCCCTCTGTGATGAGTGGCGTGTCGCCTGCAGGACCTTCGAGATGATGTAAAGATAGCTAGTGTGAATTTGGGCAGTAACGCATCAAATCCAGGTCTCAGTTCAATAAACTCATCAACAGGAAGCAACTGCAAAAAATAAGCTAATGGCTTATCAGCAGACAAGCAGCTCTTACAGGAAAATGCTTATCAAAGATGTGTTTATTTAAAGTAAGTACATGCTTCCTTTATTATGTTATAAATGGTGCTGGTACATAGCATGACTCCTGTCATTATCAAACCTGACTGCTTCCTTAGTATCCACATAACATGGATAATGCACATAAGATGGACTGGTACTTATTTATGGTACCTTTCTATTCAATAAGTGTTTCTTATTACAAGTCTCAATCATTTAAACACAAATTCACACACATTCAATTCAATTCAATTTTATTTATATAGCGCCAAATCACAACAACAGTCGCCTCAAGGCACTTTATGTTGTAAGGTAAAGACCCTACAATAATACATACAGAGAAAAATCCAACAATCTTATGACCCCCTATAAACAAGCACTTTGGTGACAGTGGGAAGGAAAAACTTCCTTTTAACAGGAAGAAACCTCCAGCAGAACCAGGCTCAGGGAGGGGCGGCCGTCTGCTACAACCACTGGGGAGAGACCGGTCTCCCCAACCAGTCGCTGTGTTCCAGTGGATACATTGGTGTGTGTCAGGATTTATTACCGGATACTTTGGCATGAGGACTGTAAGAGTCAGGGATCGATTCCCGACAACCCACAACCACCTGTCTATAAAGCATTGTCCAGTAACAAGACTAAACTTCCAGCCCTGCTTGCAGCTCTGTGATGATGCTAGCCTTAATGCTGCTTCAAGCTAATTGCTAACATTAGGATTCTACCATATTTACCATTTTCACCATTTCGTTTTGACCTTTCTTCTATAATGCTAAATGTAAAGCACTGATGCTTCTCCTAGATTACATGTCAAAAGATCTTTGACATGGTGACGGTGAGACAGTTTGCTTGAAATTAGTTGAAATCATCATGTGAGAAGGAAAATTCTGTTTGTCAGCTAAACCTTAAGAAAGGTTGATCTTGGAGCCATGAGTACCAGATAAAGTAGGAGGGTTGTGTCAGGAAGGATATCCTGCATAAAGTCCTGTCAAATCAGACATCTGGATCCATCTGCTGTGGTGAGCCATTGGAAAGATACGGGAAATAATAATAATGACTAAAAACATCAACGTGTTGCTAGTTTGACTCTGGAAACTCTGGAATAGCCGGTTGTCGTTAGGAAGAGCAACTAGGATCATAACCTCAATAGAAAATTACACAGCTGACATCTTTCTTCTCTTTACTCTCAGACTGCAAGCTTACTTATGATCCCTGCAGGCTTAGACTGCTAGGCATTCCCATGATGCATTGAGTATTTCTTATTCACTCTTTTTTACTCTCCCGGTGTTTTTATCACTTGTTTTAATTCGTTTTCATCTCTGGCTCTCTTGCATGTGTGCATTTTTTCCCCTCACCCTACTGGTCACTACTGGGGTTTCTTCCTGTTAAAAGGGAGTTTTTCCTTCTCACTGTCACCAAGTGCTTTCTCATACGGGGATCATCTGATTGTTGAGGTTTCCTCTTTAATATTTGTAGGATCTTTACCTTACAATAAAAAGTGCTTTGAGATGACAGCTGTTGTCATTCAGCACTGTATGAATTGAATGGATTTGAATATTTGTCTTCTGCAAACAATCTATAATCTGTGTGCAACTCTCTACTCAGTGTCAGAGCAAAAAAATAAATATATAAATAAAACTCATCCTTTTATCACTATTGAGCAGAGTTACATAAACTAGTGTATCTGTCTGTTACAGGGGCAAAGATTCATCCTCTGGAGATTACACACAGTCCCATAAACCAGCGGTCCCCAACCCCTGGGCCACGGACCGGTACTGGTCTGTGAGTCATGTGGTACCGGGCCGCGAGAGTTGAGGCTCAGGTGTGAAATTTATGGTTTTCAGGGTTTTTACCCTTAACTCGGTCTTTTCCCGTGTTGTAGTTGTGTGTCTTATTTTGAAAGAAACATTTACGCGTTACCATAGCGACCAGAGAGCATTAAGGGGCAGAGAGGAGGATGTTACTCTCAATGTTGTTGGCGCATTTCAGGAGGACGCTGCTAATAAAGTTACACAGTGAATTCGCGTTTATTATTATATTTACAAAATACCACAGTTGTTGTCTTGGTCGTATCATTTTATTTTGTTGTATTTATCCGCAACACCTTAAAGGCCGATCCGTGAAATATTGTCGGACATTAAACCGGTCTGTGGAGTAAAAAAGGTTGGGGACCGCTGCCATACAGGGAGTGCAGAATTATTAGGCAAGTTGTATTTTTGAGGAATAATTTTATCATTGAACAACAACCATGTTCTCAATGAACCCAAAAACTCATTAATATCAAAGCTGAATGTTTTGGAAGTAGTTTTTAGTTTGTTTTAGTTTTAGCTATTTTAGGGGATATCTGTGTGTGCAGGTGACTATTACTGTGCATAATTATTAGGCAACTTAACAAAAACAAATATATACCCATTTCAATTATTTATTTTTACCAGTGAAACCAATATAACATCTCCACATTCACAAATATACATTTCTGACATTTCAAAAACAAAACAAAACCAAATCAGCGACCAATATAGCCACCTTTCTTTGCAAGGACACTCAAAAGCCTGCCATCCATGGATCCTGTCAGTGTTTTGATCTGTTCGCCATCAACATTGCGTGCAGCAGCAACCACAGCCTCCCAGACACTGTTCAGAGAGGTGTACTGTTTTCCCTCCTTGTAAATCTCACATTTGATGATGGACCACAGGTTCTCAATGGGGTTCAGATCAGGTGAACAAGGAGGCCATGTCATTAGTTTTTCTTCTTTTATACCCTTTCTTGCCAGCCACGCTGTGGAGTACTTGGACGCTGTGTGATGGAGCATTGTCCTGCATGAAAATCATGTTTTTCTTGAAGGATGCAGACTTCTTCCTGTACCACTGCTTGAAGAAGGTGTCTTCCAGAAACTGGCAGTAGGACTGGGAGTTGAGCTTGACTCCATCCTCAACCCGAAAAGGCCCCACAAGCTCATCTTTGATGATACCAGCCCAAACCAGTACTCCACCTCCACCTTGCTGGCGTCTGAGTCGGACTGGAGCTCTCTGCCCTTTACCAATCCAGCCACGGGCCCATCCATCTGGCCCATCAAGACTCACTCTCATTTCATCAGTCCATAAAACCTTAGAAAAATCAGTCTTGAGATATTTCTTGGCCCAGTCTTGACGTTTCAGCTTGTGTGTCTTGTTCAGTGGTGGTCGTCTTTCAGCCTTTCTTACCTTGGCCATGTCTCTGAGTATTGCACACCTTGTGCTTTTGGGCACTCCAGTGATGTTGCAGCTCTGAAATATGGCCAAACTGGTGGCAAGTGGCATCTTGGCAGCTGCACGCTTGACTTTTCTCAGTTCATGGGCAGTTATTTTGCGCCTTGGTTTTTCCACACGCTTCTTGCGACCCTGTTGACTATTTTGAATGAAACGCTTGATTGTTCGATGATCACGCTTCAGAAGCTTTGCAATTTTAAGACTGCTGCATCCCTCTGCAAGATATCTCACTATTTTTGACTTTTCTGAGCCTGTCAAGTCCTTCTTTTGACCCATTTTGCCAAAGGAAAGGAAGTTGCCAAATAATTATGCACACCTGATATAGGGTGTTGATGTCATTAGACCACACCCCTTTTCATTACAGAGATGCACATCACCTAATATGCTTAATTGGTAGTAGGCTTTCGAGCCTATACAGCTTGGAGTAAGACAACATGCATGAAGAGGATGATGTGGACAAAATACTCATTTGCCTAATAATTCTGCACTCCCTGTATACGACCACAGTCAGTTCTACTTCCTACCAGCTGCAGAAACTCATTCTTTATAGCAGGCTGTTGCTCAGTAACAGAGGACTTTATGTTGAAATTAATTTTACATCACAGTTCACTTTTTCACTCAAGGTTAAGTGCTTTACTGTGGAAAAAGTAGACTAAATTACACATCCACATGCACACAAGAATGTGGATACTTGTTACTTGTTCTTCTAGTTATTAGTTGTATGATGCATCTCGACACTGTTTCACACGTGCAGCTATAAATATCCCTTCCTAACCCACTTCACCAAGTGCAATGATATACAAATATGGCCCAAATACTGTATAAGGTATATACAGTACACACAGTACTCTGCAGGAGACCTGGATCTCCACTGCCTATTAGCCGTGAGAGGACATGAGACGTGGATTCAAAGAGAGTCGAGAGATAGAGAAGAGAGAAAAACTGAGTCAATCGAGTTTTGAGAAGAGAGGAAAAAAAGAAAAAACGAGGGCATGGTGGAAAAAAACTGAAAGTGAAGGAGGCGAATTATGTTTTTCACTTTTTAATTGGGCCTGTGGGGAATGCTTGGGGGATATCACAGCGAGATATCCCATCTCACCCTTTGGTATTGCAGTGATCAGATGAGCGGAGGCTGACATAAGCAGAACCACTGAGGCTGGAGCCCATTCAGGCCTGGATCGCACCCTCCACGTGCTCCCCCACCTTCATGAATTATTCCCTTTCTCCTTTTCTCCGCGCTTGTTCGCTATCTGCCGTCGCATCTGTAACTCCTCTGCCATGTTTTTAATCTCCCTGACTTGAAGGCAGGTTCCATGCGGCTATCTCAACATCACGTTCATATCACCATCTGCTCATTTCACGCTGCCTGTGTCTCTGTTTCTCTCAGCCCCGTTTGAATGGCTTTATTGACACATCAGTAGCACGTATCATCACTTGCAGCTGCTGAAAGAAAAACATTTTCATGTTTTCAAGCAAAAAAAAAAAAAAAAAAAAAAGCAGTACAGTGAATCCAAAATTGTGGAGGACAAAGTATAAGTTGCTTACTTTTGGTTTAAATCAGGCTATTTTATCAGCTTGTCAGCAAAGTTTCAACATAAACAGTGTTTTACAAAAGGCGATCAATGTCTAACTGAGTGACTAAAACAAGACTTTTTCTGTCTTATAACTATTTATCTGTTACTTAATTACTTTGGTGTAGTATGAATGGCCATGGGAGAGGTCTTTATCAGTAGAAAAAGCTCTAAACTTATTAAAATACATTTTAAAAGTCCAAAATTTACACTCTCCTTCACATTTTCTAAAGCCGTCCAGTGCGTCTTTGCTGGGCCGATGTCTGACACCCAGTCTTTATCAGCAGGGTTAATATTAAATGACCCAATATGAGATGTAGCACTGAAGTTTTTCTCAGCATTAGCCAGTGGAGCTGTGTTTGCCTTCCTGTGTTTTTTTTTAACATTATATAACAAGACTAAGGCTCTTAATGTATCTACAGCAGAAACAGGAGTCAAGAGTAATACAAGGGAATGTGCTCATTTAAAAAAGAAAGCTGTAGCTCTTTCCGATTAAACTCATTTATTATGACGAGAAGCAAGTGTGGAAAAGCATGAAATAATATCATGCTGGATCGATTGGAAGGAGGATGTTCTTGGACAAGAAATCAGGCAACATACAGAGTAATGTATTTTTTTCTGCTCTTTGCACCTTTCAGGTTAACATCTAGATTCACATTTAGAAATGATTGCCTGGTATTCATGCCTCTCTGAATGTGGTATGCACGAGAGGCGTCGTAGCCTACAGCTTCCTAGTGCTGTTATTAGCATCTTCTGCCACTAAAGTATAGCGGACCCATGGGACAGACACTCCCCTAAGTATGCAGAACATTTCATTGCAGTGCATTTTAAACCTCTTATGGAAAAGGCAGAAGACTTTATGAAGTTACAATTTTATATGCACCCACCTGCCTAAGACTCTGTAGCATCTATATAAAGCAGCAGTGGGATTTTTTTTTTATTACAAAAATATGATTTGAATTATGAGCTTGTACTGCCACTCAATAATTTTTGGCAAACAAAATGTGTATCTCACTCAGTCCCACAGCATCTCCTTTCATCCAGATCCAGTTTTGCTTTTTCTTGTTGCTAATGTTTGTTTTTTCTCCCTCCAAATTTGGGTTATATTTAACTACGTTAATAAACTTTGTTAAATTTATGAAAAGTTAGGTTTGGTTATGTATAGATACTATAAATATATATATAAGGTATAAAATCATATAAATGTTACTGTTATTATTTTACCAGAGAATTACGATGCGCATTTGTCTCTCAGGTGTGATCGCCCTGTTTTGTCGTCAGTATGACATCATCAAGGATAACGAGCCCAACAACAACAAGGACAAAGCCAAGAACTCCTCAGAGTGCAGTACCCCAGAGCACCCGCAGGGGGGGTTACTGCGAAGCAACGTCTAAGATCAGCCCTGCGTCACCTTCTGCAATAACCAACTCCTTAAACCTCAGGACAGGTGAGAGACTAGAATCTTTTTAATATTATCTGCAAACGATCCCATCATACGTCATACCTCAGAAATACCCGTCTTATTGTGTTTTTATGATATATTTGTCTTTTTGAGGCAGCAACCTTAATTAAGTTACGATATCAATGTTTTCTCTTTGACTGACCATTTGCTGATCCCCTTTGCTTATGTGTCATTGTATTATTGTGTTTTATTTTGGTTATGGGCGTAGATGGTATGTAAAGATGGCTGTAGTCACTCCAGCAGGTAGATCCTGACTGAATTATCAGGAAGCTGATATTAGCGAACGGCCAATCAGTTGAAACAAACCTTTGGAACAACAAACCTAAAGAGACACTTAAAATCACTTTTACCCAGATGAACATGGATCGTTTTAAATAAGCTAACAGAGAAAACGTGAAAGCTAAACCTAAGCTATTCAAAATTTGCTAGCCACAAGCTATCAGCCTCGGTATGAGCAAAGAATAAGATACGAGTGGTTTATAAACATACTGGGAAATAATGTAACCTTACATTTGTTTAGTTATATGAATCTGTTGCAACTCCTTGCTTTTTTTGGTAAGGTAAAACATGTCAGATAAAGGCAGATGTGCAGCAACTCATTTTCGGCTAATAATTCCAATAGCAGAGCACTTTGTCTTCAGTTTTTCGGTAAGAGAAGGTTCAGCAAAAATGTAATAATTTATTCTTTTTGCATCAGAGAAAAGTTAATTTAAAAAAATCTGAAAAGTAGAAACACCCTTTGATCATGTTATAAGTGACGTTGCATAGTTTGTCCACTAGAGGGAGCTCTGCAACTTCCCTGTTGGATGTTTGGAACGCCACAAACAACAACCAACTAACCTGACCAGAGTCAGGGACGGCGTAAATTAGTAAAAATAGAACGACGCATTATAATTTTTTTAAACATTTGTTTATGTTTAATGTGTCTGAAAGGAAAAATATATTAGCCAATATATAGCAATATCGGACTTTTAAAATCACCAAATATTGGTGTTGTTATTGGTCTTGAAAATCCCATATCATTCAGGCTCTAGTGACATCAATCACTGAGAAGCAAAGTTGCTTTATGAAGCCTCGAGTAAAGCATCAACATGCTTTTGCTGTGGTCTGACTGAGAGACAAGGCCATACTGGACTTTTATCAGGTGGCGACTTGTCAGTCAAAATACAGGCTTCCTCTAAACTCATACCCTGCTTTTTTGTGCTTTTTGACTCTGATTGGGACAGTAATTTACAAAAACAAAATTGTGTTCTATTCAGCAAAATCCAAAACTAGTGATTGAGACCATAAACTCATCAGCAAACTGGTTACTTGGGTCGTATGCAAGAGAGCAAAAGGCTAATTTTGAGTGCAATTATTGAACAAGCCTTAGCGAATGGGAACAAGAAAGTACATTTTGAAAAAGGCACAAAATAAACATCATCCAGACTAATTTTCAGCCTTTTGTTGTTCAAGTGAAATGACTGTTTCTTTCAGATCCTGAGACCAACGGAAAGCCATTCTCAGAAAATATACTGAAGAACAGATAATCCATTACAGAAACTCTTCTTGACACAATGGAGAGCTCTGCAGCTACAACAGGCACAAATGTGAACTTGCAAAATGAAAAGCTGCAAAACAGTGAAAGAGGAAACACCAGATGATAAAACCCCTTTCACTTTTGTAGCAACCCAAAACTGGATCGCGGCTGATGCAGACACGAGATATTAAATGGCTGTCGGTCAAGCTCTTCTTGACGAGAACTGCTTAACCCGTGTGTTCCGATTACTCCACATCGGTGGCATCCAATCCCAGGAGTGGATCATTAAACATGAATGTCAGCTTCAGGTTCGTATCATCGGTCAGAGATGGCAGAAGTGCAGACTGCCACACACAAATAGCTGGTCCAGTCGGCACACAACAAAACAAGCTAAAGACTTTCTCTTTTTCTATGTCTGTCCATCTGCATTACCTCCTTTCTGTCTTTATAACAGCCCTCTGCGTAGCAGCTCATCTCTCTCCCTGTCTCTCTGTGTCGATGTCTCAATGATAAGCACATTGCTGTTTGGTGCTTCTCCTGTCGTGATTGTTTTAGCCCTTACAGTCCCAGTCCCGATTATGGAATGATTATATTGTTGGGTCAGAAGTATTGAAAACCGCACAGTTATTTGTTTTTAAGGTTAGATTTAGGAGTTTTCCTTCTCGCTTAAAGGGACTCTTAAGTCCAGCTTGTCAATTCGGGGATAAAAGATCAGGAGAAAATGAAAACCATGCATATGCGCAGTTGCAGCCAATTTGTTATCAGTTAGCCAACCATAATTGTCTGTGCATCGGGGGAGGAAAAAGACTGGCATAGCTGGAAAATAATAGATTTCTGTTCATATTGAGGGTTATTGCTCATTAATGCATATGCAGCACCATATGTCATCTGCAATCTGCAGCGGGATGTGAAGGGAATATGGATGAAGATATGTAGGGCATGTTCCTAATGAAATGTATACAAAGGGTAGACTGTTTGCCTGAGTTTCTTGAAGACCAATAAGGGAAGCCGAGAAGTAGAAACCAAGACATGTTGTCCAGTTACAGTCAGACCTGTTTTTATGCCCACCGGTAGCTATGAGTTGGAGTGGGTGCAGCCCTGCCAAACAAGCGTATTGTCCAGGAATTCAGAATTTCGGAAAAAGCACAGAAACTACCTGTACTGTTTCCTGTTGTCCACTATCCCTAATGTTGCCCACTGCCCACAGACTCCTCCCTTCATGTTTAACCCTCTGAGGTCTAAGTAAGCCCTAAGACCTAACCTTAAATTGTGGCAAAAGACATAACTCACTTTTTTTGGAAGAAATAGGAATAATATTTGATGTGTGTCAGTTGGAATGATTATTTTCTTTGGTCCTTGATTGTGAAGACTTTAGAGAACAATTTCATGAAAAGAAAACTTCAGTATTGCCTTGGGTTTAAGTTAGGGTTAGGGTTTCTGTTGGGGTCATCAGCAAATCAGACCACACAGGGTTTACAGAGTGGCAGAACCTTTTGACTCCACATGAACAACCTGGCTTGTTGATTGGTTAGGTGTTTGTGTGCAATTTAAGTTTTCGTATGACTTTAATATGCTAATCTTTAGACTGCTCGCCTGCTTTTCTGTAGTCTAGGCGATGGTTATGCCTACCTCTGAAGTAGCCCACCTATTATTCCCACACTCCACCTCTCCAGTCCAGGACTATAAAAACCAGTCCTGCCACTTTTGTCAGAGTAATTAACAAACTAAGTGATATGAGGCTTTGTCCTGTAGATTTAATCACCCAAACTTTGATTGACTTACGATGACTGAAAACCTGGATGGTGATATAATCTATGTGCTACCAAGTGTATTTTTCAGTTGTTACAATAACTAAAAAAACAACTTAAACATGTGTCACTATCTTTAATACTCTTGACATTTGAACAGTTCAAATTCATATTCATGTCTAATGTAACAACCAAACTAATCAGTTTTATGTGGCCCAACCACAGAAGGATTATCTGCAAGTTTTTGTATTGATCCGATACCAATTAATACATAGCAGGCATTACCTATAACAATACTGCTACTTTTGACCTATGAAGGCAGCTTATGTTGGGGAGGGCAGTGTTTTAGGATTTATGAGATGAATCGTTAATTTGCAAATTTTAAACACTAAATCATCGTAATTTTTACTTTCCGCAATAATTAGTTAACACAACAAAACACAACTTTCAGCTTTTCATGTATTTTCAAAATCCATGTAATGCAGGAAGGAGTTAATTAATATGTAAAAAAAATTTCGTTAAATGAAGACCAAAATCAACAATCAATTAGTCCTGCTACAAAGTATGTCTAACCATAGCCTTTTATAATTAGCTTTGGGTAGGGTGTGGCTCAGGAGGTAGAGCGGGTCATCTACCAATCAGAAGGTTGGTGGTTTATTCCCGTGTCTGTGTGTTGAAGTAACATTGGGCAAGATACTGAGCTCCAAGTTGCCCCAGATGCATCCATCGTGTGCGTGAATGTTAGATGAAGGCACTTGTCTAAGACTTGTCTAACAAGATCTAGAAAAAGAGTCATTGGGTGAATGAGGCTTGCAGTAAAAACCGCTCTGACTGCTCACTCAGTTTTAAAAGAGTGCTATATAACAACGGCCCCCAACCTTTTTTGCCGCACAGACCAGTTTATGTCCGACAATATTTTCACGGACCAGCCTTTAACGTGGCAGCACGGTGGCACGGTGGTTAGCACTGTTGCCGCACAGCAAGAAGGTCCTGAGTTCAATTCCACCATCAGGCCGGGGTCTTTCTGTGTGGAGTTTGCATGTTCTCCCCGTGTTTGCGTGGGTTCTCTCCGGGTACTCCGGCTTCCTCCCACCGTCCAAAGACATGCAGCTTGAGGGGATAGGTTAATTGGATAATCCAAATTGCCACTAGGTGTGAATGTGAGCGTGAATGGTTGTCTGTCCCTGTGTGTTAGCCCTGCGACAGACTGGCGACCTGTCCAGGGCGTACCCCGCCTCTCACCCTATGACAGCTGGGATAGGCTCCAGCGCCCCCCGCGACCCTGAAAAGGATAAGCGGAAGCGAATGGATGGATGGATGGACAGCCTTTAACGTGTCGTGGATAAATACAACAAAATAAAACCATTACCGGTACCGGTCCGTGGCCCAGGGGTTGGGGACCACTGCTATATAAGTACCAGTCCATTTGCCACCAGTGTGTACTCAACAGCAGCTGAAAGTAGTCCCCAACATATATAATCTGCTAATTCCTGATTAGGCAACATTTGTGGATAAAAAATCATAACTGCCCAGATGTTTCATGTTTAAAAACAGAAAGTAGATGTGTTTATGGCGATTCTAAAGGTTTATGTCTTCAGTTGGAGCAGATGGATGAAAAGTGAGCGCTGCGGGCAGATTAGCGAACAGATTGTTGGTTTTAGTCTTTTCTCCGGATTTGCAGACAAAAACATATATATGTAAAATAAGGAGAAGCTAATTGTCAAAAGCAAAATCAAATGGAGATTATATTTGAAGTCAAAGGAAATCATTATTTGCTACCTAAGCTTTTAAGCAGATGTGGATACAATATTAATAAATGAGAAATCCAGTGTACATTTTTATAGTGTTACTACTCCAAGGGATACAAAAGAAGGAGCAAAACACTTCATCTGGCTAAAGATAAAGGCTTCGTTTTATTTTAAGGTTTCCTGTTAAATTATATTGTGTTATCTGCACAGTTACAAATATATTGCACAGCAGCCCCTTTACACTGATGCTCTCTAGTTGAGTTCCCTCAAAAAGTCAGACAGAAAAATGCTGCGAAGCTGAACTCAGCAGAGTTGCATCCTTATTAGAGATAATGAGTGAATGTCTGAATGCCTCGCTGGTTGAGATGACTGCTAATAAGGAGCACGTATACGCACATATACGATTTAAATACTGCCGTGTGCTGAGAGAGAGCAGGGCTTTGCGTTCTCATCTCAATCAATTCTGCCAAGGCCTCGCCCTGCCATCCATTTTTCACCCTCTCCCTACTTTATCAGCCTTTCTTTTTTTCTTCCTCTGTCCCCAGCCACCTTTATCCACCTGCATTCTCCCCCATTTATGACTTCACCCTCACTTTCAATCCCTCTGTCAAAGTGCTCTCTTCCTCATATATCACATCACCCTTCCTTGTTTCTACCCTTCACCAGTCTTGTCCTCTCTCTTCTTTCCTCTCCCCTGATTCTCATTATATCCACTTTCAGGCTCCCGTTAGCTGCCTTCTCCCTCTCGGCATCAGCTCTGCTCTCTCATTCATTCGACCCGGCCCACTGCCTATCCCTCGCTCGCTCTTCTGCCCATTTATCACCTTTTTGTCTCAGTCTGGCTGAGATGGACACTTTACCTGGTAAACAAGTGAAAAAAATAGACTAAAGGGAGGAGGAAAATGAGAGAATCAGTGAAGGAGAACTCTTGAGGAAAGGGAAAAATAAGATAAGTAGAGGAATTTTTTCACTGATAAGCACATTTAAGTATAGCCTAAGCAGCACTTTTTACACAGTTTGGGGCTTTTCTAAAACAAACAAACAAATAATCTGACAGCAAAAGCGTAAAAACCTATATTTACTCTAATAACTGTTAGCATGTCTGATTAACTAGCTAACTAGACAGTACTATTCTAAACCAGCATTGTGTTTATGCAGCATTTCTGACATTGTGGATGCTAGCATTTCATAGTTACTAATTAGCAAGCCTGCTCTCTTTATTGGATTTGGGTGAACAGCACCAGCCACTAAACGTACCAAGCACATTGGTTAGTCTTTATCCTTAAAGCCTTTTTGTCTTTTGATGTGAGAATGGTTTGAATGTAATAGTAAGGCCTTTAATATTTCTTTATTAATACTATATAACTTGTAGTATTTCACAGCTTTACATGATTCTTTCTTGATTTAATGTCCTCTGAAAAACAAGTCTTTAGGCATGATAGCAGTATAGGCATATAGCCAGTGTTGCCAAGGGTAATTGCTATTGGTTGTCCTAAAAGTTGTAGAAGTCGCTAAATGATGTCATTGCCTAATTTGCATAATTGGTCATGCTTATGTAATTGTAACTGAGCCATAGGAGAGAGAAATAACATCGTGGAAGAGACATAAAATTAGTTAAAAAAAAAAAAACCATCCTAAATACATTTAGAATATATTTGGAACTACAAATTAAATTTCTTTTAGCAATTATTGTTTTTTTAATGTCCCAATTCCAACCCTCCTCCTTTATCCAAGCTTGGGACCAGTCAAAAGTGACCCTGGCGGAGTTACTTCTTTTGTGTGTGTGTGTTTTTAAGTAGTTTTAAACTTTGTGATCCACAAAAAGTAACAGTAAAAGAAGAACTGACTGCGTTACAGTCAAGGCGGGAGCAGCGGCTTCGCTCATGTGCGATTCATTTGCAGTTTGGATGTGTAGGGGTGAGCATGTCCTGCTCTGACAGCAGATGGGGGCGACTCCTGTATGAGGACTACCTGCCGCCAAAGGCGAGGTGCCCATGGCAGCACCCACTGCTTGTTGAGAGTAAGAGCGATATGTCCTTTCACGTCAAAAAGTCGTCATAAGTCTCCAATAACACCAGCAAAAGTCGCCAGATTTGTCGCTAGTCGCTTTTTAGAAAAAAAAGTTGCTAAGGGGGTCTGAAAACTCGCTAAGTTGGCAGTACTATAGCTTGATAACTATAGCTCATATTGTATGCTAGCATTCGCTGTTTTTCAGCAGCCAAACTCAGCAGCCACTGGTTAGAATCCAGTGAACTGGTCACTCTTGAATGAGAATCTGTTTGCATCTAAATTTGCAGAATTGTTCAAAAGAATTAACACTAGATTTACTATCCTGCGCAAATTTGCGTAACTTCCCTAAACCCAATACCCCCTAGAATTACTGGCTTTTTTATTTTCTGGTGCAAGTCCCGAGGTGTTAAGCACCCCTGCTGAGATTTTCACAGGTCGTCAGCTTGTTTCTCCTACAGCTTTTGTTGTGCAAACCACCCATTGTCCTTGAGGCCTGGCACATTTGCATTTGCTCACTCAGAGTTGCTCAGATCCAAGGCAGGCCAAACCTCTGTGTTACAGCTTTCAGGAATGCCTGGTAGAAATGCTTCAACTTACTCATGAGATTTTGACCACATTTTTTGCGGAAGTCACAACTATACTGAATGCACGACCGTTGTTGCCAGCTGCAAGAAATGCTTGGTAGGAACAGCTGTTCCCTACCAAGGTTCGTTTCAAAGTTTGAAACACTTTGAAATAAAACAGACTTGTGTACCCATATATTGTGAATGTCTGTCTTTTGTATGTAGGTTGTAAGACAGAGGTTTGGCCTGCCTTGGATCTAAGTAAGCAAATGCCAATGTTGCACAAACACAAACACACACACACACACACACACACACACACACACACACACACACACACACACACACACACACAGCAAATCTGCATTTATTTGTCCCACAAGTGGAAAATCTGCATTGTCATTGCAAAAAAAGTGGACAGAGCACAGTATAGAAAGTGCACTATACAAACAATCTGGAAACATAAATATGGACACGTGTATTAAAAAATATTGGTGTATGTATACACACACACACACACATATCTATCTATCTACGTGTGTGTGTGTGTGTGTGTATATACACACACACACACACACACATATATATATATATATATATATAGATGTGTCTGTGTGTATAACTAGACTTTATGCATATTATATAACGTGTGGCTATATAAATATATGTACAACTCTATGTATATATGTTTATGGCCAGGCATCCAATGTAGTGACAAGGATTGACAAGATCTAATATTGCATATGAGAAATATTGCACATAGAAACTACCATGGGGTATAGTACGCTGCAGGTAAGGAAGGAAAGTAGCCTTGCAGGAAGGAAAGAATGGTCCAAGTCAGGCCAAACCTCTGTGTTACAACTTTCAGAAATGCCTGCCGTATCTATACAAAATATCCCACACATTGACTGACCTGCAAATATAAAAGACACACATTCACACCTTCCTTGACTCTCAGCACAGATCTTCCATTGTTCCATCGTCACTGTGTATGTGAGGGAGTGGCATTGCTTGCCTACAGCACTGTGCTGTGCATAAAAGCAGACCGACCCAGGCCGGAGAATCATTTCTTGTTCGCATTTCTGAGAACGCACATCAGGATGGCCTCCGTCATCACTGCCACGCAGGAAGAACCTCTCCACGCAACAGGCTTTGGCCTTACTGGAAATGGACGAAGCAGATTCTGATGGAGGAGAGGTTTCATTTGTCCAGCAGGCCACTGATACCTCCTCAGAAGAATCTGAAAATGAGACGGAACAAGAACCCAACATGCCTCCACGGAAGAGGCCCCGTGGTACTGGGAAGCCCAGCCAGAACCACACGGCAAAAGACGGCACTGTGTGGGTTGAGGAGGACATTGGAATGCCCAGTGCAGTAGCAAATCGTTCGTGCTTCACTGCGCAAGCTGGACCCACAGAGTCTGCTAAGGTTTGTCACTGCCATATTAGATATGATATTTATATAAACCCATTTAGAGTGAGGTTCATGTAAATTTACCATTTTCTATTTGTTTATCTTCCGACAGCGTAAAGTTACAAGTGTGCTCCAAAGCTTCCTTTGCCTGTTAGACGTGGGAATGCTGCAGACCATCAGAGAGTGCACGGTACATCAAGCCCGCAGAACAGAGCCGGACTGGAATTTGGCAGTTCATGAACTTATGGCACCCATTTCAATCCTGTTTGTAAGAGCAATCGTGTCCTGTTGGTGCCATTGTGGATTGCTGGTCAGAAAGTTTTCTGGTGCCACTAATCAAAGAGACAATGCCCGAGATAGATTCATTTCAATTATGCAACACCTTCGATTTGATGACAGGGACACGCGGGCAGAACGGGTGAAAACAGACAAATTTGCAGCGATCTCCGACATCTGGACACGCTTCAACGAGAACTGTGCTA
This sequence comes from Oreochromis aureus, assembly GCF_013358895.1. NCBI lineage: Eukaryota > Metazoa > Chordata > Actinopteri > Cichliformes > Cichlidae > Oreochromis > Oreochromis aureus. Next base: position 10,323,569 of record NC_052962.1, read on the forward strand.
AGAGTTTCACCCAGGGGAACACATGACCATAGATGAACAGCTGTTCCCTACCAAGGTTTGTTGTCCATTCACCCAGTATATTGCAACCAAGCCAGACAAATTTGGGATCAAGTTCTGGATGGCCACGGATTTGGACACCAAATATGTCTGCAGTGCATCTCCTTACTTGGGAAAGGACCCCAGTCGTCAGAAGGGAGAGAGGCTGGCAGAGAACGTGGTCATGAAACTGATGGAGCCGTTTTGGATGATGGAAGAAATGTCACAACGGACAATTTCTTTACTTCACTGTCACTGTCGCACAGACTGCTGCAGCGCAAAACAACATTACTGGGCACGGTGAATAAAGTCCGGCGTGAACTTCCTCAGCTTGCAAAAGATACTGCAAAGCGAGAGGTATTCTCCACTTCAGTGCTTAGAAGTGGCAGTGTCTCCTTGACAATTTATGCACCTAAAAAAACCAAGACTGTGTGTGTTCTAAGTTCCATGCACCAAGACGTGACGATCGGTGACGGCAGAAAGAGGAAACCCAACACGATAACAGACTACAACCACATGAAGGTATGTGAATGTGTGTACAGTTTTACACCAGTGCTACAATGTTTTCTGATGTGTGCTATACAGGCCTATAGAAAAAAACATATACTCATGACTCTCTCGCTCTGCTTTTACAGTGTGGTGTAGACGTGTTGGACCAAATGACATGGATGTATTCTGTAAGATCAGCAACACGCAGGTGGCCAGTAGCGGTTTTCTACAATATGCTGGACCTGGCGGCAGTGAATGCCTACATTTTGTACAAGGCATGTACAGGGTGGACAGGCAAAAGAAGATTGTTTCTGCGTCTTCTAGCTCAGCAACTTCGTAGCCGATTCATGCAGCACAAGGAAATCTTAGCACAGAGGCAGGCTGCTGCAGCTGCTGTGCCAGGGACTGTAAAGACAACGCAGTGCCAGGTGCAAGAGAGCTGCAACAGGAATCGCAGCAGATTTACCTGTGCAACATGTAAGAAATTCACCTGTGCCAAATGCAGGGATGATGGACACTGGGTCTGCAAACGATGTAAAGTTTGAAACACTTTGAAATAAAACAGACTTGTGTACCCATATATTGTGAATGTCTGTCTTTTGTATGTAGGTTGTAACACAGAAGTTTGGCCTGCCTTGGATCTGAGTAAACAAATGCCAATGTTGCACACACACACACACACACACACACACACACACACACACACACACACACACACACAGCAAATCTGCACTTATTTGTCCCACAAGTGGAAAATCTGCATTGTCATTGCAAAAAGTATATATATATATATATATATATATATATATATATATATATATATATATATATATATATATATATATATATATATATATATGTGTGTGTGTATATATATATACACACACACACACACACACACACACATATATATATATATATATATATATATGTGTGTGTGTGTATATATGATATAGATGTGTCTGTGTGTATAACTAGACTTTATGCATATTATATAAGGTGTGGCTATATAAATATATAAATATATGTACAACTCTGTGTATATATGTTTATGGACAGGCATGCAGGCAGGTAAGGAAGGAAAGTAGCCTTGCAGGAAGGAAAAACTTGAATCTCTCATGGTTAGGGGTTGGGGAGGTGTGTTTGCACAACAAAAGCAGGAGAACAATGGAGCTGACGACCTGTGAAAATCTCAGCGGGGTACCAAGAGGTGTTAAGGTCGGGGGGAATTTACGCAAATTTGCGCAGGCCAGTAAATCTAGTAGTAGGGACTTGCACCAGGGAAAAAAGGCTCAGTAATTCTAGTGTTAACAATAATATCAAATAGTTGTACAGGGAAGACGAGTGTAGCTCAACAGAGGAAAGGTTTAGTGAATGGACATTGGAAAGGTGTTCCAAATGAAAGAAGGAAAAATCCACAAAAGTAATTTAACAGCAGCTATAAAATCTCATCTTTGCTGATCTTTGGTGGTTTAATTTATATGCCTGCGATATCGAGGCATATAGGCTTCACACTTTTGATCACAGAAAGCATTGAAACATTGGTTACTCTTTAATGTGGGATGAAGATTAAAAAATCAACAAATTCATTCATATATCAGTTTCTTAAACCATACTGATGTAAAACAAGCGTGTCTACAGAGCAGAGAGATTGAAGAAATTACTTCGAATGAATAATAATTTAGTAGAGTATAGGGACAAACTGTCTGACATTCAGTGTTGGGGAGTAACGGAATACATGTACCGCCGTTACGTATTCAGAATACAAAATATGAGTAACTGTATTCCGTTACAGTTACCGTTTAAAAAGGTGGTATTCAGAATACAGTTACTTTGTTGAAATAAATGGAATACACGGCGGTACTTCCCTGTTTCATACTGTCGCGGGTCAGGACTGTTTGGGTTTGTTTGACAGCTACGTAATGTTGTTCCAGGCGGCAGCGTTACGGTTGCCATGGTTACAGGGTGACGCGCTCTCTCTCTGCGTGTTTCCTGGGTGAGAGAGCGCTTTTTTGTTGTTGTTGTTGTGCTAAGCTAAAAGGCAGAATGCTACAGGCATAGCTCTGAAGCATGTAGCCTGATGGGCAGTGTAGTCCGTGCTGCAGGGAGAATGGACTACCATACCCGTTATGTGTCTGTGAGCGAGGGAGGGAGAGAAAGGAAAAGTCCGAGCTGTCACGGAGCAAAAACGGGAGCTGGAAGCATGTAAATATAATAATAACCACAGCAGCCAAGAAGAGTGCCTGACGAGCCCATTTGTAAGTAAGACTCAACTGTACACTGTGTTCGTGTTTTCCTCCGGAAAAAATAAGTTCCGTTGGAGCAGCCTTTCAACGCCTCTCTGTCTCCCGCAAGCAAAGTTGACCCAGACAACAATGTAAAGCTAGTTTTCGGCTACCAGCCCGACACGGAACCGGACGTATTAGCCAGAGGTCCCTTTACTACGTTTCGTACTACGTACCTTCAGTAACAGTAATAAATCACAGCAATAGGACATTCATGTAGTTGTAAACAGCATGATAATATATTAAGTATTCCAAAGTATTCAGAATACGTTACTCTCATTGAGTAACGTAACGGAATACGTTACAGAATACATTTTGGGGCATGTATTCAGTATTCTGTAGTGGAATACATTTTAAAAGTAACCTTCCCAACACTGCTGACATTAAAGAAACTAAATTAAGTGGCACAAAGGCAAACATTCAAAGAGAAGACTGATGATTTTGGGGAGCATATGATACTTGAGGCGATGACAGAAGTAGGGCACCATGACCAGCACTGTAGAGCACAGCAGAATTAAAGAACAAGCATGTCAAACAAAATAGACTCCAGGGAAGTGAATGTCAGGCTTTTTCAAAGAGAAGTGTAGCTGGTCTTTTAGAAACTTGCGTTAGACTCGCTGTTGTTGCTCCGTCTGCACATGTGGACAAAGAGGAAAGCAGAGAAAGGTTTCAGTCAGCAAATCTGGAAGTATTTTTAAAAAGCCCTCTTGTTTCCCATTTGACATCCTTTTTAAAAGGTCTGCTAAAACTGCGTAAAAGAGGACAGGAAGGATATTCCTATTGTGCTGGTGGACATGCTTGTAGACCTCTCTATTATTCTAATATTTTCTCTAAGACACATTCTGTGGAAAGATTGATTCTGCTGAAGTAAAACATTGTCCATGTACATGCCATCACAAGAACGGAGGAAGCTGCGCTTTGTGTTAACATCTTTCGCAGAAGTTGTTTACCTGCTCTTTAATTGTTTCTTGTTTAAACTGATTGGTGGTAATCAAAATGATTTTGTGAGCGTTTAGCTGAGATTCTGATGTTTCTCTGGATGTCATACATGTCTGTATTTAAATGACAGACGTAGTGGCACAGCCTGTGAAACCGGATGTTCTCCCTCTGACCCTGGTATCAGGAGCATTGGGGTTCAACAGGTTAAGCTAAATTAATGATTGGTTTTAGAACTGAAGAAGTCCAGTAGCCTTGTTTTCAAGACCCCAAGACAGTGTTGGGCCATATTCCAGTCAGCACACTGCTTTCTATGTTGAATAACCAGGCCAACGCAGGTGAATCCTCTCTAAAGACATCAATAATTAAGTTGGTGCCCACTGATGTGCTTTTCCTTTGATTTACCCTCCCCTAAGCAAGGCAGTATGTGCACCGAGGTAAGATCAGGCTTCGTAAAAACCAGCTGGTGCAAACAGCCCCACATCACTGCACATATCCCCAATTTTACTCGAAAACTGGTGCTACAGCTCTGGTAGAAGTAATTAAGTACCAGTGAGGTTTGTAGGCGAGCTTAAAGATGAGGGCATCATCTTCTCTACAGACTAGATCTGAAGGAAATATACAGTATAAAAGGTGGACATACTGTAATGTTACGCATTGCTTTGCAAAGTCCCTTCTTGATTTCTTCTACTGAGGATTTTCATTGCAGTCTTGGTGTTTTGAAACCAGCTATGGTGAGAAAGAAGCAGGTCTGACTGTGAAACTGCATGCTCATTGGCCAGCTTACTGTTGACAAGTTATTAGCCAATGAACATACACTGGATAATCTTCTTTCTTAAAACAAGATTTATAAAAATGACCTTGTTTTTGTTCATTATGGCCCAAAACGAGTAACCATAAGCACAGCAGAAAAGCATGTCCAGAGGTCGATGGGACCAGGAGTCTTTTTTGGTGTCGCCCCCTGGTGGCCATTAAACAAAACAGATATTTAAGGCATGTCTTATTGGCTTTACTTTTCAGACCTGGGAAGCTACACCCATCTTTTATACTGTCTATGGACAAAATAGCAAAACGGACAAAAGCTATTATAACACAAATTAAACAAACTAAATCTGCTCTTCTTTTTAACGTCGCTTTTTTATATCACTTGTAATACATTCCTCTTTGTTATCATTGAGAAAAACACTGAAACCTTTTCTGATACTTGATTCTAACATTAGATTAATTTGACAGAATGACATTTTTTCTTCCATTTACGAGCAGCTATTACTGCAAATGAAACCATAAATTCACTGACAACGCAAATCCAGGAAACTTTCTTATTTTTTTGCTTAAATTGTGGCCATGATGTCCAAAAATACGATGAAATTCTTTTTTTATTTTGGATGCAGAGATCCAAATTGATATTAGTTTTGACTCATGAAGAAAAAAAGAATTAAGCTATTTGTAAGTACCGAGTATAGTAAGTATTCATGTCACGTACATGACGTGGGAACTTTCCCCTAATCAGGGTGCACGGGGGTAAACACTAAACGTAATCTGAGGGTGATAAAAGTACAAATATACTTAGTGATTGTGCAGCTACCGAAGCTGAAGTGGTAATTTTCATAGCGGTCGAATCCAAGCTCACATAGACGCACACTCACTCATCCACCATGTCTATTCTCCAACTGGCTGCAGTCCAAACTGACACATGGGGAGAGAAGCAGCAGAAGGTAGGCCTGTCCCAAACAGCTCAGTCTCTGTCTATCTGAGGCTGCAGGAAGCCACTGAACAGCTGCTCAAGGTGAACGTCCAATGAGGCATGTGCAAATATGAAGCTCGAGACTGGGAGAGAGACCCAAAGACAGAGACCGAGTGAGGCACACGCACAGAGGGGAGGATGAGTCAGAGAATCAGAGGGAATAGGCTCATGAGTGACAGACGCAGAGGGGCAGGAAAGATCGATATACCCGGTGGGGTTCGCTGAGTCGAACCTCCGATTTCAGTCACGGCGACAAGTTCGAATCTTAACAAGGGTGTCTTTTGTTTGCGGCGTGACGAGAGTCTGAATTTGGATTTGAATGTGTCATCATGGACAGAAACTACTCTAGCGAAATTGTAAAAAAAAAAAATAACATTTGCGCCACAGAAAATCTGACAACTTATCACATTGGCCAGACAGCATCCGATCCACTCACCAGTTCATACTCCACTTTGTGTCCATAGGTGTCCTGAAAGCAGCTCATACTTGCAGCAGAGGACTTTTAAGTTCTCATTCACACTCGCAACCTCTCTCCTTTGTACGTCATAAACCCAGATATAACTATGTAATTTAAGTCATTGTGACATAATGAATATCCGTGAGCTTCTCAGTAACCCCGGCCTTAAATCCAACTCCTCTTCATCTTCAAACCGAAGCCTATGGCATGGCTAAAAAAGAGCCAATTCCCACTTGTTTGCCTGTACTGTAGACTGGATGACTGAATACTGAGAACCTTGAATAATCACCCCAAGGCCCTACATAGTGTAGAGAAGAATAGGGCCGTTTACTTATGGCATATATTGTTCATTATGTCAAAGCAAATAACCAAGAAGCATGGATTTACAGCAGAATAATGTGAGTCTGTGTTTTATGTACAATCACCATGTCTGTTGAACCATTTTGATGTTAATGGGATAAAACCTGTTCATGAGGGCTAGCATGACTCTGCTATTGTTCACACCCATGGTATATATATATATAAATATACTATTTCTATGAAAATATAAATGTCTAATTATGTATCAACACGGAAAAGAAATAAAATATTTTCAAAGCACCATGAATGTGTCGTCTTGTTTGCTGCACTCGCTGTACATCTGTAATAATTATACATTTATACTTAGTCATTTATCAAGCAAAAATTGTAACTATTTACAGCTTTTGATTCACTCACATGATCAGTTCACTTTTATTTACTGTATATACCTCCAGTCCACAATAACAATCATCTTGAGACCCTTTAATATTGTAGGGGGTTTACCTTACAGTATAGCGTTCTTGGTGAAAGTGGGGAGAAAGAACTCCGTTTAGACAGGAAGACATTTTGACAGAACCAGTGCAGTAGTGGAATATGGATATTTGGGAAGTAAAATGAATGAAACAAGCATCCCACTGGTCATGTAGCTATTTTTGAGTGCCCTTATTTTATTCTTGGATCTACTACAGTAGCTTAGCATCAATCACACAGTTCAAAATAATCCTTATTGACCTTGGACTGGGCCTCAGGCCGACCTCCGTCTGAAACAAAGCATTTTAGTATCAGTACTTTCTCCCAGGCCAACTTTCTTGTGACTGGCTGCTCTTGCAAACAAAAGGTTGAAAGAGCAGGTGGGTGGGGCTTCTGTGCTCACAGTCAGACTAGGTTGTTTTGGATGCCATGGAAACCATGCATTTCATGACACAAATTAAGGAAAACTATTAAAGTTTTTTATATATATATATATATGTATATATATATATATATATATACACATATATATATGTTGATAGAGATATCAAAATTCTGATGTAATTCAGTTTAAAAAGGGCACTCCATTCAGTAAGAAGCCCTGTCGCTTTCTCATGCTAAATAGGGACTTTCACTTGCTCGTATTCATGCTGTGAAGAAGAAAAAGGTATTGAACCAAGCCTAACACTAGCCATCACCAGCACTAGAAAAGTAGAGCCATCAATACCGAGAAGTCATGGCTTGTAAGCTGCTGCCACTTTTCGCAGTAAGCCTGAAAAGCAGAATATGACATAGTTAAGAAATAAATGTCTGGATTTAACATATTTAAATTTAAACAAGCTTCTTCAAAGTTCAAAGCTTGTTTCCTCCTCTGTGAGAGAAGAAGCTGTTGGATGCACTGTGATTTATTTTGTGACTATGTCGAAAAGTCGATGTGACAGTCTCCCAAGTTTGTACCAAATTAGTCTAAGTCAATCTCATTAAGTGTATAAAAAAAATAAAAAAAATACGGAAATGTAAAGATCTTGAAATATATTATTACCCAGCATTCTTTTTGCACTCGGAGAGAGAAAGATGCTTGAAAAGGTACTGTTTTTTGTCTTTTTGTTTTTTAAACAACCAGTCCATAAATTTCAGCTTTCACCCTCATGGGGCAGCATTTTGCCAGCGATGTAGTGAGTAGAGATGGCACGATACCACTTTTTTATGTCCGATACCGATACCGATATCATAAATTTGGATATCTGCCGATACCGATATGAATCCGATATAGTGTGTTTTTTAATCAATAAAACTGTTTTTTTAATATCTTGCTGCATTTTGTATAAGTTCATACTCAAGTTTAAATAAACAACAACACTAAAGCTATTCTGTTATACCTGCATGTAAAAAATACACTGCACCCAAAATATTTCATAGTTCAGCAACACTGATCAATCTAATAAACTTAAACCTGCTCCATCCTCCCTATTCTGGTATTTTAAAGAGTACTTAGCAGAAATATTAAGCAACCTAACTAATAGGGTTACAAACTCCCAGCAAAAAAAAATAGGGAACCACCCCCCACCCTCCACCTCATGATGCTTAATCGATGTAATCAACTTTAATTTGATGCAGGGTGAAAAAAAATGCACAGAAATAAATTATTTTTCAAGAATAATTAAATAGATTCAACATCTTTCTTCAACAGAATTGCAGAATTCACAGATGGTATCTTCCCAAAGGAAAAAGTACTATAGCTTACTAGGGTATATTAGACTTAACAGTTACTATATACAGTAATGGACTTCTATACATTTTACATCAGATTAAAACTTTGGGTGTAAGATTCAGATAATTATTTATTAAAAGCTAGACATTTTAAATGAGAATAAGAAACAAAAGTATGTCTTTGTGCCCCCTTTTCCCTGTTAATGCCCTATCGGCCCCCCTGGTTAAACTTTGCTAGATCCGCCCCTGCACAGTTACCAGCCGTCAGCTACGTAGAAAAATATCCTGGTGTAGAAAGTAATATTAAATAAATTCTAACAACAGCTTATCAAGGTTAAACGTGCTGCTGTTGTTCAGCCGCTGGTTTCCTCTTTCTGGTGCAAAGTGGGCCAAAAACAAAGAAGAGAGACGGACTCGCGACAGAAAAGCCGATCAGCTGATCATTGATCAGTTTCACGATTGAAGTAGCCGCAGGAAGGTGAGGGAGAGAGAGAGAGGCAGTCGCTCCATATATCGGTTGTTAAGCTTAACATGGGAACGCTTTACAAACATTCAGAGATGAACTTACACACTTGCTTTACTTCTCTCTGGAATAACTTCCTCGGAGATGAAATGCTGGTTTGGTAGCAAGGCTACAAATACACACAGCCGCACTATCACGTGACGCATACTGCTGCAACGTGCTACGGTTATGAGCCGAGTTACGCCGTGTCCCAAGTTTTGTGAGGTTTTTTGATATTTAATGGATCGGATTACATTTTTTATTTCTCGCCGATATCCGATCCAGTAATTTAGGTCAGTATTGAACCGATACCGATACGTAATATCGGATCGGTCCATCTCTAGTAGTGAGATGCATACTGGATTTAACATTTCATACTTCTTTTAGGTTTCCACCCAAACATCAAGCCGCTTTGCCTTTTGCCGGGATCATCGTTGAACTTGAAGTGCCTCATTGCACCATCTTGTGACAGACAGTGGTATTACATCAAAGTACAGCCTGGCCCTGTTCAGTTTCAGTTGATTTCTCAACAACATCATACACAGATTTTTTTTTAACAGGTTCTCATCCCAACACATACCGACGCTATGTGACAAATGGTCGGTGTGTTACGCCTTCGGAGGCATGAGAGGCGTTTATACATGTAAATGTGTTTTACGTTCTGATCGTGAATCACTTTGGAAAACACTGTCTGATAGGCTTAAGGTTATGGTTAAGGTTAGGGTTAGGGCTGGAGTGAACGGCTGGAGCGTGTGTTGCTGCCGCGAGTGGCATTCTATTGGATTCAACTGAGAATTACGAGCGTCTCATAAGGACGCCGAAGGGTACCTTTCTCGTTGCTATGGGACTCCTCAGGATGTAACAAATCGTTGGTATGTTACGTATTGGGAATGAGAATGCTCTGATGTTTTTTGGACATAAAGTCTAGGTGATTGTTTCTTCACAATCCTGTGATAGCTTTAGCTATTTTTAAAAGGTTTTAAACTATTTTTTTTAATTAATATGTTTTACTGTTTTTACTCTAAATGATGTCAGTGAGAGTAGACATCCCTAATTAGTGACTCTGATTTTAAAACCTGTTGGTTATGAGGGGCAGCCAATCAGACAAAAGTTGTTTGAAAGGGTGTCTAGCCTGAGAGGGAACATACTAGAAGAGCTTGTTTCAGAAGGAGGCTGCACCGAGGCCAGGCAATACAATAAACAAGAATGATATTGGTCCTCTTTAAACTGTACAGAGCTTCACCCAACACACTATGTTATTTCGTTAAGATGCGAGAAGAGTTCCACAAATGGACCCCGAGTTAAAATAATAAGTATCTTAATGATCAAACTGTATCATATCCATTAAACAGCAGGCAGGTGATGCTTCATTCCAGCCTTGATGTGATCCTAATGAAAGATCTGTATATCAGAGCTTTTGGAAAAGCAGATGTTATCGCTCTGAATGCTAATGAAGGGTGTGGGTGGCCAAAGTTGGCCTCCAGCATATGGGGTGTGACAAGGTTAGATTGCAATGGATGTGGCCCAGGCCTTCAAACTCAAGGCTGGTTTACTGGGCTGGATCTTCAGTCGCCATGCATCAATATAACAACCCAGGAACACTCGCACACTTGCACACACACACACTCCCAACTATCCAGGGCATCATGCGGAACTCGAAACATAAATTAGACTGAGGCTCCAGAGAGCGACCGCAGGTGTTCACACACACACACACACACACACACACAGAGCTGCTAATGGTTGCTGTGTCAAATAAAACGGTGATATTTGCTTTATAATGAATGGAGTAAACAGCAGTGGCAGATGATGACTGCAAAGATTGTCAGAGGAGGCTGATGGAGCCTAATGATGCGAAGACTTCTGTCGGTGCCTGCCTTGGATGGCTGAAGCTTGGATGGTGTCTGTCTGATGTGCCACGGATGTCAAAGATGAAGACAAGGACGCAAAGAGGGACACACATTCATTCTTCATCTGTGGCACTTTAAACTGACCACCACCCCCACCACCCCACCCTCTCACTGCTGCTTCCCTTTGCAGCCACTGAAGTCGACTGACAGAAGGAAAAAGGACGTGAAATTCAAATATGTTTCTAACCCGTGGACTACAGCAAGCAGGTCCCCTCATGGATGAAATTTATCAGATATGCGAATTAAAATCCGAATCAATTGCAGCCACTGTAGAATAATTTTCTCCAAAGCTATGGATTAGTTTGTGTAAATGTTTATTCGATGCTGTGCCAGCTTTACTGCAGTGCTTGTCTCAGCTATTCAATTACACTGAGCACACACTCGGTGAAGTTATTTGTGTGCATGCGTATGACATAACCAACATATACCCTCGCTGACCGCTGCAAAGTCTGTTTACCTGCAAGGTTTTACTGTTGAGTATAAGCCAGGAACTTGTATTCAACATGCTTATGACCATCGCCCAGTCTCTGTTTTAGTCCCTCTTGCAGCATGTTTGCACTTGCATGTTTCCATCAGCGTGTGTGATTGAAAAAGGGAAAAGGCCACGGCGAGCAGCGTAACAGTTAGAAAGCAATTAAGAGTATTTTCCTTTCAGAGAATGAGAGGACGAGATCAATGGTGCTTGGTGCATGCTCGGTATGAAGCTGGGGTTAGGGTAACAGGGAGACATGTGGTGCTCAAACAATCCTGAATAGAAATCTTTTTGGACAATTGCAGCTTTTTTAAAAACCTTATTTTGTTTGAAAGTTTGCACATTTTATGATATGTTTTTATTAGATTTGAATGGTGATTTTATCTTGTGAATACAACCATTTTAGGCTTTAATGACTTTAGACACCTACAGCTATGAGATGATAGAGGGACCTCAGCTAAGCAAGTTTACCTGGGATATTCATAAATTGAGACAATATGATATGAGCTGTACAGACCTTCAGAAAGCAAATGATGTTTAGTGTGCAACAAGAATTTTATTCAGTAACATTTCCTAAGTCAAAATAGAACTTTAGTGGAGGTCTCGCTGGACATGCTGGTAGGCAAGAAGTGAAGCAGCTCATGGGGGTGAGAAGTGACCGTCAGGGGAGCAGAAACAACCTGACCACTACCGGCACGCTTTAGCGCCGGAGGTTTTTCGTAAAGCTTTTATTTTAGTATTTCTGTTGATCCGTACAATAAATTTGCGTGTTAGCTAATTTATTTAGATATAATATTTTGATTTAAATATAATGTTTAATTTCAACATTTAGATTTGCCATTTAAAATTGTGTTTTAAATATAAAAATTACAAATGTTTTGCTAAATGTTGTAAAAAATGACTCGAAAAAACATGTTTTTGTCGGGTTTTGAGCTAAATGTGGAAAAATGCTGCTTCAGCATGTTTCAGTTTACAAATGGCACCCTATATAGTTTGTCTGTTTACTTTTTTAATTTTTCAAAATTTGAATCACACATTGACCGTTTAAGTTAAAATCCACTGTGGTGGTGTGCAGGCATTGTTGTTCAAAAACACATGGATTTAACTGTATTTAGCTATTAACAGATATGAATGCTATCGGCCTTGGCCTTGTGAATAAACCCATTTCAGCTAACCGATCAGCAAGTTTGACCTCTACAGCAACAGAGGTTAAATCAGGGTAAAATCAGTACAAGGTTAAAGTAATATTCACTGCTGGTTTGTTTTGGGAGAGGACAGTCAAAAAAAACCCTCCAACAAGCTCCTCTGTCCTCATGTTCAGTTAGTCTACAGCTGTGTAGCTCACTTTCAAAGCTCAGCATGCTAAAATACCCAACTTGGTGTAGCTTCACACCTATGATATCAAACTTTTCATCTTACTCTAGGCAAAACAAAAAAAGTGCTTATATATATTATCTTCCTCTCTACCTTAGAGGAGAAGAAGTACCTTTTTGCAGGCAATTTGTTCTGTGTTTTTTCCCCCTTAAGAAATGCACTAAGGTTTATACCAGAAACCTTAAAAGCAGAGCAATGGAGGAAAAACAGGTAAGGTACCTGAATTTTAGATGAGTACTTCCTTTTAGAAGGTTTTCCCTGGTGTAGTGTTCTTCAGAAAATGTAATATTCACTTTAATGTAATATATATATATATATATATATATATATATATATATATATTTACATTCCAACACAAAAAGTTAAATCTTCCCATCTAACTGTCCGCTGAGTTTTCTCTAAATATATGTCATATACCACAGTTTTTATCCACCTGCTGTCGCTTGACCTTGATGCCCAAAGGCTCGCTGAGTCTTTAGCTGTTATTGCCTTTTAAGTGTTCGTGCTTACAGTACCTGTCCCTTTTTTTTTTTTTTTTTTTTTGAGGGAGAGGCGACTTTTGCCTGGCATTTTTTTTTTCCTTTCTCTCTTTTTCCACTGTGCACGCTTTCATCAAACTTACAGAGAGTGGAGACAGAGAGCTGGAGCTCCCTTTGAGGAAAGACTGTTAAATAATGCAGGTGGTTAAGTAAGCTTGTCGGGACGAATTGTAAAAAAGCCCCTGCTTCACTGAGCCACAGCCTGTTAGAGAGAGAAAGGGGGGAGACCGCGTGACTTTCAGCCCTCCAGAGTCCTCTTCACACATGGGTCGAATACAGAACGTGGCAAGGAACGTGTGTGTGTGATGGGGTAGCCAGACAGGTCCCGGTGTCCTCTCTCCCTGATATCATGTGCTCTTGCTTGTGGTTCATAGATCAATCTGACACAAAGCATCCTTTCCTCTTTATGACAAGCCCTCTCAGAGCTCATAAAGTTGCATTTATTGACCTACGCTGTCACTTCGAATCGAGGACAACAGGGCGGGCTTCATAAACAGAATTAGACATCATTGTGTGGCAGTGGAGAGCACAAATGATTGTCTTGGTCCAGAGCTGAAGATGTGATCAGCATTAGATGCTGCTAAAAATTCAAAGAGCAGTCATCTCAAGTGTACTGCGTGGGATTGATTTCATTTGACAGCACAGGGCTGCCCCCTGCTGCCCGTGCATTGACTCAAACTTTCATTCAAGGGGTCCTTCCTTATAGTATGATTCTGTAGCTGTTCCAAAGGCTTCACTATTGCTGTGTCCAGATTTTAGTATCAATCCAATACCAAGTAAATATAGAGCAAGCATTGCTGATACCAATAATAATACAGATACTTTTAACCTGTAAAAGCAGCTTATGTAGGGGAGAGCAGTGTGTCAAAATTTATGCGATGAAAAACTTTTGATGACCACTAAATCACTTTGATTTTTACTTTTCAAAGTAATTAGTTAATACAACAAAATACACCTCTGTTGTTTAAATGCACTATAGGCTATAGATAAAGTAAACGTGACAGTCAACACAAAAAGATTCAGTCAGCTCCTCAAATGAGAGCAGACATTCCTTATATGGTCATGTCTGGATTTGACCACAGAAGCCCCACCCACCTTCTCTTCAAACCTCTTGTTTATGATGAGTAGCCAGTGGGAAGACAGTAGGCTTAAAAAGGGGAAAGGACAATCCAAAGGTGTCTAAGCTGAGGAGCTGAACCAAGTTCTAGCATGAGGAAAATAAAGAATCTAACCTGTGAAGTGCAGCAATAACAATATGGAAATGTTCAATGTGGAAATTGTCAAATTCATGTCTTTCTCACGTGTTCTGGTAAAAAAAAATAACTAACTAAATAAATAAAGACATCTATATCTATACATATAGCTGTACATCCATCTATCCATCTATATTAGTGCTGTCAGCATTAATCTCATTAAAATGACATTAACGCCATAACCGCAAAATCTCCATTAGCGAGTTAACGAGGATCGCCCTGTGCATGGGCCTGCACGGCGTTAACGAGCTAATGTCTCATCATTTTAACGAGATTAATGCTGACAGCACTAATCTATATCTATCTATATGAACCTCAAGAACTTTCAACATACTTCCAGTAATGTTTCCTTTTCTTTTTCTACATTTTTACAAATGAATCTAACAGTGCAAGACCAAAACACGGCTATAAAAATGATATATTCATGATTATATTTTATTTCTATACAACACTGGAATATTTCCAGCAAAATGAAATGGCCACAATAGACTGAACATACCTGGGCTTCATTCAGCTCTGTTACACTGCTGCACTGAAACAGCAAAGCTTATAGTGTTGTAAATGAGTCACTAGGAGATTTCATATAAATACAAGTGCAACAAGATTATAGACATTAAACAACTGTAATTCTTTGCAACCAAAGCAGATTTCACTTAGAGAATAGCTGATTGTCCTGCTGTTATTAAGGCCCGGTGTTACTGTCTGTATATCAGTCAGAATTTATACTTACTTCATTCATAAAAAAATAATTATTCAACTATAAATTAGAACTAAACACATACAAAAAAAAAAAACACTGATTAGGATGCCAAAACCTAGAGAAACAGGAAAACAAAGTAAACAAAGGAGAACAAGTGCTGACAGAAGAACATAAGTTAGTAGTAACGCTGTGCAGTGTAATATGGGAGGAGATGGGGTAACATTAAAGGCTGCTATTGCTTTGGTGCACAGGGGCAGCGGCCTGTGCCGTTTCCACAAAGAAAGAGGAAGAACTGCTCATGTGAAGAGTACAACAAGGTGGAGAGGGCAAACTTCATCTCAGAGCTCACAACACTTCATTCCCTTGCAGATGTACAGTAAACTCATCTTAAATACACATTGATATCTGGTTAATTCATAGGAAGACAGCACCCCCCCCCCCTCTTAGTTGTTGACTCTCTCACAGCAGTGCAGCAGTGGTCAGAAGCCCAAGAAGTCATCCTCAAATGGGCTGACAGTGTTGGGAGTGTTTCCATTGGTGCCATCCCAGTCGGGTTCAGTGAGCCAATCTTGGGGTGTCACCCCAATGTCCAGGACCTGGGGGTTAGTACGTGACACTGCCAGTCTGAGGGAAAGAGAAACAACCGTCAACGGTCAACAACAGCTCCCCTTTAAAAGAATGCAAGCAAGCAGAAGTTCTTCTACTTTGGTGTGAACCAATCCCATGAAAAGACCCAAACCAGTAATGTACAGGTCTCTTTCCAAATACTCTACAATTTTAATCACAAATAAAGAGCTGTTTTTAAAAAACAAAACAAAAACCCAAACAGCAGCTAAATAATGTCCTAAAACAGCTTTGTGGTGTGATTTTTGGCAGAGATTACAAAAGACAAAATAATCCTGAACAAATCCACTAAAACATCTGGATCCACAAGAAACACAGCTGAATTCATCACTGCTTTTGGTCTCTTTAAAATGGGACCAATGAGTTCAGCACAGCCCTGACTGTTGACAGAGTTGTGCTGAATATGGTCTCAACCAGGCAAAAACAAAACCTCTGCCTGGAAACTGGAATTAGATTGAATTGAACTGAAGTCTGATGATGAACAGAGCTGGGATTAAAATTAAACTCCGATATTCCCATATTGAGGCAGAAAAAGAGGGAAATTCCCTTCAACCTCCATCAGAATGAAGTCAAATAAAATAGAAGAAACAAGGAGGCAACAGCAGCTCATGTAAACATTATCGGGCAGTATGATGAGAACTAGCCGCCATTCTGTTTCCTACTCTTATCCTCTCAACCCTCAGGGCTTAATAGCAAGAAGAGCCGTTTCGACTCCCAGCATTCAGTTTTCTACTGATTTTAATTCACTGCAGCTCAGCGTCTCAGACTCGTTTATGTAACTACACGCTCGGCCTGCTCCGATTTGGCTGAAACATCCCTTTCTCTCTGGGATAACAATGTCTGCAGAGTCTGGGCAGAGGTCAGTGGGATTACTTCAAGACATTCACTTCATTTGAACTGCGGCATAAACGGTGTTGATCCGTAAGTGAGTTCAAGTGACCCACTGCTCCACTTTCAGACACGGGAACTGCTCGACAAAAGCCCCACTGTGTGGAGTCGCACCATCCCCACTGCTTCAGCCAGAACACACACTACACATCACAGAGGAGGGTTATCACACAGACACAGTCATGTTTGTGGTGATGATGAAATGGGTTGAGACAATAACATTTTTCATTTTGATTTAAATTCAATACATTGAATCAAACACAAAATCCATCGACAACAAAGGCATCTGAGAGGAAGTAAAGACGGAGGAGGTCGTGTTACCCCGAGCGACTCACGTCTCCGACCTGTAATCTGGGTTTTCGGGTTTGGAGGTGATTGAATGAAATGGACTGATGTCAGGTTAGTAACTGGGACTACCACTCTATGTAAGGCTTGTGATAACAATTGCTCAACTTTACCTGGAAATGAACCATAGCTATCCAGAGCACAGCTGGAGACACAAACACACAGCAGATTGAGGACAGTTTAAAGTTCAGCTATGAAATCATTTCTCACCAACTGTGAAGCTTCTACTGAGATTATCCCTTCATTTATATTTTTATATTGTCAGAGAACGGAGGGTTTGTAGTCTGCAGTACACTGAAATCACCAGTAAGTGGCGACAAAGAGCCAAGCAGTACAAGTAGTAACTACAGTACAGGGGTAGAGGCAGATTTTGTGTTTTTGGGGATGTTTTTTTGGGAACAATGATCAAAGAAAATCACCTAGGATTAATTTCAGATTATTTTAAGAATTTAGAATCAAATATCTCACCTGGAGAAGGCTTCATCCAAACCATCTTCTATTTCCTGCAAGAAAAGCAATCAGTCCTTAACATAAACTCAAGGAAAAGCATGTAATATGTGTGTGGTGTTGGCACAAACAAGGGAAATAACAAGGTTTCACACTCTAAGACTCACTTAGAGAAATCTCAGTATTTTCAACTGTACTTAAAACATTTTAAACAATGTGAACAAAAGCTGGAGATCTAAACTGAGTCGGGAAAAATCCAGCTCTCAAACTGAGGATGGTCAACATCTGAGTATGGAAGAACGGTCATTTGTAAGTGATTCACAGTCAACACAGACACAAAGCGAGAGGACGAACTTACCCAGGCAGGATTGTTGTTGGACTCGGAGGTCTGTCTGTGGTTATCCAGCTGATCCTCTCCAATGTTTCCATTGGTCTCCACTGCCACATTCACACTCTTCTCCAAGTCCAACAAGATATCTGTAGCCACATCTAATAGAAAAGAGATGGAATGACAACTGATTGGTGTTATAATAACAGATCAGAGCAAGACACAGTGCAGCCTCCACACCAGGATGAAGTGACAGAGGGGGCAGTTAAAAATGATGATGGGGCAGATCATCAGATCATTGTGCTATGTCTGTTTCTGCCTCTCTGTGGCAATATAATGTTAAAACATGCAAAGGTTTTCCATGTCTATTAAGCCTGTGTGTCTGCGGGAATATAACTCTTTGACCATGGGACTACAGGCGTAAAATAATTATTTTAACCAGTGAGGACTGACGAATAAAAGCCTAAAGCACCACATACCCTCTACTGTGAAAAACAAAAAAGGCAGATGTGCCATGGAGTTTTATTTCCCAGATGATCACGTTCTGTGAACAGTACGTAAACTAAATCTGAGAACTTTCGGCCACACAACATGGCTTGTGCTCACAAACTGGACCACTCGCCTGTTTGTGCTGCCCGAAAGTACAAACACGGGGCCAAAGCCCCTTGTAACGTTTGTTGTGAGCATAGAGGTTGTTTGAAATTCTCTGGGAAGTTTAAGAATTTTACACACTGGATAAAATGATGAGCACCACATGTCAGTGAGATTATAAAAAGCTACCAGAGGCCTGAGCTACAAAGCAGAATTTTGTCTTATCTAGGAAACTTTGGGGTTGACCCTGGGTTATCTGGACATTGCTATGGTAACTTATGCTGCAAACCTACCCTGCTCTCACATGAGATCAACAAGTATGAAATCACCTACTGACCAATCAAGCTTCAGAAAATAGTAGATCCCTCAGACCTCTGTGTACGAACAGTAGGAGGGTCTTAAGTTTTAATACTTCCTGAAGTGTTTCCCACATGAGCATCAGTAACAAATACAAAATTATTAGATGAAGTTTTATTCTTTCATTTTGCAGCCAAAAAGATGAAGAAAACAACTTTGCCAGGGTCCTTTCTGGTTTTTGACACCATTTGTGAATGACTACATAACACAAATGACCTCATGGCTACAGTTCCTTTATGCTTTACATCTTGTTTTTTTGTTTTTTACCTGTCCCTTTCAAACTCCCAAAGCTGTTCGATCTCTCTGAATGAGAACTGCTGCTAGCCTCTCCAGCGGACCCAGACTTCGCTCTCTTACCTTTCTCTAAAGGAGATAAGAGGAAACACAACACAAGCAGGTCAGGACCTGTTTACAGCACATATCAACATATTTGGTGAAACAAGGACAAACACAGACAGTCTCCTGATAAAACAACCCCTCCACAGACGGTGCCTATATGCGGTCATTTCCAGGACTTGAATGGAGAAGTGTGTGATGCCTACCTTCTTTGGCCACCTGCCACAGCTCGAAAGCTACTGTGAAGGCCTGGGCTACTGTTAACGCCACAGCCTGAGCCTGGAGGACAGGAGAAAAAGACACAAACAGAGGCTGAAAAACAGAGTACTAACTTAAAGATGTCTGCTCCTGCGTCTGCTGTTGACCGTCCAAGAAAACTTTGCATGACCATCAAGAGAGTGTTGTAAACTACGTTCTAAATGCTTTATCTAAGGTGACAAAGTTATATTTATAACATGGACAGCTGTAAAAATGGTTATAAAATGTTGCCATTCAACAGTAATGCTTTATATTTATATGACTGAAAGATGTGAGTAAAAAAAGGATAGCCCTTGATCTCTGCCCACAGTCTGTCGTCACTGTCACATAAAAGAAAAAAGGTCACTTTGGGGCTTTAAGTCAAATAATTATTATTTGATTGAAGTGGAGACTTTCAGCTTAAATTCAAGGGCTTTAACTGCATGACAATCAACTGTCCGATTACTATTGAGCCTCTGGAAATGGAGACTGAATAAAAATGGCTGCAACTGCTGAGCCGTTAATGGAAACTTTTATTAAACCCCTGGAATTAGGTGACAGTCTGCACTTCAACCACACTTTACTTCAATCATATTTTGATTATTTCTTTTAAAAATCAAACACTGTACAGAGGAAAAACTACAAAAAAAAAAGTGTCTTTGTCCAACACATTATGAACCTAACTGCAGCTCGCTTTCACTTAATTTAATTTCCCTGCTTTAGTTGTTTTTTTAAAGTGATCCTCATATACTTCTTTTTATTGTTTTTTTTAGTTTAAGACCAGCAGTTTTTTTCCAACTTTATGTCATGGTCACGTAATTAAAAAAAAAAAAAAGGTATTATTTTGAACTATGAGTCCTGAAGCACTCCTCTCATTGAGTAGAGGACACAGAGAGGTCATCCCAAATCTCTTCAGAACCCCACTGATAGATAGAGGAGCACATATTAAGGAAGCAGAGTATTCTCATGTTATCCTGGCAGAAAAAAGAGCGGCGTGAGGAAGCAAGTAAGATGAGAGGAAAAGTGCCCTTCTGTTTTCAACACCAAGGAAAAGACAGGAAGACGACAGGAGCTTAACTTCTAGAATTTCCTCTTCGGGATGAAGGGTGAAGTGGAGGAAGAGCTATGGTGACAGCAAGACACTCGAGAGAGCCAGTTACAGGATGAATGATGGCTGAATGTGGGTCATTAGATCATCAGGAAGGTGATGATCCCCCACAGCCACAGAGAAAGATGTGCTAAATATTTGAGTTATTGAGAAACTTTGAATTTGGACTGAAAAGTTAAAAAGTTAGGACACACTTCTCACTTAATGTCTTTTCTTTATTTTTACTACTTTCTACATTTTAGATGCAAACTGAAGACATCAAATATATGAAGCAACATATATGGTATTATGTAGCAAAGAAAAAATTAATGAATAACTTTAAACATGTCTTTTATTTTAGAGTCCTCGAAGCAGCCACCCTTCGCTTTGTTGACAGCGCTGCAAACCCTTGGCCTTCTCTCAGTGAGCTTCATGATGTAGTCACCTGAAATGGTTTTCACCTCACAGGTGTGCCATGTCAGGATTCATTTGTGGAATTTCTTGCCTTCTTTATGGGGTTGGGAACCAATCAGCTAAGTAAAGAGAAGTGATAGTCCATCATTACTTTATGCACTGAAGGTCAGTCAGTGTGGAAAATTGCTAAAACTTTCAATGTGTCCCCAACTAGAGTCGCAAAAATCATCAACCAAGCACTACGATGAAACTGGTTCACATGAGGACCGCCCAGCCCAGAATAAATTCATCTGAGTCACCAGCCTCAGAAATCACAAGTTAACAGCCACTCAGATTAGAGTCCTGATAAATGCCACACAAAGTTCCAGTAGCAGACACATCTCTACATCAACTGCTCAGAGAAGACTGCACGAATCAGACCTTTATGGTCAAATAGCTGCTAAGAAACCACGACTAAGGAAAAGCAACAAGCAGAGATTTGTTTGGTCCAAGAAACACAAGGAGTGGACACTAGACCAGTGGAAATCTGTGCTTTTGTCTGATGAGTCCAAATTTGAGATCTTTGGTTTCACCTGCAGTGTCTTTGTGCGATGCAGAAAAGGTGAACGGATGGTCTCTACATGCAGGGTTCCCACCATGTGAAGCATGGAGGAGGAGGTGTGATGGTGTGGGGGTGCTTTGCTGGTGACAGTGTTGGGGATTTATTCAAAATTGAAGGCACACTGAAGCAGCATGGCTACCACAGCATCCTGCAGCAACATGCCATCCCATTCGGTTTGCGTTTAGTTGGACCACCATTTATATTTCCACAGGACAATGACCCCAAACACACCTCCAGGCTGTGTAAGGGCTATTTAACCAAGAAGGAGAGTGATGGAGTGCTGCACCAGATGGCCTCCACAGTCACCTGACCTAAACCCAATCGAGATGGTTTGGGATGAGATGGACCTCAGGGTGAAGGCAAAAGCGCCAACAAGTGCTCAGCATCTCTGGTAACTTCTTCAAGACTGTTGGAAAACCATTTCAGGTGACTCCCTCATGAAGCTCATCGAGAGAAGGCCAACAGTGTGCAAAGCAGTAATCAAAGTAAAGGGTGACTATTTTGAGGAATCTAAAATATTAAACATGTTTTGAGTTATTTCACACTTTGTTTACAAAATAATTCCACATGTTCATTCATAGTTTTGATGCCTTCAGTGAGAGTCTGCAATGTAAGTAGTCACAAAAATAAAGAAAAACCATTAAATGAGAAGGTGTGTCCAGACTTTTGACTGGTAGTCTACGTGCTCTAAACTCACCACTTTCCTCTTTGAGCAGAGGTAGGCGTTGCACTCCAGGGTTCCATTCAGGGTGTTTTGTGCGATATAAGCAAAGACTTTATCGTGCAGTTTATCCACCGTGCAGTAGGATATCCTGCAGACCAGAGACAACAGGTTAGACAAACATCGTACAGAGATCCAGCTCTTCGCTTTTTTTTTTTGTGACAGCACAAATACGCTCAAACTTTCCAGAAGCAAAAATGAGATTTACACAGAAAGACTAAAAAACAGTTGAAGACGGATTGACCTGCATTAAATGCACATTTTTGTTAATATTCCATTTCTTAGCCGTGTTAGTATGTCTTTGTCAAAGATTAATACAATGTTGATTTAAAGAAAATGAGTAAACACTGGCAACCACCAGTGTTTCCCCTCAGCCTCCTAGTACACACCCCTATACTGGACCTTTAGGTCACGGTACTGACACTGGAACTCGTCTGAGACTTTTAGTAGATGCACCCATGGCGTTAATTTGAAAATCGTATGTGACTTTTTGGTTTCAATGACACCCACCAGGGAGAATCAATTTCAAATGACTTAAGTCTGTGGCGATCGTGGCTCAAGAGTTGCAGTTCGTCTTGTAATCGGAAGGTTGCCGGTTCGAGCCCCGGCTCCGACAGTCTCGGTCGTTGTGTAATTGGGCAAGACACTTCAGCCGTTGCCTACTGGTGGTAGTCAGAGGGCCCGATGGCGCCAGTGTCAGGCAGCCTCGCCTCTGTCAGTGCGCCCCAGGGCAGCTGTGGCTACAATGTAGCTTGCCATCACCAGTAGGGATGGGTATTGATAAGATTTTCACGATTCCGATTCTGTTTAACGATTCGATTCTTTATCGATTCTCTTATCGATTCTTATTTTTTAAAAAGGAGAACACTAAGGTCGATTAGCTTAGAACTTTGTTTTATATCTTCTCTTTGAACAAGATAGAAATTTAGGAGTAACATGGCCTTACAAACCCAACAGTGAGATCATAAGAGATCCAGCCTACGGCTCTTCCATGGGGTGTCACAGGGTCCCCAGGAAAAAACATTGTAAATGTAAAATAATAAAATAAATATTCTTCTGTAGCAATAACAAAGTATAACATAAATTATTCTGTAGCAATTACAAAAGAATATCCAGTAATGTCCCTGCCTACAATTAAACACATTCACTTACTGAAAATCGGGGGCATCTGCTGTGGCACATGGGTGCAAGCCTTTGACCACAAACTTAGTCACTGCTTGGTGACATACGTCTATCATGGCCTGAAAGGAGACGCTACCGGTAGACTGCAGCGAGAACTGCCAGCCAGACTCTGCCTCTCTCATCACGGTCACCTAAATGCACAGTAATGGCAGGTTTTGTAATAAGGCAGATCGCGCTAACATAATATGCACTGTTAGCTGATTATTTACCTGCCGCATTAACGGGAGAGGACGTGCAAACGTTACCGCTGCTGCTGGGTTGAGATTCACGAGTCCGGAGCAGAATTAAAAACACGACATTCATTTAAGGTTATCGCCTGTTTTGTGAGGAAATGCTTTTGCATATTCGTAGTGTTTCCTCCCTTAAATGAAATATCTACTTTGCAATTATTGCAAGTTGCCCCGTTGTCATCCGTTCTCTTAAAGTATAACCAAACTTTTGAGCGTTTGAGCCGCTTAGGCGCCCTGCCAGGTAAATGACGCTCCGCAACGTGGTGACGTCATTCGGGGCGACTGGAATCGATAAGGGAATCGTTTGCAAAACTGGCAAACGATTCCAAGGAATTGAAACAGTGGGAACCGGTTCTCAACAAGAACCGGGTTTCGATACCCATCCCTAATCACCAGTGTGTGAATGTGTGTGTGAATGGGTGGATGACTGAATGTAGTGTAAAGCGCTATACAAATACAGGCCATTTACCATTTAAGTAATGAAATAAAATTACAAAACCAGTCGTTCTACACATACCTGTATATGGACACGTTTTCCAGAAGTTTATTTGTTGAGCTGTCATGTAGGACAATTCCCTGAGGAGAAACCTTAAGAGTGACCTTCTGAGGTTTCTTCCCACTGGCTTTAGCCTGTCATGGGGAAAATAACGCAGCGGAAACTGATGATTGTTTTAAGACCGAAATGCAAAACATTCGCACACTGCTTACATGGACTACTCAGCTCATCTACAATGTCTATTTCTGGTGGTACGCTAGAGACAACATTGTACATTATTAATCACCAGACACTTTCAAAAAACCCTGCATTTACTATTTATCAGGATTTGGTGTGAGGAAGTATGGAAGCAGGCACAGTAAGATACAGAGAGCAGCTTTAAACTCAATTTGATCCAGAGTTTATAAACATGCAGACGGTGGTGAGGACATGATGAAAGCCTTAATGTCAGTATGTTTGTGAAATTTACGACAGCTTAACAATTTTAGATGTTCAATTTTAAGAAAAAAAAGTAATGATAATAATTAAAGCGGTAGTCTTAAAAGCTACTGGATTATTTTTCTTACACTGCTGTTGTTGATTTTTGCAGGAAATCAAAGCAGAGCAGTCAAAAGTGGAGATAATGTAAACTGTGAATGAGCGATCTCTGACCGTGGCAACAATCCTCTTTACAGCAGCTGCTGACAGCTCCTCTCCTTTGGGTTGGTCCACCAGTGTCATGCCGAGATGTCGAAGGTTAAAGGTCATGCCCTCTAAGATGGTTTCCCGCGTGTCTGTCCAGTTCTCTGGGAGCTCTGCGGAGAAGAGCGTGAGCGGCCGATACTCTGATCAACTGTAACGACGTTCTTGTCAAACATCAAGCATCGCAAACATCAAATATTTATCGGCTTTTTCTCAGGATTCATGTTCCAAAATAAATAAGGCTCGTGCAACATTCAAAGACTTTGAGAAAAACACAAATCAGAAGAAATGTAAACAGCCTATGTTGAACTTAAAGTTGGGCCACTTCATGTGCTCCCTCGCTGAAGAGGAAAGGCAAAGCAGGGTATCTAGGTCAGAGGTGCTGAGGCGTAAAGTAAATATTTCATCTTCCAAATAGCTTATAGGGCTCGACAATAAAAAACATGAAGAGTTGGGAGCAAGTTGTGCATGCACTGTGACACGCTGTGATAAGAGGAAAGCGTGGTAACATCAGCGATCCCTCCAACACCATGAATCATGTGTCTTTCTCAAAGTGCATTACTGTCTCCATTTTTTAAAATTTCGCTGAAAAAGACTGTTTAAAGTGTAACTACTGAAGGAACAGCTTCTACCTCTGTGTGATTTCTTATCAGGTTTTGTGTGGCGCTGGCCGACCCTGAACCTGTAATACTGTTTGCACTTTCATCAGAGAAAAAAAAAAGGGGGGTGAAGGAAAGAGAAAAAAAAACCCCAATCCACCATTATTACCTAGAATTTCACCCTCCTAGCATTTCCCTCCTCTGGGATGTAGTACATACCACACACTCATGCTGGTACATGTTCACACACATACATTTTGAATGCAGACTACACATTGTCAACCTGGACCAAGAGATCTTAAGATCTTAAAGTCTTAGAAGGAAACCCAAAGTGATTTTCCTTATTTTCTGTCACATGTACGCGATTATAAAAACAGGTGTTCATATTAACACAGCCAAAGCATGTGTGAAAGCCTCAGATATCATCATCATCGTTATCATCAGCCCGTTATTTATAGTAACAACATCGGCTACAAAATAATCAAACATAGAGCGTTTAAGTACAGGGACTGCAGAGCGTCATCAGCTGGAGTTTATGTTAGGAGTGCCAAGAGATCCAAGGTTGGGAAAGCAGAATCACGCCTCAGACAAGGGGCACTGGTGGGCACCATGGTGATAAGTAGAGTGAACTTGGGTTAGCTAGTTCCCACTTCAGACCCACGTCAACAAAGCAAAACTCAAGGAGGAACACCACCAACTCTAGGAAGACATCGTAGCAGGTGTGGAGGAAGAGGAAACTGGCAGAACACTGGGGCTCTGGCAGCGAGGAGCATGAACAAGATGATGATCCTGCAGTACAGGATCACCTGGGGAAACATCATGCATGCAGACTTAAAGTGGGTCCTGTTCCTGGTGCAGGCAGTGCATGAAGTTTGGTGAAAGAGTGAGACACCCTCCTGCACCCTTTGCTCTGGAAGAGGCTCTTTGGAACATCTTCTCAGCAGCTGCCCAAAGGCTCTGGGGGATAGCCATACCAAGGTGCTGAAGGCAGAGGCAGGTAGCCTCAGTCATCAATACCAGCAAATACCATCAAGTCAAGTCGATTTGTGTAAGCAACTAAAGCTGTCAGGGCACACTGTCAAAATATCACTTAATCATCACCTCTGAGGCCTCAAACAGCTGGAACAAAGGCTAGAGGACGTTCCAAAAGCAGACAGAAGACACCGTCTGTTTATTTTACCTCGTGCTTTTGTTTTCTTATTTTTCTTCGTATTCATTGTTCTATAATGTGTTTTATTCTATTGTTAAGTGAAAGTTTGAAAGGCGCTTTGAAATAAAATTTATTATTATTACTTTTCAGCATGCCTACTCTGTAACGTTCCTGACGTGGTTGGTTGTTATAAGAGTGGTCAAGAGGAGGCCTATTCAGTCTATGTGTAAAGCAGCTGATCATATGAAGAAAGCTCCCAATCTTTTACATCACACAGAGCTAAGTGTAGAAAGAAAAACTGAGCTTGTACAAACGCTGACCCTATTATGTGAAACTCTTGACCATATTTAACATGAGCGTCCATCACTGTCAGAAAACAGTAATATACAAAAGCATAATAGACCACCTGGAAATAGCTGCAAACAAATTTCATAACAAATAAGTTCAGCTTCTCTTTTGGTAAACATTTCATGTTTCGCTCATTTCATGAGAGAAGTGGAATCAGGGAGTCTTTGAAACGCTCTGTTGAAATGTAACCAGGTTAAAGGGTCTACAACACACTGATTACTGAGAAAATCCTTTCTCTGTATCCACTACTGCTTCTTGTAAATGTGTTACATTAAGGAATAAATTATAGTGAGTGAAAAACGTAACAAATGTAATGCTAGTAACTGCAGATATTAATGTTTTCCATTTTAGACATCATGGACATCAAAACTTTTAGTTACACAAAGCAGAAATGGATCCTTTTAGCGGTTTCAGTGCATGCTTTCCACTGTGCTCAGGAAAGACACTGACAGTGTTGGACGGCTAATATTGAGCTTGTAATAAAGAACCTGTTCCAGTTTTTAGTTTGTTCCACCAGCAGCAGAGACGGTACCAGGCACCACTCAGCCCGAGAATGCAGAAGGCTTTGAGGATAAAAGGTCAGCAACCGTTATACGTCAAAGGAAACAGCTGTGTGCACGAGTCAACTGAGAACAAGAAAAACCAGGTGACCTGCTACTAACATCACACCCGTATGTGGCAAATAATCACTTACTCACTGGTTTCTCACTGTAGTATTAGGGGAAGTGTCTTGGTATAATGTGAGAAAGATAAGAAAAAGAGGAGAAAAAAATTGGAAGACAGAGCCTCAGTTTTCAGCTCTATAGATATCCAATACATCCAACACTGATGGATGAGTATCCATTTCATTTGTCTGAGTCCAAAATAACTCTTCGTTGTAAACTGTGACAACAATGGCGCTGATCCAGAAAGGTCCAACTGACAGGCAATTTGCATCCTGGCTGATTTGTGTGTCTACAACAAACACCGGATCACTGGGGAAACCACCAACTGTGGTCCTACAACTCTGGACTCCTCCAGTGCCAAATTATCTTTTACTCAGCCTCTGCTGCCTTTTCACTTTCCTCCCTCCTTCACTGATCTACGCCTGCATGCCTCTCAAATTATTATGCACAGAGTCCCAAATTCACCCGAGTTTATGTTTGGGATTCTAATGATGTAGGGAAAACAAACACATTAGTGACAACGTGTCAATTTGGAAGTCTCTGCAGATGGAAAGTCGAGTAAATTAGGGGCAGAATGCATCTGAAATGTTTATCAGTAAACGACCTGATGTGCCAAGCAAGGTCTTTAAACCTAGACAAAATAAGGTGAGATAAATTCTAAGTCTAACTGCATTCTCATCGCTTTCAGAAAAGCAATGCTTCTTCATGGTTAAAGGGGGAAAAAAGCCCACTACACACTGAGGACACACCCCTCCTAATGAGTTTGTTCAGCTTCCTGTCTGTTACATCGGCCAGTTCCTAAACCAGTTACACACATTTGGCTCAAATAGTTACACAATGTTTCTCCCATAATAGGGCAGCTATGGAGAAGCATGTTCATATGATTTTATTTTGAGAGGATCACATTGTAAAATCAGAAAGAGACACTTCCTGTTTACAACAGCAGCCGTTTGCTCTTCATACAGCGTGGTCACAAGCAGGATTATGATGACATATATAAATACATATTTGCTTTCCATTGTTATGATGGGATGTAGACATTTCATTAGACATTGTACACATTTCTTGTGTTTTATTGTGAAACTTCTTATGATTTTTACCTATGAAAAGTGCGACATAATTTTTTTAATTTAAGTACTTATATTATACAGAGAGTTTTCCAATCCTGAGGGTGCTGTGGAGCAGAAGTGGTTCTTGTGTATAAACTTACAGTGAAGGCCAGCCTTCTGATTGGTGGGCTACGCTCACATTAACAAACAGGGTTGCCTTCATCTGAGGAGTGTATGAAGCAGGCTTAGCCACATAGCCAGGCTTTCTTTGCATTAGCTTTGCTCAACAAAACCTAAACCCTCTATGTGAGATAACAGGCATCAGAGTGGTGGCTATCAACCTTCTCTGTGGTTTGTTTAACTTTTTTCCACAAAATGGACCAATCAAGTTCTGTCCGCTTCAGTCAAGTGGAACATGAATAAAAAAAAATTAAAAAGTCAACTACTGCCTGTAAAGCTGTCATATGTTAAACCTGACTTTAAACAAGATTCTGAAAAAGTGCATTCAGGTGAGATGCTGTCCCAAGAAGATGTCACTTCAAACAAAAGTGTCACTAAATACTTTAGTTTAACAGTACTGTTAGACTGGCTCAACATCCATTGTTGCTTATGGCTCAAACACAGTTCTGCAGTGGTCAGGTTGGCAGACTGTCATCACAAAAATTCATACACAGGAAAATATGCAATACCATTTTGAAATAAATGGGGAAAACTGTGATAAATTGATGAGACATATTTTTTCATTAAAAATTTAAATTAAAAAAAGTAGTATAATACAAAAAACATCATTGAAGAGAGCATTTTTAAATTGTCTAACTACTGCAAAATAATACAGTACCATTACTGTTAGGTAAATGTATATGACAGATATTTTAAGATTGTCAGGTAGCTTAAAAACAACAACATTACTTTCAGGCTGTAGTGTTGTGCTTCTGCTGACTTTCCCATATGTTCGTTGCAGGTCAAATAGAGTTGGTACAGTAGGTTGCTACTGTTTTCCGTCTAGTTGATGACAGACTTTTTTCAGCTTCATTTTGAGACTTTAAGAGAAACATAACTCTTTTTAGAGACCATTAAATTGTTTTATCCTGTTAAAATAACACAGTCTACTAACATTAGTCACAGGCAGGACTGATGACGCTGGCTGTGCAGCTCCAGCATTAATGTTACTGTTTTATTACTAGCCATAGCCGCTAGCCACTACCTTAATGATAACAACATAACAGTTAAAGAGCTAACGGGTAAAGTTTAGCCATTAAATATAGATATAGTAGAATAAAATATAATAAAATTGAAATAATTACATAAATGTGGTGCATAACCTGCCATAGCAGTTTGACAGACAGTAACGTTGTAAAGGAAAAAGGAGCCATGGATTTTTAAATGCAAGCATCACTGCTAAAAGAAATGCAGCACAACTGATCAGCGCTGTTGCATTCACATCAAATGCCACCTGCTGAATCTCCAACTTCAGCCTCATGGCGTTCCGGATGATTTTAATACAAGTCATATTTATTCATCAAAAAGTCCATTACAGCCAGTTTAGAGCAACCACAGAAATACAGCTGCAGAGAAAACCAGTCAGAGCTAAAGAGCGGCGCCTGTTGGAGAGGATTCTGGAAAAAAGGCTCTTCAACACAAACAAATAAACTTTGGGGGTCCCCTTAACACTGATACCATAGGCCGTCTAAGCCAGGGCAAAAGAACAGAGAGGATGAAGTCTTAGCGAGGTAAGCTGAGTGTATTTCTCCTAACACAAACTTACGGTGAGAAAACAGAATATGCAAAGAGGCATACAAGTGACGTGACGTAGGTGGATCACAACTTTTCTATACAGGGTCCTTCTAAATGAATCATCCGATTACAAAAAGCATTTTTCTTTTTTAAGTAATGAACACAGAAACCTAAAATTTTAAAATACATGGCTGAATATAAAGTTTTACATACGACACTTACAATGTTCGCAAGCACTTAAGGTGCGCCCCCCCAGGCACTACAGTCAAGCTGTCTGTAGTCACTGCAGCCACTGCTGTTGTTACTCTACCTACTGGCATCCATGGGAAACTCACGAATCCGCTCTTTCTAACAGCACGCCTTACAGTCGGCACTCTGAAATCTGATCATTCTTTTTGATGCACCCTGTACTAAAGGCAAGCGAGTACCAGTGACAGAGAAGGTTACTGGTGATTGACATATGACAGGTTAACAAATCTAATAGAGTACCTAAAAAAAAAAATCAACAGCGAGAACGCAATGCATGCTGAGTTAATCGATTCCTCTACTGACACCCTTTTAGCCTATAGAATAATAATAAAAAACTAAAACAAAAAAAAAACCCATCATGGCAGCAGCCGAACTACCTGTATCCTAAAACCAACTGGTGATGTCACAGTGACTATGACCGTCTTTTATGTACAGTTTATAATACAGCCTCATTAATGGAAATGATGCCAGGGTCCTCAGGTGCTCGAGCCCTGTACTGCATTCACCTGACACCCAAAGTAATCCCTACCCTGAGTACATGGAAATGTAGGACGATTCTGACGAAGGCAACGTCAGACCTGAAAATCCGGCATGAATGATATGGGTCAGTGCTGGTGAAGAATGTGTGCCCTGCAGCCAGGTAATCTACGACCACACTTCAATACTCTACTTCTATGACAAGTGGGTCAGTAGCCACACTTACAGGAAGCTGTTAATTCCACGAACAATCAGAATAATCAGAATAGCCCACTTCCAGTCAGAACGCCTCCCACAGACACACAAACAACTCAGGAAGAAGAAACTCGCACTGTGGAAAGAAGTAACTGCCAGATGTAATACAGTCAGATATCACCTCTCCACCGACAGCTGGTAAGATGTAAGATTAACATCTCAGCCTCATCCATTAACGCGGTAATGTGCAGGCAAAACATGGAAGTGTCCATCTCAAATTCCTGCGGCGTTGCCTTTTCCCTGGTGAGCAACTAAGGTTACACACAACAATGCAGTGTATTTATGTTATCCACCCTGTCACTCTCTAATGTCTCTACAGATGTGACAGTAGCCTTTCTGGAATTTAAAAAGAAAAAAGGAAAACAAAAGAGCAGCAGTGTGACTTGAAGCCAACAGGGGCAGTGCACAGACTCGCCCCGCAGCATTCCTGGCTTGTCCTCTTGGTTACAGGCTGTGGACTTTTCATGCTTTGGAAGCCACACGGTCATTCCCCCCACCCCACAACTTCACAGGCAGGATCAAGTGAGATTTAGCTTACAAAGTGGCCCTTGAGTCCTACAATGGGTGCCAATGCCTTCTTAAAGGAGCTTTATGTTAATGCTGCTGCATGGGACTGCTCCTGCCCTGGCAAAGTGCTCTTCAGCAACAAACAATGGGGGAAATATAAATATAATAAGATCTACTGCTGACGATGACCTCTGAACTTCCTCTGGCAGGGTTGGCGGAAAGAGGGAGGTGGGATTATCAACAAATCCAAAAATACCTTTTTAGTTAGCGAAACACAAAGCAAAAGAAGTAGTTGGTGTAATTCCCACCTGAGTAAAAGACCGTGAAAACACACGCAAAAATCAGTCTTGAAACACGTGAATAATCCACGAGAAATGACACAAATTAGAAAGAAAACTTCTAATTAGTTTTTGTGGTTGACGCTCATTTTAAAATAACTTGAATTCCCGGAAAATTCCTGCACCATGATAAACCGCATTGCAAACAGTTACTCAGCCTCCACAGGAAGAAACCGCTGTATGTTTCCCCAGAAAAGAATAACTAAGCAGGAGAAACTATTTACCTTTACCCTCCTTTGACAAACTAAAAGAGACGTAACTGCTCAAGCTAAAGAAAAAAGAGATGTCAAACTCCTTCTTCACCACCCCGCTGTGACAGCCGACAGCACAATACGTCGTTTTTGAAACAAAAACCAAAGTTTGGTCAAGTTAGCCTATAAATGTCTTAATTATTCCCTATTTGTCACAGAAAAAAAGGTAAACTGGGTACAGGCAAAGTAAACTCCGGCTAGGCGGAATTTTAAATTTGTTGGTAACAGTAAAGAAGAAGAAGGTATTACCCTTTATTTTTATTTTTTATTTTCCTTCAGCTAATTTAACGAGTATTTCTTACTTCTGTGTTTGCTGGCAGTCCACGACTGTTTCGCCATACTTGGGCTCCGGATAATAGCTCTTCCAGCCGACTTGAGGGCATCCATGTCGGTGTGTTAAAGTGCAGAGAGTCGGTGAAGTTCCCCGAAGTGTTCCAGGAGAAATGTTGACCGGACTGCTGATGGGGAGAGAGGATGGACCTGTGGTGCCTTCCAGTGCAGTCAGAAATCCCGGTGTTGTGCCAAAAAGTCATCGCCTGCCAAAAACTGACTTCCAGTGTTTCCGTGTGTTTCTTATGTGTAATATCTTTTCCTACAAAGGGGTTATATATAAAATTAAAAATGACCTGTTTTTCAAGTATCTTTATAACTCTGTGTTGTTGTACTTACATTATAACCAATCCGGTCATTTTTGTTCACTTAAAATATGTTTACACAACTTATATTTGTTGCAATTTCTGCTGTCCTCTTGGCAAAAAATATATTTTTAATGTCAGCGAGTTTTTTTGTTTGTTTGTTTTTAACTGGATAAGTCAAGGAAATATAAAAGTCACTGCCAAAAACTGATTGCGGCTTCTGCCTTGTTACAGGAATGTTGTTTGTGGCTCAAGATGACTTGATATCATTCATCAGGGATACATTTCACACGTTTCACATATTATAGACACAAAAACTTATTTATAGCAATTTAAATACGAGCAATCATTTTTTGCACAACACTGGCTTTACTAGCCGAACAGGGGAGTGGTGCTGCATTTGAGTTATATGGGACATTACGTGGAATCTGAAAGGATGCTAAATAAATAAATTAAAAAAAGAAGAGACGATTCATATGGAAGAGCCACATAAATATTAAATATTATTGCTGGTGTTTTCTTAAATTGTAGTCTGTTTGGCCTCTCAGGGCCACCATAAGAAGTGTAATCTTAACATTGTCTCAGTTTTCTCTGCAGGATAAAGAAATGTTGCTCTAGTAAGTGAATGATCTCAGCACAACTCTTATAAATTGATTGTAAGTGCATACATTGTATTGTGTGCAATGGATACAGAGTGTATATCCTTTGTATCCATTATTATTTCTATTTATTAAAAAACCAAAAACCAAAACAAATCTATGTAGTAGATGGTGGAGAAAAGGAACATTTCCATCATTAATTAAAAAAAAAAAAAAATCAATTACCTAATTACTTTGGAGTACCATGAATAACCTCCTTCGCATTTTCCAAAGCTGTGCAGTAGGGCTGAATTGGAGTCTTTGCCTAATTCTGGGTCCCGGGCCTTATGTTTGACCCCCCTGGTCTACCTTATGAGTGAATGAAGCTTATATCAGGTTACTTGGGAGGGGGGGAAACCAAAAAACAGAGTAGGCATTTACAAATAGCACCTGAAAGCACCATAGAATTATAGGGCATGTGTTTTTTGTCTGAGTTTAGACGATAACAACATAAACAAAACAAATAAACCCAGATTAAAGGTCTGGGAGGTGTCAGCAAGCTCAAGCTACTGCTTTAAATGAGTGTGAATAGAAAACAGCACATACAAATTACAAGTTTCACAAGTTTTGATATTTTCCTTGAGAATATCGACTGGTACGTTTCTTTGTTTACGCTGCAAATTCTGCAGATCACACTGTCCTCATGTTGTGATAGGTTTTGTGTAAAAGGCCTGTGAAAGTCCACACACAGAACATGACGCATACACAGACTCAACAGCGTTGCGTTGCCACCAGCAAGACTTTCTTTAATAGTGATGACCAAAGTGAAAAGTGTGACACAGCCACCATCACTTTGAGTAAAGAAAACAAAAACATGGTGGAACAATAAAAAGATAAAACAAAGCACTTTTTTTTTTTAAACCTTCTCTTCCTTCTACACAAACTTGTAAAAGCAACTTGAGAACTGAATTCACAATGCCAGAGCAATCCACAAACAATACTTTTTTTTTTTCCTTTTTTTTTCCCCAGGTAGGCAACATGACATCACAACATGGTCAAATGGTTCAGGGGTAACCTTTTCCCAACACGACACATTCACACAATCCTTCCTGGTTAGAAACACTGGAAACCAACTGATCGTGATGGGAAATATCAAAGAAGTGTCACTCAATAAAAAAAAAAAAAAAGAAGGAAAAAAAAAAGGCTGTCACAAATAAATAAATGTGCGAATAACACGAGCAGTCCGACTGACCATCTGCTTCTGCTGCTTCATCATGATCGGCCCGGAACCTTTTGTAAACACAACACTATCCGAATATGTTCTAATGACAAAAAAACAAAACAAAACCGAAAAAACAACAACAAAAAAAAAACAAATCATAACAGCACTCTTTCTTTTTTTTTCCTGCAAACATTATGCTAGCTACATCAATCGAAGTATGGATGGAAACAGAACGGCAACACTTGGCACTTAAGAACCCAAACAAAAGAAAGAAAACATTCCTCAATAAGTCAATGTACATCGCTGTAAACAACAAAATGCCGGCAAGAGGGCAAGACAATCAGTTTGGTTTGGTGTTTGGCATACCAAGACTGTGTCACCGTGAAACGATGCGTACCATGTACCACAGTTAGGCTTTCCCTTTAAATTCGCAGCTGGTCAATTAGCTGTGATATGACACGTAATCGGTTCAGCTTTTGAATACTGATGAACGCGTGTGAGTTGATGAACAGGATAAAGACAGCGAGAAAACAGGTTTGAAGCTTTTAGATCCCAGGATTGCAAAGTATATATCTGCATTTTTTTGAAAAAGAGAAACTGCAAGGCACTGTGAGATCCCCAAATAAAGGTAACGGGAGGGGCGGGGTGGTTACCTCGACATCATTAAATCCAATGAACGATATGGCCTTAACCGGTTCTAATTTGGTCCAGAAGGGAGAAGAAGAAGAGAGGTGTCTGCAGCAAACAACTAAATGTTGATGGAACATTTTTCTTTTCTTTTTTTTTTTACGGCAGTGCCACGTCCAATCAAGGAGTAGTAGTCTACATCTGCTTCATCCACTTACTGATAATCCTGGAGAAACCGCTATTCCAGCATCGAGAGACTAAAAGTGTATCCGAGAAACACAGCAAATGATCATCTGTTCAGTATCACTAAATCAGAAGAAATGTACATCGGCGTGACTCAACTGCAACATTACAAAAAACCCGAAACAAACAATCACTGATTTAACTTAATGCTGATATCAAAACATGAACAGTATTACATTCATGTATCTCTCACAGGGCTTTACTTTACAGGTGAGCTTCGAATTCACATCTGCACTGAAAGCATGCCTTCTGTCATCTACAAACCATCATGGAAAGAAAAAGAAAGAAGCTAATTCTTCTTAAACTAAAAGCCTGGCTGTCAGTTTACTCCAGACGAAAAAGAGAGAGAGAAAGAAATATATGCCTGTGAGGGAGGTTCACGCTTTACACTAAAAGAAGACTGACACGAAGCGATGCTGATGGCTCTTCAGTACATTTGGCCAAACAATGTTTGTTCCTTTCTCCAACCTTCAAACAGATCACGCTGTCTGATGGCTAAATCAAAAACAAAACAACAACAACAACAACAACAAAAAAAAACACCCTCAAAACTAAAGACAACCCAAAAAGAACAAACCAACAACTGCCCCTAAAATAAATAGGAAAAAAAAAACCCAAACAAAAAACACCCAGAGTGAATACCCAGATGTATGGAGGGGCTGTGTGTGTCTGTGTGTGCGTGTTGAAAGTGCAAAAACTTTCCGGGGCCTTGTAAGCTCAAAAATAATACAAAATAACTTGAAACCAGAACTGAGATCAAAATAAAGGAAAAGTCCCGTCTGACAAATGTGGATGTCAGAGTCACTTTTTAAGGGGCTGGTAAACTGAGGCGTTGGGGTCCAGGGAGGAGGGACTATTGTCCATGAACTTGGAGGAGTAGTGCGGGGTCACAGGGCTCAGGTTGCTGCCATCTGACGAGTAGGACAGGCTGGGCATCACTGCCATCACCTCTGCTATCTTCTGCTTCAGCTCTGCAATCTCCTGCTCCCTCTGGTGGATCTGGCCTGGATGAGATGAGATGAGTGGGAAAAACACGACGTTCATTTCACAGTATTACAAACAGCAGAGGGGCGAACAGACCGAACATCAAACAGCCTTAGGTGAGCCCTCATAGCAAAGCCTCATTTCTGACTTCTTTCTGGGCTAATACAGCCCGAAATATTAAAGGGACGGGATCACCTTTATAAATGTGACCAAAAGAAAAAAACTAAACTACAATAAAATAAAATAACAAATCATGATTTTAGATTAATTTCTCTCATCTTCTTGTTGATTTATCACTCATTATTAGGTAGGCAGTGATGGTTCACAAGACCAGTTTCCCAGTTATATTAAAGCCACGTTCATTTCAATTCAGTTTTACTTTATTCCAAGAAAACCACAACAACAGTCTCCTCAAGGTGCTTTATATTGTAAAGTAAAGATCCTACAATAATACAGACAAAACTTCAACAATCAAATGACCCCCCTATGAGCGAGCATTTGGCGACAGTGGGAAGGAAGAACTACATTTTACCAGGAAGAACCCCGGGGGGGGGGGGTCAAAACAAAGACACACTGTGGAAAAAACAAATTTTTTTTGTGATGGTTTTAAACATCAGGGGCAACAAAAATATTAACAGCCCGTGGCTTTCATGCAGTTTGCAACATGATTTCAGGGTAATTTTTCAGTGGCTTCCTAACTTATCTACTGTTTTTCAGTAACATTGCTGAAGACCTGCTTTTAGCCTGTAGTAATGTCATTCAAATCTGGAGACCACAGCCACCATAAGGAGAGTAGCTAGTCCCACACTATGCAACCAAGGGCCATAATAGCTAGCTAAAAATGCCGTAATTCACCAAGTCAAAGAATAGTAAGAAGAAGAAGATATGGAGTCAAGCACCGGTGGAATTAATAACATATTTTAAAGGTGATCAGTTTCACCTGGGCTTTGCCTTCTTTAATTAAAATCTAACTGCAGTTTACTGAGATTAAATCAGCACTTGACAACAACACTCTCACGTGAGGTGTAATGAATTACAGCACTGTGTTCAATAAAAACACCATCAATATTATCAATTACTGTTTAAAAAAGTATTTACACACTTGACCCTCATAGTTTAAAATAATTATCATTCATCTTATTCATTTTAAAACAGTCTTTGTATGGCATGTTTTAGCTCTCTTCCCACTCTCTATGAGACGTCTTACTTCAGATTAGATGAGCTTGAAAACAGGAAGTTTTAATAACAGGTGGGTGGGGCCTGTGTCCGAGATGGACCCATCCAAACACACAAATACAGACAGACACATCCACAGCTATGGCAAGTGTAGTGTCACCAGTTAAACCAGCATTTTGAATTTGGGAGAATATGGAAACTCCACACAGAAAGGCCGAGCTAATCAGTCGATTCACGGTCTTAGTCTGCTTCTCTTCCTGTTAAAAGGGAGTTTTTCCTTCCCTTTGTGTCTAAGTACTGCTGATAACAAGGTTGTCCAATTGTTGGGAATTTCATCATTATTATTTTAGAGCATTTACCTTAAAACATAAAGCGCCTTGAGGCAAAATGTAATTGAAATTAATTGTTTTGCTGCTTCTGTGTTTATACAAATGAAACAAAATGAAGACATGATCCTCACTGCAATCACTGAAATAAGATATGTGAAAGTAATCACTAGATAAAACTAGGAAAAAAGCCACGCTGTGATGCCGAAAGCAAGCCCTCAAACGCTTCCTTACACTCGTGTAGCTGGGGATTTATGGTGTTGCTGTAGCGGCTGTCGTTTATCGATTTTGCTCCCAGAGACAGACGGAGGTTTGTCGAGCCATTAGGTTACAAAAGATTATGGAACAAGTTTCGAATTGCTGCGCCCCTAGCAGTGCAGTTTCAGCAGCAGAAAGAGCATCTCAACTGCTGAAAAGACACTTCTCATAAAAATAGTTCCTCATTTCTAATATTCTCTTCAAGAGCCATTTAGTCATTGTGTTAGAATTTCATCCTCTCTATTACAAATGACACTGTTCTTGTGAGCAGGCAAGTGCTTCATTCAAAGGGATAACTAGAAATTCAGGAGCAAATGACTGGATTCCTACAGCAGCAGTCTACCTTGTGCTATCTCCAGCTGCCTCTTGGCATCCCCCAGTGCAGAGAAGAGGTCCAGTTTGATCCTGGTCTCGGCGCTGAGGCTGTTCTCCAGGTGTTGGGTCTTCTCCTGCATGGCAGACAGCGCTGACATCAACACCTCGGTGTCCTTCTCGTTCTCTTTATACTTGCGCAGCTCCTTTGTGAGGCAGGAGTGAGAGAAGCAGAAAAGGAAAGTGAGACAAAATTATTATGCTATAAAATAACAGTTACTCACACTAAGCGTTTAGAACAGGGGAAAAATATGCCGGAGTCTTGCAGCAGCCCGTTAACTGCATTTATATTCATAGCAATTAAATAATGTACTTTCCAATCAATTTAAACCTGGTATGCAAACACTGACGAGAACAAAGCGCAGTGATAATAAAGGAAAGGATCTGCTTCTCAGGCTCACCTGACATTTGCCCTCCAGGTCTCTAATCTGCTCCTCTGCGAGTTTCATATCCATGCTGAGCTTCTTACACTCTGTCTCCAGCTCTCTGATACGACCACGGAGCGAATCGGTCGACTCCACTCTGTTGGGCAGAGGAGGAAAAAAAGCTTTTTAGGAGCTGAAAACCCCCCAAAACAAAACAGCTAAGAGTCAAAAGACCAAAATAGTGAGGGCTTGTACCTGGTTGCAGCTGCAAGGGCTACAGCTCTAGCGGCAGTGGCCTCTTCCATCTTCTTCCTCTTCCTTTCCTCAGCCAGCTGTTTCTCAACCAGAGCCCGAGCCTCTTGCTCAGCCTTTAGTCTCTTTTCCAGCTGGGAGATGGTCTGCTTATCCTTCTGTTTAGCCTGCACAGCACTGTGGAGCCTGAAGAACACAGGAAAAAATAGTCACCGATGAAATCATTGACAATATTTGTTGTATTTATTTAGATGTTATTCTGATAATAGGCCCAGGCTCCTGAAGGCTTCCTATGATCCATGTTTCCTCTTCATTGACCTCTTTTCACTCTCTATGTATTTTTAAACCACGCTACATTTAATCATTAGTTATTATTAATCTCTAGCTCTCTTTCATAGTGTGCCTTTTGTCCTGTCTCTCTCTCTTCCCATCCCTGGGCCTGGTTCTGCCAGCGGCTTCTTCCTGTTAAAAATTGAGTTTTTCCTTCCCGCTGTCTCCAAGTGCTTGTTCATAGGTGGTCGTCAGATTGCTGGAATTTTCTCTGTATTACTGTAGTGTCTTTACCTTACAATATAAGACCCTTAAGGTGACTGTTGTTGGGATTTTGTGCTATATAAAAAAACTGAACTGAAAAGTATTATATAGTAATGTAAAAAATGAAAGCACACCTTCTTTACAATTATAAAGTTGTACATATCCTCACATTAAAAATCACCTAGTCCTTGGCAGGTCTTAAGTTTGAGGTAAATACAATCTCAGATGAACGACACACTAAGCCAAAATGCAAAAAGGACTTGTGAAAATGGTTCTGTGGCCAACACCAATAACTTAAAGTACTCAATTTCTGTTGGTTTAAAAGGAGTGTGGCCTTAAAGAGGGAGAAGCTCAAACAGCTTGTTTTAAACAGTGGATGAACTAAAGAGCTGCACCAATGCCCAGTAGAAGATAAACGGGGATTATTTTAAACTGTGACTCATGCAAATTTCTCTACACTTCCTATGAATAAAAATATAGAACTGGAAACGAGCTGAACAGATGAGCCAAACTCGAACTTTAGTGCAAAATGATGCATGTTCACTGCTCTGATCTTGGGCCATGAAGTTTAAAATAAATGTGCACTGAGATTCTAAAGACAAATCTACACTCCTACAGTCGCATTATGGGAACAAATGGCACTAATCTGCCTCTCTTCAGCGGAACACGACTTTAGAAACTTGAATCTGAAAAACTGTGAAGAAAAAAAACAGAAAAAAAACAAACCAAAATGCAAATCACACATAGTGTTAGCAGGCAGGCTACAAAAGTCGAGCTCTGCCGCAGTCCAGGCAGATCAGCTCAATTCCAGTGAAAACACTACAAGGCTACTTTTGTGTTTACATTTATCTGACGCTGTGTCACTATATATAATGTGCTATACTACTAATGAACTTTAATGCTGCTACTGGCACCCTGTGGCAATAGATTCACACTTAAGATTAGATCAGATTAGTGCATCATCAATGACAGTAACTCCTTGGAATACAAGGATGGAAAATCCCCTTACTTTTGTTTGCACTAAAAAATAAATGAAACAGCGTGCAAGCTGTGATCAAGAATAAAATGTGTTTTTCTATATCATTGTAAATATCATTAGGACATATTTCCTTGATATACAATTATCCTTGAGGTTATATCGGCCACACAAGGTCATACCCTTTCTCCTGCCCCAAACTGCCTTCCCCAAAATATCTTATCTGCAAACCACTTTACAACCCACCTCCACCCCAGCTTCTCCTTTCACGTTATATCTTCATTATGGGTGTCAAACATAAGATCTAGGGGCCAAAATTGGGCCTGCCAAAGACTCCCAACCGGCCCACTAGACATGTTTCCAAAATATTTAGGATAAAAAATATTTAGGAGATAAAGACCTCCTCCACAGCCATTCGTATTTACATCAAAATAACAAATAAACAATGAAATAACAATAAACGTCCTGTTTTTTTTAACCAATATAGAAATTTCTGTTTGTTTGTTTGTTTGTTTTTTACAAAGGGTTCGAAGCAATAAAAAAAGAAGAAGAAAAAAATTAAACAACTTTCTGTTTTACAATAAGCTACCAGAACAATTTCTGTATTTCTTATCATTTATGTGTAAGGAAAAAAAAGTTTTGGCAAAATATTTCTTTCACTTTTCTAATACCAAGCTATTGCAGGGATTAGGTGTACCGTTAAATATCTTTATGTTGATAGAGAGGAGTGTTTCACTGGTCTGCCCCGCTCAAATTGGGCTGCTGCTCACAGTTTAAAATGAGTTTGACTTTCCTGCCTTAGATAATCAGTATTATATCTGTTGTGTTTCCTGCTTTGTTCTGCGCCGGCAGCTTGCTGTTGCCTCTTCTGGCTTTCCACATATGCATATGGAACATTGGGGAGGTCCGAAAACAGAGTAATACAGTCAAATATGAATCGCTTCAGTTGGAAATACTGATCTTTTTTTTTGACTGCAGTGGTCCTGACTATTAAGTGTACATGCACTCACTTGTTCTGTAGCAGCTCGTTGTCCTGGCGCAGCTGGCTCAGTTCGGAGCGAAGGCTACGATCCTGGCTGCTCAGAGAGGAAAGCTGACTCCGCAGCTCCGACTCCAGCTGCCTGTTGGCCTGAAGATCCGCCTTCAGACGCTTCACATCCTGCTCCAGTCTTTGGGAAGGGACACGGCAATATTAGCAAACACACTTCTTAAAAGAATCAGTTTCAGCGTAGAGTTGTTCTAATATAGTACATAACGCTAGTTTTGTTTTAGCAGCTTCAGTGTTGAAATATGACTTAGCTGGCTATCCAGCAGAGGTAGACAAAAGTAAACTGGTGAGTGTCTCTCAAAGTATCCAAGTAAAAAATGGATGTCGGAACATGATATCGGGGGTGTCTTACCGCACTAGAGCGTCTGGCTTTCCCAGCTGGTTATTGGGGATGCAGTTCTCCACCGGATCCTTCTGCCCCTTCCCTGCTCCCTTCTGCTTCTTCTCATTCTTATTAGTTGAGGAACCTGGCGGCACGCTGCCATTAGCAGAACTGTGATTCCGAGGTGACGAGTTGCTGCCTCCGCCTCCTCCGCTGGCATTTTTGTAGTTCTTCCCCATCCCCCCAATTTCCTCTTTAGAAGAAGTATGCGTGTTGGTGTCGGCGTGCGTGTTGTCACCTGCCAGGTCGTTGTTCAGTCTTTTTGCCCCGACGTAGTTCTCAATATATTCCGTCTCCTGTAGTTTGGAGTCCAGTGCGTGTATAATACTGTTGTTATTGATTCCAACTGTGTTCTGTTTTTTGCCCTCTTTTGCAGAAGTGTCCTTCCCTTTTTCCCGGTACTCCAGCTCAGGTAACGTTACTGAAGTGCTTTTCTTTCCAGGAGGTGCTCCGTTTTGGGACACCACTGTGGGCTCTACCTCTGAGATCCCTTTAGCTAAGGCAGCTGGATGAAAGCAATTGAATACAGCATTAGAACAGATAGAAAAACATAGTAGATGAATTGAAGCAAATACTAATGCAAACTGGATTCATATTTGGTCATAAACAGAGACTGAGTGATGGCTGATATATATATATATATATATATATATATATATATATATATATATATATATATATATATATATATATATATATATATATATGTGTGTAAAAAAAAAAAAAAAACAGCCTTGTGGCAGTAGCCGAGTTTCCTGTTTTGTATTAACAGAAAAGTGTGGTTTCAGACCTAACCTGTTTAGGGGGGACCAAATCTGGTGCATTTCCTGTTTTGTTCAGTTTGTCTCAGCAGGTGTACGCGCTGTCAAACGAACTCTAAAAATCTGGGCCGAGCCGCAGAAAAAAAGCAGGGTCTAGTTCTGCATCTCGGTTTGTATGTGGTTTGAAAGCAAAGCAGAGCATTTCAAAACATAAACCACCAACTTGTGAATTTCTAAGAAAGTGATGACTAGTAGTAGCCAGATCAGC
Organism: Oreochromis aureus; assembly: GCF_013358895.1. Classification (NCBI taxonomy): domain Eukaryota; kingdom Metazoa; phylum Chordata; class Actinopteri; order Cichliformes; family Cichlidae; genus Oreochromis; species Oreochromis aureus. The sequence goes on from NC_052962.1 coordinate 10,366,941, forward strand.
ATTTTCTGATGAAAACTGAAAGGTTAAGTTAAACAGGTGTACATTGCGTCATCTAGTTTACATAACACCATGTAGTGAAATGATGCTGTACAGAAACCATCCCATGATGAGATGAGGTCTGCTTGTATCACCTAGTCTAGGAATGTGATCAACCAGCTTCAACTATCACATGCGAATGCCAAATCCTTACCCCGACACTGACCCAACTCCGATGTTAAAGCTTGACCAACAGGCCTTTAGAAGGAGTGTGAAACATATATAGGGTTAGCCAAAAAGTACTCTCTTCTTATAACTCTTCCATCCCCTTTAACATCAATAACTGCTACTGTTACTGCATTTGTTTATTTCCCACTTCAAGCCCGAAAGGTAACATATCCACAAGCAGGATACCAGCCTTGTTCATATACAGCGATGGCTGATTACGTCTATCTGAGCTTATGAACAGCTCAACATTTATAGCAGTATTAAAGTCAGAACATTTGCTTGTTTCTTTATTCTCTTTTTGAAAATTCTTTAGGTTTTTTTTTTCCAAGCTGTTTTTATACAAATTCTTAACATGAACAGTCAGCTTATAACGCCAGGAGGTATCAAACATGTGGTCAGGGGGCCAGAATCGACCAAAACAAACGTCCCTCCCCGTCATTGGCATTCAAACTACACCAAAGTAATTGAGTAAAACATAAACAATTAAATGATTAAAAAAAAGTTCCTGTTTTTCCACTACCCACTTTTTAATCACAGTTTCACTGGTCTGGTCCAGCCTGCTTAAGATCAAAGTGGGCTGTTTGTGGCCCATGATGTAAAATGACAGCGACTTCACTCTCTCAGCTTACATTGCTTACATGTGAAGGGTTTCTGTCATTTGTAGCTTTAAATAGGAAAAAAAAAGAAAGAAAACTTGGTTAAACGCTCTGTATGGGATCTGTGCTGTACTCGACGCCTCACTTTCTACATTTGGAATTATTCACTGGACAAAACAAGAAGCAGCACGATGACAAGTGTGACTGCCATGTTCTGCTAAAGATTGAAATCCGTGTCTGAAGCCTGAACTGACATCCTGTACAAGTATGTGTTATAATCAGCTGCAACTTAATGAGCTCTTCATGACAACCGGACAGTTAATGCTGATGCCTGCCGGTGCGTCCAGCTTTGGGAAATTACTGACTGACGTGCCATTAATCACCACAATGTGACTGGCACGCAATACTTCTGATGGTATATTAGACACTTGTTAGTCCAGATGGCCTCATATCTAAAGCTCTTAGTTCTTAAGTAAAGCTAAGTGCTAGAGGACAACAGTGTGCAGACGTTTTCTAAACTGCATGCGCGAAAGCACGCCTTCTATTGAAAGCTTCAATAATAATTAGCGATTACGTTGTTCAATAGCCCCGTGACACAGTGGCAAACTGTCTGTGGTTAAACGGTCTGGATAAAGAAAGAAATGATGGCTAGCCATCCTGTCTGAAACCTGAGTTTCTGACAGGGCAGGGATTAGGTCCATATACACTGATTTTATTATTTGAAACACTTATTTAATATGAGATCATACAATAGTATCAGCATATACATGAAAGAAATGGTTGAAAAGTATTACAGAACCTTGTGATCTTGTGTTTTTGTGACTTACCCTCTTCTGCTTCCCGCTCTTGTCTCTGCAGCATTTGCTGCTCTGGAGGTAAAGCCTGCTGTAGGAGCTGCATGTAGAACTCATTCTCCTTTTGCACTTCCTTCTGTTTCCTCAGTCGCATCTTGTAGCTAACGTAGCTCTTAAAGCCGAAGCCTAGAGTCACCACTGGATAGCCGATACTGGTAGGTAGGGGGGAAAACAGTGAAAGCAATCGGTACTTTGTACAATTATTAGAAAAATGAAGGAAGTCATGATTCTTTTTTTTACTACTGAACATTGAAAATTGTTGCAAAAAGCAGAACAAACTGATGTTCACCAGTGAGCAGCAAAGGGCCGACACAGGTCTACGTGAAAGTTCTTCAGATCTTTGAATCGTATGGCAGCTTCGATGTACACAAACAGGATCCACAGCGATACAGTGGGTAGACAGACTCCTCTCTCTGCATGAAAGGAGGAGACGCGGGGAAAAAAATCAAGTCAGCAAAGAAGAAACTTGGCAGCTTTGAATTTCTTGCGCACTGAGTATTTGAGGTGAAAGTGGCCGTTTGGCTGCCAGAAGGGAAAAAGAAAGCAAGAAAAAAAAAAAACTTGGACTAACCTGTGTGCCAGACATACTGGACCCATACGTAGGTGCTGGCAGCAAAAAACAGCCATTGGACGGGGATGAAGAGGAGGCATATGATGTCTGATGTAAACGCAACACACACAAAGAAGACGGAGAATGCCTAAAAAAGCGTGGGAGAGAAAAAGATGGAGATATTAGATGTTTCATCTTCCAGCGTGCATTTATACTCAGTGGAAGGAGCGTTCAGGGTCATTACAACTAAGCTCTTACCAGACCCTGATATCTGAAGGAGTCGTAGACACTTCGAATGAAAAGCCAAAAGGGCCACAGATACTCAAAGCGGAACTCGAGCACAAAGTCAGCCAGCAGGACCAACACCCACACTACCAGGAACTTCAGGTACAGGAACGTGCTGTGGAGAGGAGACAGAGGAAAACACAGGGGAAAAGGAAGGTGAACAGACAGATGAAAAAAGGAGATAAAGCGGAGCCACTAGAGATGGCTTATTGTGGATTTAGATACAGTTTCATGACAGTCATGTGGGCCTCAAGTTTATGCAACAGTCTAATGTGTTTATAGGAACCACGTTTTCAGTGCGACCTGCAGTGCTAGCTCTAGGATTGAAGGCAAAAGTAGGAACAATCCTGCCTCCTGCTGAAAAACCGGTACGTTCATTTGTTACTTCTGGGCTCAGCTTTGGTAGTTTGTTATCCGGTTGGCCTAAAAGCTCCCTGAACCATCCTTATCCCTTAGGTATACTGCTATAAGCTCCTGGGGCTGAATGCTTCTCCTCTGCACTCCGTGTGTTTATACCAAACTATTGCACGGCACAGACATTCGTCTCTCTCTCCCACAGTGTCCCCAGCCAATTTTGGGGGTTAGTGTTCCTAATGGCTGCCCCTTCATGAGCCTGGCTCTGCCAAAGGTCTCTTTGTCTTAAAAGGGAGTTCTTCCTCCCCACCACCAAGTGCTTGCTCATTATCTGAGGATCACCTGGTCCCTGGGGTGTCTAACACTGTAGCAAGGCTGACCAAGCTTCTCACTTTATGATGGGGCTGCACAGCATTTTGTGTGAACAGAACAGAAGCTCAAATAACACTAAACAGCATTTTTGAGTGAGCATGTGACTTTCAGGTCTACTGCAGAAGACCACAAAAACTTAAAGCATAAAGTTTCCGTTTTTGATGAAAGAGGTGGGAAAGTTGTACACAAGTGGAGCTTATTTATCTTTCACACTATAAAAGCTAAAAATATTTAATTTCACAGAAAAAATTAACATAATAATACCACTAAAAAAAACAGTGAAGCAGAGAGCGCGGACGCATACAGTTATTCCCAACAATAAAAGATCAGAACAATGTTCAAACCATCCAAACACCTTTAGGGGCAAAACAGTATGTACAGAGTTTCATGTCTGGACATGCTAGCTCGCTGCACAGCTGTTCTGGCCTGCCATCTATCAGTCTATAGGAAAGGCCATGCTATTTTGAAATTGCGAACCGTACTTGAATCATGTGTGGCTTTTACGGTCCGGGTTCGGGGACTCGTTTTGTTTGCTGCTAACGGTTTCCACTGACGTGTTTAAATTTAGCCCCCGGTGTCTGGCAGACAAAGCACAGGTGAGAACCCGTTCCACTTCAAAACGAGCGCCTCTGACATTGCTGCTGTCATCTCGAGCACGAGCAGGATTTTCCCCCCCACGACTTCACGGTTTTGTTTTGTTTTTGTTTGGGATTTTTTGTCAAGCGGATTGACCGCTGAACGCAATTTGCATTATTCTTTTACATTTAACCCGAATTTGAATTGAACTGCCTAGCCGTGTAAACGATGCCACACTAGGCCTATAATTATGACAATAAGCGGGCATGTTCATTCAGCTCGAGAACAAAGCGTCAATGCGCTTCAATATGAACATGAGCAGAGACTGGCCGCCTTGTCTTGACATATGCAACGAGGCGCCATTGTTATACAATAACGTCCCCCCGGCCCCCTTTTTTGTACCTGCTATATATACCCTCGGTGATTCGGTTCCGTTTTAACGGCCGTCGGAGTTTGCTGCAGTCCGCATTGCGCCGCTTCATCATCCCCCTGTTGATTCACTTGTGATATCGGCCTGGTAACTGTGACTGGACACGTCATTCGCTCATTCTAATATTCACACTTCTTCAATTATCCACCATTGTTGTTGTTTTATGCACATGAAACAAAGAAATAAATAAAAACAGTCCGCGGAAGGCCCTCCCCCTTTCACGACACGGCGGCGTTGACTCGGTGACGTCTGACGTCACGCCGCTGTCGGAGGCGTCCCAAACATGGCCGCTCCCAGCTAGTCCAAGCGATTTGCTCAGTTTTCGCTCTTTAATTGTCGTTTTTGAAAGGTAAGTGTCGTGATAAAACTTTGCAGCGATGCTCTTTTGGATTTGTTGCCAGGTTTAATCGTGTTTTAAGTAGAGCGAGCTATTTATTGCTAATTTTTTGTGGTGAAACGCGTCCATGCGTGTTCAGCCACGTTTGTTTTGTAAGGGTCGGCCGGGTATTTAAGCACATTTTTTGGATTTTCGGAAGAACGGTAGTAAGAAAAGTTGTTTCCAATCTCTGTTTAGATCAAAGCTCCATAAAAGAGATCATTTCGATAAAGCAGTATGTGGTGTATTTAATGTTATTTATCTCTGGTGTGGGGAGGACTTCAGAAACAAACTCCTTCTTAGGGGACGTCATGCCACTCTGCCACAGAGGAAAGTTGTTTTGAAGCATGAGCTAAAAACTTACTTTACTTTCAGTGGTTACTTGTACATAAAAACTGCATCTATCTAATCTGATAAATCAACTTAAAGTGTGTCACCATTGCCCCAAAATAATGTTTTTAACCCCACCCTTCACCCCCTAAACTTTGGTGTTTTGGAAAGCTCCCATAGATTTCAAGTCAGGATTCTTTGAGTACCATGCCTCTCCTTTAAAGCCACTTACAGGTGAAGTGTGTAAAATCCCACCCCTAGCCATCAGTAGATTGTAACTAAGGTGGCCGCTGTAGGACAAACAACTGTGACCACCGCTCACCTGTAGTGAGCGTAAGCTGCCAGTCTGCTGTTTACCTCAGTTAGTATCCTAAAAACTTTGTGAAAGGAGTCTGATACGAGTCAGTGAGGCCAACGTCTGACTGATGATGGCGATACAGAGGTGAGCTGTTGAGGATATTTTGAACCTTTTGGTCAATAAGCACTACTGTTTATGCTGCTGTTAGCAGGCATTAGCATTAGTGGTTTCAACATTGCTGCACTTACTGAATAAATTCTCATATGAGTGAAGATGTCATCAAACTGTTTATCAGAGAGAAAGTGTGATTCTTATGACACTCAAACCTAACGTTAGCTGGTGTAACGTCAGGTTATAACCAGCTGTTCTTGTTGTTTAGCTGACCTGTTGTCAGCTGTGAGTAAATATGGGGGTGTCAATAACTGATCAATAACTAATTGCAACAATAACTGGAGTAAATGAACATGTTTGTGCATATTTTGATGTCTTAGCGCCCTGACTTCGTTTAGAGGGTTGAGGTGAGGAGGAAGAGGATGACATTTTATCCATATGGTGGTGGCGTTGTCTCTTTCCTTTGCATTTTCGGTTCTTTGGTGAAGGGGACTCCTTCTCATGTGATAAAACACAGGAATGATGTTTCATATCATCTGAAGGTGCAGACACTAATTTAAAAAAAACAAGAGTTTAGCTCAGCCACTGTATTCAACATGACGAGACAACATGGTGGCTTCCACAAATTGGCAATCGGTCATTTGCATTTTTAATAGATTATTTTTAAGTTTATGAGAATGCATTTGTTTGTTGGAAGATGTAATAACAATCCAACCAATGTATATTTATGATTACAACATTTTTTTCTATATTGAATAACCTCAAATATCAGTGGACTGCACTTTGAATTTTTTATGACGGTCTGCATTCTGGTTACTTAATATGGGGAAAAAAATGATTATTTCGCCCTCATGTGAGTTTTTTCTTTTACACCATTGCTAGTGCTGCACTGCTTACTCTTATTGCAGTATATGGATTTATTTTTCAACAGATGATGCTGCACAAAATGGAGAAAATGGTGCCATCCGCTGAGGACGAAGAGAAGGAGATGGAGGGAGAGACAGATGAAGATGAGGAAGAAGAAACAGAAGAGGAAGAAGGAGGAAGTGAGAGGGAAGAAGATGAGGAAAAAGAAGAGCAGGAAAAGAATCCATTACCTGGTCAGGATGAGGAGAAAAAGGAGGCAGATGTGCTGAACCTCAACAACGAGGTGGTGAAGATGAGGAAGGAGGTGAAGAGGGTCAGGGCATTGATCATAAGGAAGCTGACGCGTCAGATTGGCGCGCTGAAGAAGAAGAAGGGGAACGAGACCGAGATGGAGAGGAATCAGAGAAGAGCTGCGAGACTGCTGGAAGAGATCCACGACATGAAGAACCTCGTACCCGATCAGGTGGGCTTGTTGTCCTCTCAGCAAATCATTTCTGCAACAACTTCAAAGCCATTTCATTCTTTATCTTTTCATTTTGAAATATTTTTTCCAACTTATCTACAGGTGACCAAGACCGCCTTACAGAAGAATCTCAGCTTTGAGCAGGTTTGCAAGAATCCCAAGTCTACCATATCTGACCGGGCCATCGCTCGCATCGCCACCCACCCTCAGTTCAGCAGGAAGATTGAGAACATCAAAGCAGCTGTGAAAGCCTTCAAAGAGGAGCGGATGAAGAGCGGGAAGCGAGTAGGAAAGGAAAAAGTGCAAAATCAAGGAAAGGCAGTGGAAGGAAAAGTGACTCTGCAGTTACAAGAGAAAAAGGAGGGAAAAGAGGAGCTTAGGGAAAACAGCGAGGAGGAATGTCTTAAAGAGAGTGAAGATGGAACTGTTGCCGAAGTCAGAGAAGAAACGGAGAAAGGTGGAACTTCTGATGTTCACGCACAAAAAAAGACAGAGCCTAAGAGTGTTAGAGCAGCACCAGTAAAAACTATTGATATAAAGGAGATTGTGAAAAATAAACCTCCAGTTAAAAAAGAGAAACCCGTTGTCCAGGCTGAGCCAGCTGAGGAAGAGAGTGATTTAGAGTCGTCAGGTGATGAAGAGAGGGAGTACTTTGATGACAGCACGGAGGAACGGTTCCACAAGCAGTCATCGCAGTCGGAGGAGAGCGATGATGATGACGGCTTCTTTGTAGGAAAAGTGAGCAAGTTCAAGAAGAAAAAGAAAAATCCAAAAGACGAAGGGATGGAGGAGGTGGCGGCGGGTAAGAGAGCTGAGGCAGGAAAGGACTCGGCTGAGAACGTGAAGTCTTCGGACAAGCTCGAGAGTCAACTCGATGAGCTTGAATCTAGGCTGAAATCAAAAGCGACCAAGCTGGAGTCTCTCTTCTGTCCTTCTCTGGCTGGGACTAAGGCAGGTGGGGGTAGAGGTGCTGGCAGAGGGAGAGGTGGAGAAAAATTTAGAAAACACAATAAAGATTTCAATAAACAGCCCAAGTTCCAGAAGCCGGAGAAAAGTTCAGGGTCTAAGTACAGCAAGCCCTGCCCCGATGGCAAACACCCCGAGTCTGAGGATAAGGGCTTTGCTACTGCTAGCAGAGGAAGGGGACAAGGCAGAGGCGATGTTCTGAGGCAAAAAGATCACAGGGGTGGAGGTGTCTTCTCACATAGGGCACCACAGCAGGCACTGCATCCATCCTGGGAGGCCAGTAAGAGAAGGAAGGAGCAGCAAGGACAAATCCTGGCCTTCCAGGGGAAGAAGATCAAGTTTGGTGATGATGATGACTGAAAGTTGTTGGCTGTTTGTGTAAAGTTTAAAGTTCAGGGATGATGTGTTGGAAGGTTTAAACTCTAAGATGCAACCTGTTCTGTGATAGCTTTGTCAGTGGGCAGCAGTTTAAGCAGCGCATTCATTCTATGGCTGCACTATACTAACGGGACTCATTTGAATGTAGGACACAGTGAAGCTGTTGTTTGTGTATTTGAACGTGTACACAGTTCAGGTTTTCTGTCCTTGTGATTCCAGCGATGGTTTTGTGATGATGTTATCCACTTTTTTTTTTTAAATCCTTCATTATTAGACATGTTTAATAATACAGTTGTAGTCTTTACACAAGCATATTGTGCCATTTTTTGCTGTAAAGTTTTTATCTGCAGTATTGTGTAAAAGTCTTGAGCCACCACTCGTTTCAATACATTTTCCTTTTCCTTCTAAGTATTCTTGAGCAGTAGTTTATTTTTGTACATTGGCTGCTTCTTCACCCATTTTCAGTCCAGTCCTTGTAGCTGACCGTTTTATAGAGGAATGTATTCTCTCTCGCTGTATTTTGTTAAGCTGCTTAACACTGTTTTATGACTCATTCAAGAATAAAAAAGACACCTAACTCAGTGTTCTGCCTACACAACTGACAACTGAGTAAAGAACCAATTTTAAATTGTACCTTTATGCAATTTGTTACTTGCAGCCTGTCATAAAAAGATATCGCTTGTTCCCATTCCCTTCATCAAACCTACAAAAATTGCCAACGGTAACACAATTCGAGATTCAATTCAATTCAATTTTATTTATACAGCGCCAAATCACAACAACAGTCACCTCAAGGCGCTTTATGTTGTAAGGTAGACCCTACAATAATAATACATTAATATAAATGCCAGCAGGTGAGATGGACTCACCTGCACGGCACCTACAATCATGCCTCGCCGGCTTAAAAAATGTGCCCTGCTTGTGTTGTTATTGTTGGTGGGGATGTGTATGGCTGGCAGCGGGAGAGCTGCAGCCGTTGAATGTACTGTTACAGCAACCATCTGATTATTGTAAGAATAAATGATGCTGCGAAGCATTAAAATGCCATCGGGTCTGCCGTGGTGGTTTAGTTATCAAGTTTGTGCACACAAACCAGTAAACAAATTAAAACAAGTACTGTTGAGAAACTATAATACAAATGGTGAAAATATAGTGAATATGTAAACAACGAAACAACCCCCAAAGCGTCTAAGTCTCGTCACGTGACAGCGCAACACCCAAACACAAGAGGGGGGAGGGGAAGCAAAGTGTGCCTGTTCTGCGCTGACACAGGAGCGGCGAGTCCGGCGACCTGGCTGTTTCATCTTTGCCGAAAGCACAGCACTGCAAACAAGAGCAGAACTTAAAGTAAAGAATCGATCTCACCAGGCTAGTATCGATCCGATGCCGACTTGGTATCGATACAATCGATATTTGGATCGACCCGCCCACCACTAACGTGCATAGCCAATATCCTGTCTCGTGAAAATCTGGTTTAAAACCATACCGGGAAATCTGTGTTTCCAGCTAACAGCTTGAAACACAGCCCTTTAAAACCCCGTCAGGATGCTCAGTAGAAATGATTATAAGATAGCAGAGTGACTGTTTCTGCTTGACGGTAAAAGAAAAGCTGGTTTCTTGTTCTTGGAGAGCCCAACAGGAGTGTACAGAAGTTGCGTGGACCCTAATAGGTCGGGGCCCTCTGTGTGGGGAATCGCTGTGAAAGTGGAGTTCTTGGAGGTAGGCAGCACCAGAGACCAGGGGTCAGTGAAGCTCGAAACAGCCCGAGGGCTTATATTTGTTACGGCCGTTTATAATTCAGAAACGAAGTGCGGTTTCGCAGCTGATGTGGGCACGCAAGCAGCGAGAGACTTAAATACTTGGTGGTTTATCAGTTAAGGTTATTATCGGTCAGCCGCGTGCTAGTTAGCCAGGAAGTACCCTTTCAGAATAAAGGCTTGTCCGAAAAAGTATTTAGTTTGAAAGTTGCATAGGTGTACTTGTTGTAAAAAAAAAAAAAAAAGAGAGTATAACGTCTAAAATAATCAACAGTAGTAAAAAAAATAACTGTAGATGGTAAGATTTGGTATAAAATGTAATGTTTATTGTTTAGTTTCTGCTGTTTTTATTATTTATTTATTTATTTATTTATTTTACAGATTTTCTTCAAACTGGTTAAAAACACGGCACAATATAGAATTTAAAAAGTTTGCATTAATAGTTAATATAACATTCACTAGCTATAATGGATCATTTCATACTTTAGGTTTAATGCTATTTTCACAACGATGTCATATTTTAATTGAAGAAGTTCAACTTTTAAACTCCCGTGAGTATGATTTTATTTAGAAGGGTGGACTGTGACCGTTCGCGAATTTTTGCGTATTTCCGGTAGCTTTACGCTTGTTTTACCTTCGCCCATGGTCGGGGACTTGTGTAAATGTCGGGCTTCGGGTGACGTGTAATCTGACTGCACACTTCAGCCGTCGAGTTTGTGTGAGGAAACATTGGTAAGGAGCCCGGTAACGGGGTGCTGTTTATCATTGCTGCAAAACAACTGCTGCATGCTGAGCATGGGCGGGGGATGGGGAGTGTTCCTACTGTTAGCTTACACACACACTGATGAGGGAAGCTAGCTTCTGCCCCAATTGCGAAGTAATAAGTGACAGCCTGAAATAACTAAAGCAATTAGTCCGTGAAGGCAACATGAGTTTACTAGTTTATGCAGAGACGTGCTCACATCGTACAATTACATGGTTCTCAAGTAAAAGGCAGTGGGTTAGTGACAAGTTTATATTACTGCAAAAATGGCAGCCCTGAGACAAATTAGGGGAAAACGCATCCCAAATTGCATGACATTGCAATATCAAGCAAGTTGTCTTAAAGTTGTCTTAAATATTTTCAGGCAAAAGAATAAAGCTGGAGCTGGAAGACGGTGACCCGCCCAAGACCTCCAGGATGGAGGCAGTGCTGCCAGAGGTCCATCTGACAAACACCGGAGAAACCAGTAAGGCTGTGTGATGTATAAAAACTTGTGCTCTGGATTATCAGATGGAAAAACATGCCCATTCCAAGGAAGAAATGGATAAAACCTCTCAGACGCAGCTTTACAGTTTACAGGAGAGCATAGTTAATGGGTGATATTTTGTTCCAGTAGCGTGTGTAGCAAAAACTTAAGTTGATAAGTTAATGGTGTCGAATACTTTGATGTGCTTCTCCTTCAAAAATGGACTAACTGGGCCACACTGCTTAATCACTCAGTTGAGGTGCTTGATTTAATCCCATAGCCACAGGTGTATAAAATCAAGCACTCACTCATGCAGTCTGCCTTTGCAAACATTTGTGAAAGACTGGGTTATTTCAAGAGCTTAGTACTATAATAGGACTGCACTGGTGCAGAAAGTCTGTTCATGAACTTGGTCCTCTCCTAAATATTCAATGATCAGCTGTAAGTGGTTTTATTGCAAGCAGAAGTATTTAGTAACTCAGCCTTGAAGTGTCAGAGCATGCACTCTTGCAGAGCAGAATGACAACGTGCTAAAGTACACACTGTGAAAAAGTCATTGCCAAGCTAGGCTGACTAAGTAACTGCAGAGTTTCAAAGGTCCTCTGGCATTAACATCAGGACAAAAAGTGTGCATCAGGAGCTTCATGGTTCTCCTGTGCTTGGTGATGTGAGGCTTGCATCAGACAGAGTGGTGTAAAGTATTCACTGGACTCTAGGACTGCAACAGCAAGTCAGACTTTCTAATTCCAACATCAGCGTTTGACCTCATAAGTGCTCTGCTGGATCAGCGGGGCAAAAATTCCCACACACACTAAATCTTGTAGCAAGTCTTCCCAGAACAGTAGAAGCTGCTATAAATGCAAAGGGCCACCAGATTCATCTTAAAGCCTACGGATTTAGAATGAGATGTCCTGTAGGTCTAGTGTACAAGAAAGGACTGGAAGGTTTTTGGTCATATTACCTGTTAGACAGTTGTGTCATTGGTGTACTGCAGAACTGTGCTGGTATAAAACTTAAACTCAAAATTGGCATCATCTTCATCCTTGAATGAGTCAGTGACAGATACAGTTTGGGGGACTTGATGAATATCACAAGGATTAACATTTTGAAGTTTTTGGGTCATGAATGGCAGCCTTATTCACTAACTGAGCAGTCAGACGCTGCCCATCTTTGAACTCGGCCTCATCTGTAATCTTAGCTACATGCATGTAAAACTATCTTGTTGAGAGAAAGTTCTGACAGACCTTCACACACAGACACACAAGCACCAGCCAACCTTATGGCAATTCCTGCCCCTGGAGGCAACAGCTACAGTACCAGATACTATAACCTAATGGAAAATCCTGAAAATCACGGCAAACCATGCCGAGTTGATCCGAGTAGGTAATTAAGGAAAAGGGGGGTTAAGAGACACTCTCAAGGTGCAGCCATTACCGCAAGAAAAAATCTCAGTCTCCACCCTTCTGTTTATCCTCCAGGTCTCGGTTCCCTAATGCGCAAGCGGGAGAGGTCGCGCTTCGATACGTCACTGGGTTTCTTGACCCGGAAGTTTGCAGAGCTCCTGAGGTGCTCCACCGATGGGGTTTTGGATTTAAACGTAGTGTGTCGGGAACTTGGCGCCTCTAAGAGGCGCATCTATGATATCACAAACGTCCTCGAAGGGATCCAGCTCATCAAAAAGAAGTCTAAAAACCACATCCAGTGGTGGTAAGTATAAACTGAGCCAGTAAGTAACAACCATAGACCCATCTTATGCATAAATGTATATTTAGAAGGGCAAGGGGGCTTTTTCTGCTCCTAATGCAGATTGGATATCTTAAGTGTTGCTTGTTTCGCTGTTGACCCGGGTCTTTTTGAATGCTTGTGCACAGGGGCGGACAACTGAATGAAGACTATCATCCCGAGCTGAAGGCTCTCGGCGAGAAGGAGAGGAAGCTGGACCAGCTGATCCAAAGCTGTACGGAGCAGGTTCATGAGCTGTGTGAGGACTGCCACAGTCACAGATATCCTTTGTCTGTTCAGCTTCATTTCACTCTGTATTGTCACCCAGGAAATACTCTGAAGGCAGGTTTGATGGGTAAAACTACTAGGATAGAACTATTAGTGTTTGCAGTTAAAGTAACAGCACCAGGAGCTCTGAGGTGTTCTCAAAGTCTCAGTATGTCTGCCTTTCAAACTGCATTGACTCCATGAGACATGCAGGTGGCACTAGAGGTACATTTCTTTCTTTGTAAACTGTCAATGTTTAATAATGGCTGACCAGAGACAGTCTCTACTGTAGTGGTGTGTGTGCTGTTGGCATAAAGGAGGAATAGTTTATTTGTTCCAGTCAAGGAAAAATACTTGCTTTCAAAGTACAAACAATACCTGGAATTAATTATCAGTAATGTCTCGGAACACAGCCTCCTTGTGGTTAATAAAAAGCAGTGGTTGTCTGGTGATTGCGTTGAATTTTTTATTTATTTTTTTTAAATCAAATTTGATGGCAGATTCCAAGTAGTTGCAGCAACCAGCTGGTCCACAACGCCCGCTTTCAATTACAGGGTGATTGGTTCCCTGGTGGGAGGGCAGTTTGTCTCCCAGCAATTGCAGATCGGCTCGGACCAACTGCAGGTTTGAAAATAACTGCCATCCAATTCATAACCGCAGACGGACTGATTGCACCGTGCCTGTGTTAAAGAGCGTGCGGGTCATTTTGTAGTTAAATCCCACCTGCAGCAGCTGTGTCATATTTGTTAGGGAATGTCTGTTTTACATCAGTGACATTGTGGCCAGTAGTTAATGTGAGTTTTGATGTTTGTAGTTGGCAACAAATATGTGAATTTTGCCACTTGATCACATTTGATTGCTGTGTCATCACAAATGTATTTAATTGCCGGCTTGGCTAAAAGGAAAATTGAAGCCCAAGTGGGATAAATCTGCTTCTCCTGTGGCAGGGGGAAAAAACACTTTCCTAAGGAGTCTATAGTGATTTTTTTGGGGTGGTGTTTGTTTTATGAATTGTGGCTCACATTAGTGTAAAGAGAACAGGTCTACCTTGTGATAAAGAAACTGTTGCAGTGTGACCCTCCAAAAGTTGAATCTGTTCATCTGGACGTAGCGTTTTGTGGGAGAAACGTTTCGTCACTCATCCAAGTGACTTCTTCAGTCTCAGCTGACTGCAGGTTTCCCTTACAATGCTGTGATTGCAGCCATTCCCCAACTCTCTGTGAATGGTACTCATGGCCATTGATCAGTGTTCTTTGATCGGTGGGTTTTGGTCAGTGATTGTTGATCAGTGGTCATGGGAATTTGCATATTATGATTAAGGAACTGACCTCACAGCCCATTGTTCCTTCAGTGGGCTGGTTTCAGTCATTATGCAAATGTACTGTTTATAAGGTTTGGGGAAACCTGCAGTCAGCTGAGACTGAAGAGGTCACTTGGATGAGTGACGAAACGTTTCTCCCACAAAACGCTACGTCCAGATGAACAGATTCAACTTTTGGAGATTTACTTTCCTGGATGATTGAGAATGCATCAAGATGTTGCAGTGTGAGCATGCAGTGTCCTGCAGTCGTACAGTTATGATTCGAAAAGCTGACACGATGTAGGTGAAACCACACTGCTGCTGCGACACGTGCATGAGTTTTGGAATCAGTTGAACTCTAAGCTCCAGCGGCAAACAAACACCAGTCTGTTGTTTATGTTGTCTTCCTTGACTTTGTGGCTCACATACGCCTATTTGACTTACAAGGATATCTATAGGATTCCTGCTCTGAAAGATCAGACTGTGATCGTGATCAAAGCCCCCGCAGAGACTCAACTCGTAGTGCCACACCCACACGAGGTACATGTCAGTCGGACGAGGTGTAACGTTATTAGAGTCATTTCTGTTCTCTAGTGGAACTGCTGCTGTTTTTGAGTCGTTAATCAAAATCCACATGTCTGCTTTCTCAATGCTCAGAGCCTGCAGATCCACCTCAGCAGCACTCAGGGGCCCATTGATGTGTTCATCTGCTCCGATGAGCCCCTCCCTATCGAAGCCACAGGTTATTCAGCTGCTGACGAGGGCAGTGGAAGTCGTTTAAATGACAGCGACTCCATGCTCGATTTACCCTTCGCGGCCTTCGCTCAGTCTTCCAGAGGTGAGTCTTGTATTTGAGCGTCCTGTCGTCTGGCTCACATAGATTAGGCAAAGAGCGCTCTGGTGCAACAGAGGAGGAGGAAACGACGCCATAACTGCTTTGCTGTCACAGGAGCCTTGAACAGTACTGTGCCCAGCTCCAACTCTGGTTTGAGATTTTTGGGTGATTTTGATCACTTTCTTCCTCACCGGTGTCTCCTCATTCACACTCCCATGTCATTCCAGAAAACGCTAACAGCAGTTGTGGAATTGATAATCTCTCCAAGCTTCAGTCTGAGCCGACACAGCAGCGCTCATCCCCCGTTTCTCCTATGCCCTCCACTCTCACCTCCCTCCAGCCCCCCTCTGAGTGCAGTTTTGTTGCTCTCACTCCCCCCGTGGCTTTCTCTCACAATGAGGAGGGCTGCGTTGTGAGCGTGGCTGACGGGGAGGGCATCACTGACCTCTTCTCGTCTGTCGACTTGGACCAGTTGCCTCTGGATATTCCGCTTCTCTGAACAATGTGAAGGAATAAATGGAATTTCCATGTAAACGGGATATCAACGGGATCCAATAAACTAGTTGAAGGAGCCAAACTTCCATGTAATTCCATTGCCATCCAGGCCTCTGTTTCTTCTCCTTTGGACTGCAGCTGACACACGCTCTGAGGCATTTTGTTTCTGTTTTTGAGGCCTGTTTGACAGCTCTTCTCCACAATGTCAGTATTTCAGTGTCATCAAGAAGGACTCTGATTTGAACCCAGAGCTTTGTCAGTTATACGGACACTGAACTGGTCTGGAGAGGTGACGTACACCAAAGGTTTAGAAGTCTGTCCAAAGTCAGTCATTAGACTCTTGCTGCTTGTGTTGGAGCTCTGTGAAGACAAACAGCTGCAGATGGCATTCGTACACAACTGTTTGATGAACATTGTTGTGCTTTATTACCGATTCACTGGACTCGTTGGAGACACTAACGCAGATTTGTGTCTTATTAGTTACAGCTGGTGTTGTATTACCTTGCAGTGATGGGTATATACAAACCTGTCCATTATTTGGCCTTCTCTGATCCAGGTTTTTCATTTCAGATACCTTAAGTCAGGGCGATTTATCGGTGTCAGTCCAGGCACGGTGCTCTCTTTGCCCTCAGATTTATCGTATTGCATCGAGGTCATTTGAATCGTCTCGATGTGCGGTTTAAGACTGAGTTTGCGGCTCGGCGTGACGGAATAAAGGTTTTGACTATGAAGCCGTTTGTGATGACATAACAAAGTAACAGGTGAATGTTGATTGGTTAGGCTATGACCAATAACTGTTAGGGTTTACTGATGTGCTGTAACAGTGCATCACTCTGTCCTACTTAAACTGAACGCCTCATAGCACAGTGTGCGTTTAAGCCCGTGTTGGCTTTTCTCAGGGTTCGAGTAGCTTTTACACCCGGTGCAATTTCAGAAGTTAAAGGCTGATTCATACACAGTATTTACTAGAGCTCCACTGATGTAGGATTATTAAGACCTAAACCGACATTCGGCGATTTAAAAATCCGACATATAAGCAGCAATATTTAGTAAAACCACATTTCCGTAAGATTTGGCACGTGTAGTTTAAAAGCACTCTAACTGGATCTGCTCAAATCAGCTGCTTGTTGTCTGTGGTGTAACAAACAGGTGTTGCTTACTGAGAAGTCACAGAGGAGTGATCTCTGGTGAACGAAAATTTTGCAACATCAACACTGAAAATATGCTCTACAGATTTGTCTTCTTTCCACTTTTCAACTTTGATGCGCCATTAGAAATGCTGATATCTGTCGGGCTCTAGTATTTACAGTGTTGTCCAGAGTTTGATGTGTACCAGAGCTTTGCTTTAATATTGATCGCCAGTTTAAAGTGACACTAAATATGATGCCAGACATTTCAGCAGGTCACTTTCTCAGGTACCGCTGCGGCCTGTGTGCGCGCTCTTAGCTGTTAAGAGGAGTGGGATTGTCTGACGATGACACGCTGAACCACTAAAAGCACCGAGGAGAGGCTCTTCCATTTAAAGCCCGTTCTTGTTTACAGAACATTTTAAATTGTGCCTTTTTCACGGCGCACACTTCAGCGAGGTTGTGTTCAGCGCCACTAAAAACAAACGCGTTGCATTCGGGTGAACTGTTTTGTCATCGTTCTTGGAGAATGAAGGGCTTCTGCTGATGAAAGGACTGTAACACTAAACCCTTTTCATGCTCACTTGAGCATCTCTCACGAGTGCTCACCAGAATTCTTGTCATTTGTTGTCAGTATCAAACTAGGACAGCGCCCGGCTCGAGTGGCTAAACTGCTGTATTTACGAGGCATTGAACGGCTAACCACTGTTGGCACTCAGATCTGGTGTTCTGTAATCCACAGAGTGGGCTAGTCTCTTCACGATGTGTGTTATGTTTGCTTGGCAGAGTCGGGAGGCTGTGAAAAGAAACGCTGTCTTCAGTGTTTTTAACAATTCGACACTAAGATCTGATCTAAAGCAGACTTCAGGTTGTTTTTTTTTTTTTTTCCCTCATGTTATTTTTACTGTTGTTTACGTATTCTCATCAGTTTTGTGTTCAGTTAGATCCATTCTGACTCGAGAGCCTTTTTTACCACTGATTCTGTGTCTCTTATGCAGCTTTGTAGCCAGAAGACCTTTGCTGAGGGTCGCCCTCTCATTTCTGTTAAATATTGTATCAAAACTTGAATAAATTTGAGCTCATTTACTTATTAATTCCCAAGTCTATTCTGTCTTCTGTTATTTTTAAATTACATTTTGCTTTTCAGTGAGTCCACGTTAAATTACTCTCATTATGCTTTTCCTTATATTCAGACAGCACTGAATGTTAAGGTTTAAGAGTTTTTCCAACTCGTGGCTCTCTATGATGTCACTGAGAGTGGATCACAACTGCTGCCCAGAGCTTCTGTTTGTAAGGGTCAGAAGAAAGTTTTAATACAGGCATCCGGTATAAGTAGAAGACACACAGGTCTGAATCGTGCAAAGCTACCAAGATTAAAAAGAGCTTTAAATGAACATCGGATCCTCTAAAGCTGGGCGTACACTGCGATTTTTTGGCTCATTTTGAGCCGATTTTTCAGTCGTGCGACCGTTTTGGTGATCGGCCCGAGTTTCGCCTTCATCGTGTGTCGTGCATCGTGTAGTATACGTGGGGTAACGAGAAACGATTAACACCTCACAACCAGCTCCCGATCATCAATCGCTTGGTCGTAAGAAAATCAAACCTGTTTGAAATCCCGTCGGCTGTCGTGAGGGTGTCACCGCAGCCTCTCACACTGCGCACGTGCAAACACAGCAATGAAAGCAGTGCAGCGTGTGATCTGGACACAAGCGATGGAGGCACAACTTGTAGAACTTTGGCAAGCTCATCTGAGCCTTTTCGATGTGGCCTCACAAAATCATCACGACTACAACAACCGTGAAAAGAGTTGGATGGACATTGCTGCTCAATCACAGCTGCCTGGTCAATGTTTTTCATTAGCAATTTAGCAAAGTTGATGGTGGGGTGTGTGTGTGTGTGTGTGTGTGTGTGTGTGTGTCTGTGTGAGTGAAAGACAGAGAGGGAGAGCGAGCGACAGAATTTCTGTTATAACCTTCATTTTATGGACGCACAGTGTGAGCACTCAGGTCGCGTCAGAGCATCGGGCCGTATATTGTGAGACCCTGCATCGTGACCTACGAACTTCTAACCCCTGCGAGTCAATCATGCAGTTTGAGCAGAAGCTGAATAACGCGACTGAAAAAATTGCACAGTGTTTGCCCAGCTTAATGCAGCGGTGTCCAACTCCAGGCCTCGAGAGCTGGTGTCCTGCAAGTTTTAGATCTCACCCTGGGTCAACACACCTGAATCAAATGATTAGTAAATTACCAGGCCTCTGGAGAACTTCCATTTGAATCAGCTGTTATGGATCAAGGACACATCTAAAACCTGCAGGACACCGGCCCTTGAGGCCTGGAGTTGGACACCCCTGCTCTAATCCTGTTAAATGTTTTCAGAGTATTTGATTTAAGTGGTAGTGTAGTAGTTGTAGCGTAAGCCTTAATCAATTAGATCATGTAACACTGACCTATGAATCATTCAAGTGTGTGTGGGGGAGGAAAAATAAGCGCCAACTCAAGAGATGAGCTGGTGTTTTCTCCACATAACAGACAACTTAGCAAAGAACCAGTTTGAAATTGCATCATTTGGCACTCAGTTACAAGCAGCTTGTAAAAAAAACACACACACAATTAGTTCCGATTTAATGAGTCTGTGGCATGAAATAGGATTTTTGTGCCAACAAGCTGATTCCCAAAGATTTACTAGGTCAAAAAAAAGCTGACACAGGACCTGAGAGATGGATCTGGCCCTTCAGTTGATCCAATCTACTGTTCACTGAAGCCTCATTAGAAAGGATCTCAGTGGATGGGTGGCTGTCAAGAAGCTATTCTTAAGGAAGGGAAGAGAAAAGACTGAGATATGGCAAATTACAGAACTGATTACAAATTACAAGACTGAAAATGGGTGGCAACAGTTCGAATGAAATGAAGAACAATTTTGAAATATGTTTCAAATCAATATATACAGACAGAAACAGGAGAGAGGTAAAACAGTGGAGGCTCTGTTATAGTTCGGCTTGCATTTCAGACAGCGGTGTTTGAGATCTTGTCAAACTACTGTTGGATTGTGATTCACCATTCAGTGCCATCAGGGAAGCATTTGGTTTCATGTTGCACTAAAAACATGCCTCGAGTGGAAAAGACAAAAACAAACCAGTCATGGACTGGCCTCCCCACAGCCGGGGCCTCAGCATTATTGAAACATGGGATCATCTTAACAGAGACTGGAACAAGAGGCAGCAAGAAGAGCTTTCATGGTCCTTCAAGGAGCCTGGAGAACTGTCCCTGACTACTTAAGCACACTTTCTTATAATGTTTTTAAGTAAAGTTTATTAAACATTGAAGGCTTCAAATTAGTGGTTGTTCAAATTTTCACTACATTGGAAAATTATTTTAATAATTTTAAGTGTGCTGGGTATTAAAAGGTAAAAAGGTAAGCTTTCAGAAGATGGATCTTGTTTTGATGAACCAGCTCTCCCACATGTTGATATCATCGTTTAAAGTTTGCCCAAAAAGCACGTTTTCAAGTTTTCCTCTGTGAATTATCAGAAAGCAGAAAAAAGATCTAAGGCACTATTGCTTGTTTCTGTTACTCTGCACCGCAGACAATCAGCTGGGAGAGCTTTGCTTTTGAAACTGATATATCCATGTTAGCGATGCTCAAAGTTGGTCATGCAGAAAAATGTTCTAAAAATGTGCCTTTGGCTTAAGGTTGTGACGTCTGGGAAGTTCAACAGAGTTGAAATTTGTTTGTTTTTTTCTGGCCTTGAGTGGAATAACTCCCATTAAATCTGCTGTTGTTTTCTTTTGAGGCTTTATTCATATGCAGTCATTAATACACTGCTCAAACAATTACGGGAACACTTTTTAATCAGAGCGGCATCAGGTCAATTAAACTTTATATTGATGTGGTCAGTTAGGTAGCAGAGGGGGTTGTTAATCAGTTTCAGCTGCTTTGGTGTTAATGAAATTAACAACAGGTGCATTACAGGGGCAACAATGAGACACTGCAAATACAGGATTCATAGGTGGAGGCCACTGACATTATTCCCCACCTCATCTGTTTTCATTGTATTGTCACTAGTTTTGCACTTAGCTTGGGTCGGTGTCACTACTGGTAGCATGAGGTAATACCTGGACCCTACAGAGGTTGGACAGGTAATACAAATCCTCCATGATGGCACATCAGTATGCGCCACTGCCAGAAGGTTTGCTGTGTCTCCCAGCACAGTCTCAAGAGCATGGCGGAGATTCCAGGAAAGCTGGACAGGGTCGTAGGTCCTTAACCCATCAGCAGGCCTTGTATCCGCTCCTTTGACTAAGGAGGAACAGGTCGAGCACTGCCAGAGGTACAAAATGACCTCATGAGGGGGGCCTGAGGACTCTCTAATGGGGCCTGTGCTCACTGCCCAGCACCCAATTGGCATTTGCCATAGAATACGAGAATTAGCAGGTCCACCACTGGCCCTCTGTGCTTTTCACAGATGAGAGCAGGTTCACACTGACCACATGTGACAGACATGGACGGGTGGGGAGAGTCCATCTTTCTTTCATTTCTTTGAGCAGTGTGTTTTCTTTTAAATCCATGCAGTTGAGCCACTTCTAAATGTTTCCACGGTGTGGGGAGATCAGCTGTTTTGCTTTGGTACAGTCCCAGTGTGCGCTTTTAAGATCCCAAACTACACGCCAGGATGAAGCAGCTTGACGTTTCCTCTCACTGGCCTGCTACACAACAAGTCATGTTCTGTTTAGTGTTCATGCTGTTTAATAGCAGTAACAAAGCTTCGGAGTTTTCTTTAACCATCCTAATTGCCGTGTAACCCCCAGTGCAGTGCACTAGTGGGATCTCTCTGCCACTAGGAGGCACTGAGATCCCACAGAATCCTTCAATTACATTTTCACAAGCTTGTGTTGTTTTCAAACTGTGCCATATAGTGTTGCCCATCTGAGAACCGGCTTTTATAAATTTATAAACGGGGTTGCGATGAAATAACGTGGCGCCTTGCTGGTCATGTTGAATCTAAATGGCGGAAGGAAAGTTTTAGTCATCCTTTACGGAAAAAATCAGCAGGAACAGGCTCGGTGTCAAAGCGAACACCCACGTGCTCGGTTTTGTTTCAGCCGCAAACATCACCTCCCTGAGCTGTCGGAGCTATATTTATTCACCGTGCCCACTTGTGCAAGGACCGGGCGCCTGCTGACATGACGATGTGACAGTTTGTCATCTCATTCAAGTGAAGTCGCCAAGATCGCCCCAGGCTACTTATCAGACATGTAATCTGAATCAGTTTTGGAAGCATTAGCGGCTTCAGAGGAGCCGGGGGAACAGGGTTAAAATGCAGGTTTGACTGACATCATTGACTCTGCTGATCAGATTACCATATCCTTAGGCCGCTTACTGGATATGAAAGGAGAGACTGGTAATTACATTGAATGTATTTGCCCGGCTTTCATGGTTGGAGGAAGGAGAACACGTTAGTGAGACTGAAACATTGCTCCACAGCTGAAATCCTCTGTGGCACGTTGGTAGATGTGGGTGTTATTGTCAGATGATCGCTGATTAAATCGGTTCTTTTTTTAAAAAGTGATCTAAAATCTAAAATCTTCTAAAGCTCAGTAAAAAAAAAAGAAATGCCTCTGATGTTCCTCTTTCTTCATACAGAAGCACTCGCACCTTGTAAACTTTTTTCTTCTTTTCCCCGTCCCTACTTCTCTTTGTCTGAGCCACAGCATCTTAGAAAAACACATCATCGCCCTCAACATGATGATGTAATCCGTCAGGTGCCTACAGCCTTCGAGCCTGTCTATAGATGGCAGTGTGGTACCTTAAAAATCCCTCATGAACCCTGTCAACCCAGTTCCCCACAAACAGTGGCACACTCACACCGAGTTCATGAAGTCACTGGATCACTGCTATTATTGATTCATGTGTGCTTCTCTTGTTGTTGTTTCTTCTTCTTTCTTTTTTTTTTGCTTTTCTCTGTGTCGCTTAAGATTTGCACATCGGAGGAAGGGGGGGAAGTGAATGTTGAATTGGGTCATATCGAGTTAGGTTCGACGTCAACCACCTTCCCATCTCAAGAGGGCTCACTTAAAGTTCAGTCGATACAACTGTCAATCGGGCGATCAATCATTCTGTGAGGTTTCTTTTTTTTTTTAAAGTGCTTTTCCTTGTTGGCTGCAAGTGCATGATGTGCGGTGGCTTTGAAGGTTTTGAAGCACTGGACAAAACACACAGATGGCTTGGCTTAAAGTGTGACATAGGACTAAGTCATCATCACTTAAGGCTCACTCCCTCAGGGAAGGGGGTTTTAGGAGTGACTCGAGGCATGTGACGCTGCAGGTTGGTAGGCTTGCCCGGCTGTTCCTTCCCCTTATCCCCCTGAAAACACAGCACTTGTTTCTGCGCTACGCTCTCTTCAGCCAGGCGGTTGTTTTGACTGCTGTAATGCACTGAGGCTGGGAGTGAGAAAGCGAGAGAGAGAGCGAACAAAAATAAGAGAGGGTTAAAGAGGGAGCATGAAAACCAGGAGAGAGAGGGAGCGAGCGTACTACTCGTCTGTCATTGGCGGGGGAGAGCTCGGCGTCTTTTTGCGTAGCGCCGCCCCAGCCAATCGACGACTTGTGCAGTATTTTTGGGTTTATGAATGAAATGAATAGTGAGAAAGCAGGACAGGAGTAGTTTGATTCATCACCCGTAAGCTCGGGGTGCGCGGCGTAGACCGAAGACACAGGTGCGCTTGTTTTGCTGCGCACACGGCCTTGGAGGGCCTCTAGGCGCGCACAGAGAGATCAGTGGGCGGCAGCGATGCAGCAGCACATGCAAAAAGCACTCGCAGCCACACCTTTATCCATCTTTGTTATCTCACAAAGAAGTAAGTGCAGTTTAAACAGTGCATACACGCGTCAAGGCCTGATCAGTGCAGGTGGACCAGCCCGAAGCAGAACTGGCTGTTTACCTTCTTCCTGTTTTCTCTGCACACACTTGTTGTTGTCACAGTCCAGCACAGTTTCATTCATGTAAAGAGTGACTGAAAGGGCAGCACGCTAAACTCTGTTAGTGGGCTTTTAAGCTCAGCTGCTGGTGGAGTTCGTCCAGAGGTCAGGAGATGTTGAGTCACTGAGTTTTTACTCCATAATAACAATAACAATAATAATATGATTTGCACTCCTTTGGCTCTCAGTTCCTTCAGAGGTCAGCAACGTCAAGGTGTTTGGGTATTAATCAGTTGGACTCAAATGTCACTTTCCTCAAAATGTTTCTTGACAAAATAAAATGTTCACCTCTTCCCTACAGATACAGCAGTGACTGCCGTCTTTATGGCAAAAAGAGTTAAAGATGTTGAAAAATGTATGAAGTCACAAGCTGTTGTTTAAACAGTCCACATATGGAAACCCCCACACACCCAAAGAACCGAAAAGACACTGTTCAGTTACATATTTTCCTTCTTATCAAACCATTTCATCCTCTTATTTCAACCCTCTAGAGCAGAGATGTCAAACTCAAACTTTCACACTGCCGGGTTACACACAGTTGGATCTTAAATGGTTTGGACCAGCGAAACTTCAGTTTCTCAGTGTACAGAAATTTAATTACAGGTTTAATAAATCAGAAATCTTCATTTTAAAAAAAGACGTATTCAATATATGAAAACACAGTTAAATGTCCAAAATTTGTGTCCTCCTCCATATTTTCCCATTAGGCTGTATTGGAGACTTCGCCGGGCCGATTCTGGTCCACGGGCCTTATGTTTGAGACCTCTGCTCTAGGAGTAATTTAGACCATATGAACCAAATGATTCGTTCATTTCATGAGTAATGGGAATAAATGGGCTATGGAACATTTTCACATCCATGTATTTTAAAGTGTTTTAAGTGACACACTCTCTGTCCGTCGTCTGCCCTCTCTGTCCCAAAACACTCCTGCCACATGGAGGGAGACACTGCATGAGTCAACCAATAAATGACAGCTCAAGTTTGGAGGTGTTGTTCAATAAGTTTATTAAAAAGAAAAAAAATCAGCGTGACTTGAAACTTAATTTGAATCTGAACTAACGGGTTGAGTCAGAGACAGACGGAAATGTATCGCTTGTTTACCTGCGAGGTAAAATGTTTTTCTCAGCAGAGTTTATGTGCATTTGAAATGAGTGCTGTATATGACTGTCTCATTTGGAAATGTGATCGCGATCACCCACAACGTTCGGTAAATCCAATAACTTTTAATGACTAGGTTCAACAGCCACGATTGTGAGATCTTTAATACCATTTTAAACATCCCCAAAAATATATCATTGAGAGCAGCTTCTTTGGTTTCTATTATATGTGGAATATATGAGCACTAGTAAAAAGCCACATATCAGATTATTATGGACTGGAGCTCGAATGTGACATGAAAACAGTGGCGCCAGTAGGGTTGGGCGATTGGACGAATATATCGACTATCGACGATAGGCTGAGCCCATCGGCGATTGTTTTTACAAGGGCGATTTATTTATTTATTTGCCCATGAGTAAGTTTGCTAATAGTGATGGAGCTAATAGAAGCAATCCACAGGAAAAAAAAACATAATAGCGCTGTTTTAACAGCACCCCCCTCAGAGTGCACCCAAATGCTTGTTGCCGAAGCTGGTGATAGCCTAGCATACTCAGCAGGATGGTGGACACGTGCATGCTCATGCGAGTTAGTCGTGTTTGAGTACTTTGCTCTCACTATACGTCTGCACAACCGGCACACCGCTTTGGTTACATCCTAAGGTTTACCTCTTTCATCCCAAATTGGCGACTTTATATATTTTTTTTAGTGCTGTCAGCGTTAACTCGCCGTTATCACGACTAACGCGATTAACAATTAACCCATCTGGAGCGCAGACTGAGTTAACTGTGATGACCGCGTAAACACTGACAGCCCAATTTTGGGGGGAAATTAGTTCATCCATGTTTGGACTTCTGTGTTGTAAACGCGCAAATCAGTCCGTGCATGATTACATAGCTCCGCCCATCAAAAAGTCTGCGCATGCGCTAATATATTGCGCATCGCAGTTATTGGACTGAAAATTTTCGGTAGGAAGATTTTTACATATTGCCCAACCCTAGGCACCAGTCTGTTTTCTGATTTCAAATAGTTTCTAAAATTCTGTGATTTCTGGGTTTATTGTTTATTAATTTTGATGTGATCGAGGGATAATAACGATGATTTTTTTTGTAGTTCGTAGTTTGCATGAAATGTGCTGACTTGTGTGCAATCACTCCCCAACTAACTAGCAAGCACTACTGAAACTTAAAAAACTGTAACTCAAGCCTTAAATGGAAAATATTCACCTTCACTGTTAAAGTCATGTCTCAGTGCTCCAACCAACACATTTCAAAAGACATGTAGCATTTAAGGAGAATGGTCTCTGTTTGTGTGTCAACCTCTTCACAGTTTCGCTACCACTTTGCAACTAGTCTGCAAGTCACAAGACAAGTCAGCATCTTCCATGCAAACTAGGGCAACTGCTGCGATCAACGAGTGACCAAAATATTTGCAAGGGTCTTTGTGACCACTTTCACCTAGTGACAGTAAGCAACCTCCAGCAACCAGTTGCCAGCCAGTTTGAGATTCTTCCCAAGAGTCTGGTGGTTGCAGGGACTAACTGACTGCTCTCTTGGTTCTGCTTGACTTGGCTTTTAGCAATCGATTTTACGGTGACTGATAGAAACCAGTCGCAACTGTCCAGCAGTACTCATTTTCCCCTTGTGATGGGTGATTGCGGGGCGGTCGCTAACTGGTTTCTAGTCCTGTTTTGACAGGGGCCGAAGCAGAAGTTTGATTAGCAGTTTGCATGAGCCAAGGCAGCTTCATACACATGGTGCAATAATTCAACCACTGTGACGAGCTTCTCCTTAGTTTTGATGTGAAGCGACAGCCTGCCCTAGCAACCACCTCGCCCTCTCTGTTCATGATATGATTTCATTGGCTAATGGCAGCACTGGAGCATTTTAATAAACGTGTTTTTCTTGGCTGGCTCTTGAAACGCTGAACCTGTCTTAACTTCTCAGCGCATGCAAAAGCAAAGCCACAAATCGTCGGTTCAGTGGGGCAACACATGAAGTCGCCCCGTTCAGAGTAAATGAGAGGCGAGAGAGCGCTGAAGCCTGAAGAGGGTGGGTGTGCGCTTCTGTGCACAACCAGCCGAGACACACTTTGTGATGTATGGAGAAAAGAGAGAGGCAAGGAGACGGTCATTTCTCATATTTTATGGCTTTTTTTTAGTAGATGAAAAGAGACACAAACAGAAGCTGCCACTAGTTGATTTCCACCTCTTTTGATGGTTGATATTGATGGTTGATAGAAGATTGCAGGGACAATCAATTTCTTGTGTAGGGGAATCCATACTGGGGGGGTCGGTACATGGACTAGGAAAGTCATTCTGCCCAGCCCGTTGGTCTTTAGGGGCTCGTCTCCACAAAGATTTGACCTCTTCCCAGGGGGCTTTGGATTTAGATACGCTCTCTGTCAGGTCTTAATACAGGCCTGGTAGGATTGCCAAAATTACATGTGGGGCTTTGTACTGTAGGGCTTGATCTGAGCAGTGAATATATAAGGCAAGGCTCCAGATGATGTAGGAGTTGGCTGGATCACACACAGCTGGGTCCTGGCTTTTGGTAAACGCGGAGCGGTTGGAATGTAACGTCTGGCTCACTCGTGCTCTCTGGTCTGAGGTTTTGGATTTTTCCTCTCCCGCGCCGGGGCCGCGCGGTGTGGGTGTATAATGCCTCAGCTCTTGCGATGACAGCCTCGTGACCTGTTGTGAACCTCGTCCACCTCTCCAGCCCTCTCTCCAGTGGGTATTTACTTTCTTTAGTTCCACTTGGATACATCAAATATTTGCATAGACAAAACCAGACACGAACCTGAGCTCGTAGGCTCATACCCTTGAGCCAATGGAGACAAAGACCGTCAGTTGTCATTTGCATGCAATTTGCATCGGATCCCCCTGCGACTGTTTGCAATGTCAGGAGGCCAAATTAACCAGTGTTCCGTTTTAGCTTGATTTACATCTCATTTGCATTCGAGTTGCTTAACTAGGATTACTTAGCTGGGGTGACCCTCGCGGAAACTCCTTGCCTCGCGCTCAGAGGCGGGCAGATAGCGCGACCAGCTAATTTCATTATGGGAAACGGCCGTTTGACTCAGAGTGCCTTTGGATGTAATCATTAAACGGGACGAGGGCTTCGCAAGCTGTTTGTAATCAGGCCGTTTCCACGTGCATATGGACATTGTGTCATATTTACTGTAAGGATGAAAGATTAGGCATGCAGGGGATAGCGGGCAGCATCAATCTCACTCAGCATCTTAGAGCAGCAACATTAATCATCCCATCTACGGGAAAATCATCCTCATCAAACTCCGGGGCCACAGTGTGCACACATGGTGATGATCACTGGATGGACAGAAGGAGAGTTAGTGGCTGACTGAGCAGAGGCACCGCAGCCAACGCCTCTTCATTGATCCTAGGAAGTTGGACTGGGTGTTAGGCGGTGTTTTGTCTCGCTAATGCCTTCATATGGTGCCGTCTGGCAGCGCCGAAGTCTCAGCACCACCGAGCAGGCCAAATTGTTTAAGTTCCTCCTCCTCCGTCTTCTCCAACGTCGATCCCCCCTTTTCCAGGGGAGGCTCCCGTTTTCCTTCCTTTTCCCCCCTCTCCTCCGCTCTCCCCTCTTCAGTCTGCTTTTATTTATAGAGGGCGAGAGAGCTTTGCGGTCCAGATGGATCCCCTCAGATATTACGTGGCGGATTTCAATAAGGAGAATCAATTCTGGCTTTGTTTGCGGAATCAACCCCACACCACACTTCTAATACACTGACATCAACCGGGCAATATATCATCCGCAGAAATTTCATCATGTTGTTTGTTTGCCTGGGAAAGGAAAAAAAACACAAAGGCGAGAAATGAAAGTTAGAGATCAGAGCCACATCCCGCGAGGAGCGGTGCCACCGCTCCTCAGTAGTGTTTCTATAAGTATTACCTCTCTCTTTTTTTCATTAAAAGAACGTTACATCCAGGAAAATGTGATCAAATCTTTGTTTTTTTTTCTCTCTCTGTCATACATTTTGTATATAGCGCTTGGGCGTGGGTCCAACAGTGTTCTCGATCCCGCTGAGTGGTTTTATTAGGAAAATGTAACTCCTGTTTGCTGTATGTGTGCTAATCCCATCTATACAAGGGAATGAAAATGCCCATGTTGGCTAAATCTGCAATCATTCTGTCTGTAAGCGGACTAGCCCGCACTCACGCTCTCTTACTCCTGTTTAAGTGTTTAGTGTAGTGTGAGGCCGTACACACACACACACACTGTGAGGCTGGTGGTAGGTCTAATGAGGGAGAAGGCCTTGAATGGTTCCTATGCTGTGATGCATTAAAGCTTAATAACCTGTCCTTTCAGCTCTCTCTTAAGAACATGCTCCAGAGCTGATAATTGGAAAGATATTTGCCTCTTTCTCCTGCTCTCTCTTGTCTTTCTTTTATTTAATGGCTGCTTTCAGTTCAGTCGGGTCCATTATTTGCCCTTGAAAGAATATTCCTCCTTCCCACCCCTCCCAACACCCCCAAATTCCTGTTTTGGCTCTTTATCTAGAGCTTAGTTGATGAATTTAGGTGAAAGTGGCCAGTTTTGCTGTAGTTATCACTCAGACATGTGCCACATTTAGCCCCAAAATGAATAGGCGACATTCAGGAGGCGACAAAAGGTTAGTTGTGCCTTTTAAAATCTTTGGTTTAATAATGTGAAATTAGCAGTAAACAGAGCCTGAATGTAAAAACTCACCCACATTAACCCGCATCGTGGCCAGAACAAAAAAGAAATGCTTTCCTCTCCAGAGGAGGTGCTGCGAACTCACCTCAGCCCAATTCAAGGTCTGACAAGCCGACAGAAGGAGAGATCTCCAAAACGACAGCTCTGCATGAAAGGCATGGAAATAGAAGTTTGAGAAAACATCCGACTCAAGGTCTGCGTTGCAATCTGTTGCCAGGGATCTCAACCTTAACCCTTACCCTTGTTCGGTAGCTGCTGCGCTTGAGCTTCAGCAGCTCCATCTCCATGACGACCGAGCCAACGCCGTCGCTGGTGAAGATCATGAATGCAGCGAGTGGAAGGAGAGGACCTTTGTCTTGTTTGGTTGAAGTGCTATTTCGAAGGTCCTAAAGGTGCCGTGGGTGTATTCCTGGCCTTAATGAGCTCACATGTCAACAGACCAGCTTTATGACAGGAAGTTCATTCAGACCAATGAGTTTGATGCACAGCTCAGTGAAACACGTGGCAGCACTTTATAGTGGCTGTTAATAAGTGGTAGTAGTATTTCAGTTAAACAGCTGGTTGGTTATTGTAACATTGTTGCTGTCTCTGGATGATTGAATAAACTAACAGTTACTATAAAGCAGCGGTCCCCAACTCCCGGGCCTCGGACCGGTACCGGTCCGTGAGTCGTTTGGTACCGGGCCGCGAGAGTTGAGGCTCAGGTGTGAAATGTATGTTTTTCAGGGGTTTTATCGGTTTTCAGCGTTATTTTGTTATCGTTTTTATCGTTAATTCGGTTTTCCTGGGTCTTTTCAAGTGTGTTATGAATAAATCATCTTTTTTTCCGGTACCGGTACTAGTTTTATTTTGTTGTATTTATCCGCGACACCTTAAAGGCCGGTCCGTGAAAATATTGTTGGGCATAAACCGGTCCGTGAGGCAAAAAAGGTTGGGGACCGCTGCTATAAAGTGTTACTCGTGTTGTCATCCTTGTAATATATGTTCTGTGGCTGTGGAGGGGAGGCTGTAGATCATTTTTGCACAAATCCAGCTCTGATGAGTAGGGTCGTAGGGATGCAGGCTTGTTCCCACTGCATGTGTCATGAAGAACAAATCGAAGAACAAGGCAACAAGTGTCGTTGCTTTTAACGCTTAGACTGCGCAAAGTGAAGACGTCATTAGAAATTCACTTTTGTGGAGCAAAATGAGATTTATATGAAGAGCTCGGCTATAAATGTCTTTGGTGGTGGCGTCACTACTTTTATTTGAATGCAGGCTGTCACTTTCAGTTTGCTTGTCTGCACAATGCAGGCGGCAGTTTGCAGTGGCGGAAGCAGCAATGGGCTGCACAATGGCTCAGCCACACTGGAGTAAAAATAGGACAGCAACTGCTTTGCGACTGGGTGGTTGCATTGAAATTTTTCGCTTGTGGAGGCTGATTACAACTAGTGTGGGCAACCACTTTTTATTGCATGGGTCACCTGATGCAGGTAAATCAGTGTCCTGTGGCAACTATGTTGCTGTTGTGGAGGAATTTCAGTTTCAGATCTATAGACTAAGGAGTTCATGTGAATTTCTGTTTATCCAGATTTGCAATTTCTGCTGATTTATCACAGTTCATCGCTGTGTTATCACAAACATTGCATATAATTGCCAACCAGACGCTATTCAGCTGCAGACTGACGGTCCTGTTTTATCGCAGATTGACGCAACAAAGCCATCTGAAGACGGCGAATGACTGTGATTGGTCACAGCCGTGATCCCTGTCTTTGAAGCAAACATTTCAAAGGCAAGATTGCAAGTTCACTGCACACGGTTGCAGTAATTTTGGTTGTGCTGCGGCCTCTAACCACTGTTTTCCCTAGTCTGAGTGTAGCATTGGTTTTCTTTTTGCATTATGTCCTTATACCCTTGCTTTGTACTTAAAAAGCAACAGGTTGCAGACTTTACTGATGATTCACCAGTTTATGGGCCACAGGGATTGTTGAACTTTGACCTTGCTTTGCATTCGACCATTCTCCCTTATGAATTATGTGCATTTAGTGGAAAAAGTGTCATAGGCTGCAGTATATTTTCTATTGCCTGTAATTTTACATGACTAGCAACATGTTCAGTGATTAAGGAAAAGATTAATTTTACCAGTGAAGGTTAGTTAAACAAAAGAGAAGCGAACTATAGGACTGAGCAGTGGAGATTGCCCCACGCTGACTAAAAAGCGCAACACTTCTGTTTCTCTCTTTGATTTTGAGCATTCTTTCTGAAATCCATCTCTGAGGTGTCTTACTTTAATACCATCTGCTTGCTGAAATACTCCTTTAAACCACCAGCAGCTAGCTAAATGGTGCGATTTGGCAGGGACGTGCTATTCTTTCCTGTGTGACTGTCATCTGCTGAGGATCAGCCGGCTAAATTTTTACCACCGGAGTCTAAAAGCCTGAGTTCCATCACGCTTCCCAGATCAGTCCTAGTATAAACAACCGTAGGAATGTGACATAAAAATAAGCTTCGTGTGCCCCGCTGACAGCTCAGTAACATCATTTCAGTCT
This sequence comes from Oreochromis aureus, assembly GCF_013358895.1. NCBI lineage: Eukaryota > Metazoa > Chordata > Actinopteri > Cichliformes > Cichlidae > Oreochromis > Oreochromis aureus. The sequence goes on from NC_052962.1 coordinate 10,398,983, forward strand.
CATATGTATTCCATACCATGTCCTGCATGTGTGTGTGTGTCCATTACCTTCCAGTGTTTATGCCTTCAGCAGCGTTCCAGGGACTGTCACTGATCAGAGTTTAGGTTAACATTAATGCCAGTCGGCACACACAAACTCCACCGCTAGCTGCCGGCCTCTTGGATGTACTTCTGTGTGTGCGCCTCTATATGCTGCGGATTAGAAGAAAGGGCAACTTTATGTGTTGACGCCTTGAGCGGTGCCTGTACGGCTCAAAGTCAGTGCCTAATGTGCGGTCACAGTCGGTGGAAGCACGTCTGCACCGCTGCGCCTCCACGGGGCCGAGGACCACGGTAGCTCCGTGCTGCTGCCTGTTTAATGTGAGCTGACCCAGAAATGAGCAGCGTGACCTCTTTATCTTAAGCTTATAGAAAATCTCTTGCTCTTTCCTTTCCCCTCCATACCTCTGCGTCTCTACCCCTCTGCTGGCCTTCTGTCCTCTCCAACCTCCCCTGTAAACTGTCGCACTGAATCACTCTTGAAGTCTACACATTCATTGTCTTAGTACGAACTTGTATCCTATCCTCACCCTCACTATACTAGATGCTGCATCCTCTACAGTCTCATTACTTTTCTGTAATGGAGTATATAATCTTTTGTTTGCCTTTTAGGCGAACAGCTCAGCCAGTGTGGTGACACGGCACTTTTTCTCTGGGTAACACGCGAGTGAAAATCTGGCATTAAAGCGGGACAGAAATTAAAAGTATTTAAGTCTTTGCTGTTTGTTTAGACTTGTCTTTGTGTTCCAGCCAAACTGCAATCACCAAAAAAGCCCCAGAAGAGATTTACAGCATGTTTGACTTAGTTTGGTGATTTTGGATCAACAACAGCAACCATGAAAGCTCTGTATGCTTTTATGGTCGCCGTTGGCGGAACCAAGAAAGCATATATACCGCTAACGCTAATGCTCCTTTTCATGTCTTTCCCAAATAAATGTTCGGGAGCAGGCCGTGATGGAGTAGGTGCTGAATAATCGTGGACAAAGAGTAACGTTTAGTGGAATTTGCCAGTGTTAGCATGCTAGATTAACTGATTAACTTTGTGGAAGTGGAAGTGGAAGCCAAGGAACGACTTCAGAGCCTGAAAAATGAGGCCATTGCAGAAAGACCAGGACCTGCAGTTAGTCAAATGGCCACTTGATAATGTCTCCAAAAGTGGAAACCTACGTTATGCTACAGTCACAGGAGGGAAAACTGTGTTTCGACACTATTGGATGACCAACAACCATGTCCATTGGCCTTACAATCTTGTTGCCTTTGAAGTGGTTACTTAAAAGTGGTTACTTCCAGAGCTGCGACTACTCGCTATCTTTAAAGCAACTTTTAAGATTGCGAGAAAAAAGCAATAAGACAGAGTAAGTCTTTACGTTTGCGATGGAATGTGGTAAAGTTAGCATTTACATGCAATGTTTGTGCTAATATAGTGATTAATTGCAATAAACTGGTGTAAATTTCAAATCTGTTGCCCTCTGCGCACACAGAAATTCACAGTAACTACTTAAAATTTGAGTCCAGATAAACTGAAAATCCTTACAAAAGGTGACATAATTGCTCCACAATAGTAATTTAACTAATTCATGGACAGACTGACTCAGATTAAATCCAGTGTGTTGGTAAGCCATCTTATAAATTTGACAGCATGTATTTACAAACATTCACAGTTCTGTCTGAGAGTGATTGCACTCAGTCTGAGTTATTTGGAGACAGGTTGCAACCCAACGGATGACCCGTGCAATCATTTTGCAAAAGTGGTTGCCCAGAGGTTGAGGGTGTTGACTGCTCAACCATTGGGGGACTTGCAATTGGTTACTGAATGCAGATACAATTCAGTATTGTTAGTGGACATTAATGATTTTTCGTAGTCGCAAAATTGGCGTCTATCTTTTCTTTAGTGTGACTGAACCATTAAAATAACTCTCTACATAGCTGAAATAAACATTATTTGCTTTCAATAGGTATATTCTTTAAGCTTGCTTTTAGCTAACCTTAATTAGCACTCATTTAATATCACAGTAAATTACAGATTAATGCTAAAAAGCAAGCTAACTAGCTGCCAAGCTAGCTATCTAGCTTGTACTGCCGCTAACGTTAGCTGAAAACTTCAGCCATCCCATTTCCAATATGCACTTCTGTTTCAAAAATCTCATTTTTAATGTTGTGTTTCATGCTTTTGTTAGTTACTAAATTTCTGAAGATAAAATATGACGTAACTGTCACTTATGAAAGAAGCAATATGAGTCTTGGTGCGAAAAATGACAGCTTCCTTGGGTTACTGAAAAAGTTGCAGAGAAGCTAGCATAAAATCAGCTGTTCCTCTCTCTGCTGGCACACACATTTACACACCCACGCTCCTCTCGCCCTCTTTCCCCCCTGCGCCTGTTATTGTGACTTATATAAGTTGTGCTACTGTTTCTGTTTGACCTCTCACTGTGGTGACAGTTAGCGCTGTGAGAACACCGCCCAGTCCTGTTGAATCAGGCTCAGCAGATATGTGCGCTTGTGTGTGTGTGTGAATGTGTGTTCATGCGCATAAGTGGATGGCCTTCTGAAATATTCCGCTCAAACAGAGCAAATATTACTTTGGCAAGATATAACTTGACCAGAAATGTGAGTGGAAATTATATTTGAGTAAAACAGAAGAACCCCCCTCAAGTAAAAAAGGCTTAAAGAGTGACGGCGAGGCACAGAAGTTTGCGAGCGCTGCGAGTCTATCAAGTCAAATAAGAGAAACTTGGATGCAATTGTTCCACAATCTTGTGGGTGTTTGCATATGTTTGTGCATATATACGGTATACATGTGTAGGAAGTGTACACGAAAACCCACTCAAGTTCGAAACTCTTTGCTAAAGTGTAGACTATATAAGTATTAGTTTGTTTTTTATTATAAATGCCTCAACTTTCCTGAGAATTATTAGAGCAACTTGAGTGAAAAGTGGGAAAGCTTGCATGGCTATTTGTGTGTCAACATGTGTTTGTCACCCCCCCTCGATCTGGCCATTTCTAAATGTCACCCCCCCGTCCCCCTCCTCTTTCCTGTATAAGGGAGATGTTATGCAACTTTATCCGAAACGACCGCAGCTCCCGTGGCATCAACAAAGCCTGCCGGCTGCAGATCTGTCCTCGACAGCCTGTTGTTTTTGTTATTTTCCTCCCTCTCTCTCTCTTTCTGTGATTACTGACTACATTAGCAAGTAAATGATGTGACCCGACATGTACCGCTTGGTGAGAATCGCGTCGGAAACGGTGGCTCTTGGTAGCCAGAGAGCCCATCTTGCACAGCTTTGATAAACAAGAAGAGAAGGAAGCAGGTTAAACGATAGCTGTCTGTCTGTCTGTGTGTGTGGTGTGATTTGTCCTCATTCTAGTTGAGCTCTCCCATGCCTGAGCTAGGGATTGATGCCTTTCAAGGCCCATTTCTCTGTGCACTCTCTCCCTCTGTTTATAGCTATGTAACTAGTGGCCTGGTTGTTGGGTTCTTGTGCACTGAATTCACCTCCCTCTCTCTCTCTCTCTCCCTCTGACCCACCCCTGGGTGACTCATCACAGGATAATCAGGCCCAGAGCTTTACAAGGATAACTTAGTCCAACAAAACAGACGTGATCTGACCCCCTCCGAAAACCAAAATAAGTTAATCGAATAATTAAATGCACAAATGAAAAGGCAAGAGTGATTAAACAGAACAGAAGAGACTGATGAGTTTACTTAGCCTGTCTGCACTGCTGGCTTTGTGTACTTTGTGTATGCATGAATGTTTTTGCATGAATGGGCCCGTGCATGCTGTATGTATACGTCTACGTATGCATGCCAGTGTGTTCCTCTCCAGCTTGCTGAGATAGGTCACTGGGTGCAGTGAGTTGGCACATCAGGGTTTTCCCCAGGTTAGTGCCAAGGCCAGTGCCCAGGATAATTATGGTATTATTGCGTGTGTGTGTGTTTATTTTACCAGAACATTCTCCTCCTCGTCCCTTCGTTCCCCTCACATTCCCCACTCTGCACTGTGTCTGAAGCCAGTGGTGCCATCTCTGTGTGTGTGTGTGTGTGTGTGTGTGTGTGTGTGTGTGTGTGTGTACCCTGAGCTTCAGAAGGAGCGAGTACATTATGCAAATTAGAGAGAGAACAAGGAAAAAAAGCAGAGTGGCACCGAGCGGAAGGGCGGTGAGGGGGGAGAAATGGAATGGAAATTATTTTGTGTGTTTGTGTTTGTGTGTGTGCACGCGAGTGTGTGCGTTCAAGTGTGTGCGTTTGCCTGTGCGTATGTGTGTCTGAGCGTCTGCCCGAGAGCTGCAAAGTCAGCCATTAATTTGACCCCTTCCTGGCAATGTGAGTGTGTTGTGGTTTGACACTGTGTGACTGTGTGCATGTGTGAACTGGAAAGCGGCTGGTACCACCAGTTCCTTTTACTGGAAGCTCACCGGGAAGCTGGAGCCGTCCAGAAGTGTTATTTGGTGTTCTGGCAGCAGTTGCAAAATTCCCCATTCCTGGAGAAGTGAAGTTATTGACCTCTGAATGTAACAGAAGAAGTGATTATTTAAAATATCCTCAGCTATACCTGAGAGAGCTGAGGGAAAGGCTCAGGTGTGTTTGGTTGAGGTTGCCAATGTGCAACGGCAGAGCTTACTAGCATGTGTTTGTGGATAGGACATTGGATTTACTGTAATAGACAGTGGAAAACTCATCTGTGCTCTGGAAACCACACCCACTGGAGGGGAAAACAATCAGACAACACAGAAACACTAAAGTTGTGAAAACACTGTGCACAACTTTACAGTGTTAAAAAGCTTATTTGCAGCCTATTTGCTTATTTGCAGTGTTTCTTAGGTGTTGTCCACTACTGGACCTCTTCAGGGTGCATATTTGTACTGTTTGTGCGTTTTGGATCAATGTTGATGCATAATCTGAATAAAATAATGGCTATGTGTTTTAAATTAGTCTCCTACTTAGTACTAATTAGCCAATATGCTGATGTTTATCTGTGCTTTGCACTCATACAGCTTACGAATGCAGCTTGTTAGCTAGCTAGTAAAGGTGGGATGATCAATCCAAATGTCGATAGTATGGATACCAAAGTTGGTATTGGTATTGGATCGGTACTAGCGCGATGCGATCAATACTTCAGTACAATACTTAGTATTGGATTGGTGCTAAAATCTGCCGTATCGCAGCTAGCTAGTATTAGCTGATAAATTAGCACACTTTAATTTAAACAAATTAACTTCTAGTTCCAAAAAGATAACATAATGGTTGCCAGAAGGCTAACATCACTTTTTTAAAAACATCTGCGCTTCAGTCAGACACTTTTCGTTCTAAATGATTCATTTATTACATCAGCAGAGCCCATATTTCCCCAGAAATCTGCTACATTTGAAAGGAAACTATCCTCCCAGTGCCTGCTGGTGGATGTTGGGGCTGTGGAGGGGTTGAAACAGCAGGCAGCCATGCAGTGCAGTGACGGCGCTGCTATTTGACAGAAATCTATGCATTTTCCTGTTTATAATAATGTACCGAATTATGAAAAGAGGGGTTTTTGGTGTCTGTGTGTGTGTGTGTGTGTGTGTGTGTGTGTGTGTGTGTGTAGTCTTTTGCTCCAACATGACACTGACCCAAGCGACATCACTTAATTTAATTTACTCTGGAACCACAAGATGCTTCATATGACTTGTTTCACAAAGGCAGTAATGTTCCCAAAGACTTGTAAACAGACTCTGATGAATAAAATCAATGAATAAACATTGCTTTTCATCCTCTTTGGCACATTAGACCTGCAATTTTGTATTATTGACTCTACACCCCAACAACCTTCAAAAGGCACTCAGAATTGTTCAGCTCAAAATATGGGTGTCTGACTGTCTGAAAAGATTGCATTTGGAGAAAAAGAAAAGGAAATTCTTTGTGCAACAAGGACAAGAGAGGCAGAAGTTCAAGGAGCTGAAGTCGACAAAATAAACCAAATAAACAACCAAAAAAACTGCTGCGGGACCAATTATTTGATTATAATCGCAGCTGTCCAGTTAATGACGTGAATGAAGAACCTGCAAGCAATTTAAAATGTAGCAGAGAAAAATGCTTTGCTCATGACATGCCTCGAAGCAAAATTACAAAGTTCTCGTCCATAAAAAAAGCCTCAGTTTGAGAGTAATTTATTGCTTCCACCCTCGGGTCGGGCTCAGGCTACGACACGGCAGCACAAGCAGCTTTAGTTGCTCCCAGTTGCAGCGTGTGGTTTGAGCTTTGGTCATGTCAAACTTAAAACATCTTACAGTAAGAACTACTCAGAAGTTGCCACATCCGGCCTATGTTGTTGTGACTGAGCTATTAAGGCTCTGTTGCTCTGTCTTCTGCTTTTAGACCTGACTGGTAATTACATGAAATGCAAAATGTAGAGTCCTGTGCTGTTAAGCAGCATCGACGAGTGAGAGGCTTCTCCAGTACAGTTATAGTATTGGAAAAACTGGCTTAACCAGATCCTAATTTATCCTATAACAAAACTATTAGAGGTGATGGAGCGCCTTGTTATGCTGCAGCTGTAAATGCAGCAAATGCATTTGCATTTCTGAGGATTGTAGTGTTCATCTCTGCTAAGAACACCGTTTAATGACTAACCCGATATTTAGTTCCTTGTTTTTTCTTTAGTTCCTCACAGATATGTACACGTAACAACGTTTCTCCCAAGATTTCTGATTGCAGCCACTAATAATACAAATGTATCTGGTCAAGGCAGCCTTTAATTTGCAATCTGATGCAGATGCTGTGTCTAAATTATGGATATTCTTAGTGACTCATTTGTTAGTTGATTAAGGAGCAATGAGTCAGACTACATGGCCAGAGTGAGAAAACACTGAGATAGCAGTCAAAACTGAGCACAGTTTGACGACTACAAATGATTAGTGTGTAGGTATTCTTCATCAAGTGGCCATTTGATTAACAGCAGTTTCTGGCACAGAAGCAGCTGTCAGTTAATCTAATTCACCAACACAGACAAAATCCACGAGATGGTACTCTTTCTTCACATTTATTCAGCATGTTAATTTTAGACAGTTGCAGAGGTCGTCTGATGGAAGGCAACCTGTCCCCAAACAGTTGCGACCATTGCCAACTTGATCTCATTCAATCACAAACCGATAGGAGACCGACTCCGTCTTATTGAACCATATGGGTAAAAACAAACACACTTAATAGCGATTTATTTTCCGCATTTCTTGTTTGCCCGCCTCATTTCATGTGATGTCTTTTAGTGGATGACTAATACAGCCGTAAAATAGTCCGTGTTTTATCGGTGCTGTTAACTAATCCTGCGCATGTGGCATCAATTAATGACGCACATGTCCAGTCTAAATGGACCAATCACGCTGTCTGTCCTTTATGTTTTGACAGGGCGCTGCTCTTGATTAATTTCTGCGTCGTGAATGTACAGCATGACCGATCAATCAATCAACCGCTGAGCTGAATCAGACAGTCCCCGACATATCTCATCTCAATATCAGCAGATCTTTTATTACACAGGACCTTTCGATGTGTCACAGCTCCCCCCTCCGCCCCCCAAAAAAACTGGGTAATAACATGAATGATGGCTGCTTGGCTGCTTTGGTTTGATATTAACTTTTACGCACATATTAAGCAGATTCCACAGTTAACAAGTTTTTAGATCATTTTTTTTAAAAGTCATCAAAAGATTTCAGTGACAGGAAGGTAAGAGTGATAAAAGTGAGCTGCAACAGAAAGGTCAGAGATAATAAAGAAAAGATAATTACACGCAAGCGTTTAGTACAAATTCTTGGAGTATGAAAAGCCGTCTCTCCAGAATTGAATTTGGACTGAATGTGAGCACGAAACCAAGGCAAGAAAGCTTAAAGTGAAGGCAACATCACAGAGCCTTTGTGTTTTGGTTTTTTTTGGAATCTAAGTCAGCAATGGAAATGAGAAATAAACATGGCTGTGAAGCAGATGTGAGAAACAATGATGCTCTTAGAAAGAACTAATGGGACGAAATATTCATTCTGTCAGGCAGCAGAGCAAAAGTAGGGGATATATAAGTGAGGTTGGCATCAGAGCTGTCATCCCACAGGGACGTCATTAGGTGAGATTAAGAGCAGCAGAGGGCTTGTTTTGTTTGGCCCATCGCAGCTCAGAGTTGTCATCTGATTGACCTTCGGCCTCCAACCGTCTCCTGTGGTGCAGCCTATTATTTGGATCTTGCGTGACCGTGTCTCCGACACTCCTGGTTTTTTCAGCGCCAGTGGAAAGGTTGATTATGTGTGCTTGCATGTCCGTTTGCATGCGATGCCTGCGTGGGAGTCAGCGTCGCTAGACTGTCCTTCACAGCAGCAGAAGAAATCTGCTCAAGTGTTAAAGATGGACAGACACAAATGAGGCCGATTCGGAGCCTGAAAGTCCTCGGAAAGCTCGTAGAGCGACGTCGTTTCACTCTGTCAGTCAAAATAACGCGACTTGACTGACGAGTAGCGCAGCGTCTCAGTCTCCACAGCAAATTTTATTTCACTTAAATCGCAGAGCAGCGACGTTAGACACAACAGCGGACTAAGTGTCTTTTAGCTCCCCGCAGCAGGCAGATTAGGATCGCTTTAACCACAGAGACACCGAAGACAGCAGTGGCGTTAAACTCGAGTAAGATGCGCGCGCGTGTCCGTATCTCACATCCCCGGCTGGGCGGGTGATATTCTCATCGTCCCGCAGGAGTGTCTCCTCTCTTCCATTTTTGCCCTCGGCAGGAAGTGAAACAGCGAACAGGCCTGTAATTGTGGTAAACGCGGAAATGCAATATTCACACCAGGACTGCTCCGCTCGCTTAATGGACGACTTCTGTCATCTGTCTCACACTCCCTCCATTTTTGTTTTTTTCTCCCTCTTATTTTCTTTCAACACTTTCAGCACCCCAGGCGGCCACATGGCAAAGTTATCACCGGCAGAAAAATAGCAGACAATGTCTTTAAAAGAAAAACAACCAAGAAGTCTCTTTTGTAGATGCCTGTAAATATCAGCACGCAGCCAAGTCCATGGGTGTGACTGCCTGGTTTTCTGCTTCCCAGTGGCTTTGCAGCAGTGGCCGTGTTTCTGCCTTAAAGATTTGGACGCTTGCTGCCGGATGGCTTAAAATGGTGTTTGGGATAGCCTGAAACAGGTGTAAGCATCATCCTGATCATGTTGTATCACAAAGCAGACTCCTGTTCTGCAGCGGTGCATCCCCGTTTAAGAGACAATCATTGAGATTTATGATGTCAAGTTAAAAAAAGGTTTTTAAAAAATAGGGAAATACAATCGGGAGCTATCACTTACATCTCGCTACAACTTTGAGGAATTGAAGTTGTTTGTCATAAATGTTTGTCTCCAGTGTTTAGCAAAATTGTGTATGGAAGTACTATGCATATAAATGTCAGCTTTCTTTTTCCAGGAATGTTGTACTGCTCCTAATGTAATTGGTGTGCGTGCAATTGGTGACCAAAGAAAAAAATAAAATTCAGTCACCGGGAAGACACAAATGTTTCCAAGTTACACTATGAGGACGTTCAGTTCAGTTCAACTCAGTTTTATTTATATAGCAGCAAATTACAGTTGCCTCAAGGTGCTTTAAATTGTAAGGTAAAGACCATATGATAATACAAAGAAAACAGAAAACCCCAACGCTTTGGCGACAGTGGGAAGGAAAAACTCCCTTTTAACAGGAAGAAACCTCCAGCAGAACCAGCCTTATGGAGAGGTGTTCATCTGACGTGATCGGTTGGTGGTGAGGGGAGGAAGACAGGATGAAGACACGCTGTGGAAGAACTAATAACGTTGCTATGTTATATTTTACTTTGGTGTGACTAACAGGACTTTGCAGTGTATTCACATGTGACATGGTGCTTCTCCACACAAGTTAACTGATCTTTAATTGTAAAATGCTAAATCTTTTTAAAAGGGTCTGAATTAAAGTTTGGATAAATTGCAGTCAGGCCATCTTCTGAACCAATGAAGGTAATTTATTATGTAAAAGATATCTTCACATGTCTTTTAGTAATTTTCATTATTTGGGTCCTAGCATGGTTTTCAAACCAGCCACACTTACCCAGTTATCTAAACAGGGTATTTATTTTCATAGCTATATTCAGTTCTGTTTGCCGTCTGCTTCTTTGTTGCTCATAACGTATATTTTTCTCTTTCTCTTCACTGTCCTATCACACCACAGATGTACAACTAGTAAAGACAAATGGCTGCCCCTCTCTTTTCCTGTTAGAAGGTTGCTCGTTCTTCCCAGTTTCGCCAAGTACTGCCCTTAACTGTCGAGTCGTTTACATCCATTTGCTTGTTCTGTGTCCATTATGTGTGCAAACAGAAAACCTTATGTTATACAACTTCCAGTTGACTTCCAGTCAAAGTCAACAGAGCCTCGAATGTGCATAAATACTGACTTGAACATGCTACTTATAGCGCCTTGAGCACACGAGGCAGACAGATTGTCTAAAACTTTCACCACTTTCTCACCCTAAGGCCTCATCTCTCGCCTCCTCTCTTCTTCTTTGAGCAATTAAAGGAGTTAGCCTTGCGAGAAGGCTGTTGAGCAGCAGTTCGTTCGTATGTCTTGCCAGACAATAACTGCTCTCCGTCACTTTGGCGGAGGCGCGATGCACAGTCGTCCCAGACAAAAGGAGGGAAAAGACAAAGTGAGAGAAAGCACTGGAAGTTTGTATCAACAGAGAAATGTGCCCATAACACACTCATCATCATATCTGATGCAGACAGAATCACTCTCAAAGCTAAGATGTGGAAGCAAGGGGGTGTGCGTGCATGCGCCCGCCTGCGCACCCCCTAATAACTGATTCCGATCACCGCCCCACCATTGTCTTGTAGATGCCTCTCGAGAAATAAAGCAGGAAAGATAAAAAATGATGGCAGAGAGAGAGAGGAATCCTAATTAATTGTGATGAATATGCAGATTGGGTTGAATCCTCAGGATAGCCAGCTCTTTTCACCACGATCTGCTTCAATATTTAGACAGAGCTTAGGGACAAAGACAAGTCTACGCCGAGAATACAATCAGCCCCAATTTAACTTCACTGCTAGTCCTCGGACTTTTGTGTGAAAGTTTGTGCGCTCGCCTTCTGCCTTTTTGACAGTCGTCCGTCTGTCTCCTCTGCTCTGTTATCCACTGCAAAAAAACGACATCTCATGAAGTCTCAGAGTCTGTAACTGTGCTGCTTCGATTCAAACCAGAGTAACATCTTTGTGTGATTTTTATTGGTAAAACACATTGTTTTTCTTTCTTTCTCTTTTTTCACTCAGTGGCTTCCCACTGGTGTTTTTTGACAAAGTATGTTCTTTAGCAGCCACAAGCACACAGCAGCGACAGAATCATTGAAACAAGATGAATTTTTCTGTCGAAAACAAAGTTGGGATGATGTCACTGATGTCTAAAATACTCTGCTTTGTCTGCAAAGGTTTCTTGAGCCACTTTCCGTCCCAGGCCAGTGTCTTAAACAACCTGCACTTAAACTATGAAGAGCCACATTGTGAGATCGCTCTAAAACGGTCTCTTTTCTTTTCTCCACTGTGGGTAACAAGAGCATCAAAAACAATCCTACTGCAGCTCGTGCTCAAGTTTCTGTGTGATCTGCTGCTTGAAGAGCGCATAATTATAGTGGAAAGACAAGCAAAATATTTGGTGAGCCTGTATTTAAACAAAGCGGTTCTTTGAGCTAAAAGCTAACATCGGCTTGCTAACATGCTCTCAGTGAATATGCTCTTGTTAATGTTTAGCAAGTAATGATTGGGACGTTTGCTTGCTTAGGATGTGGTGTTAGCTTTAGAATGCATATTTAAAAAATGGAAGTAGTTACTGTGATGTCGTATTTAAAAGGGACATCATATTGGTTCTCGCCATCCTGTTATTTTGAAACCAGACCTCAAACTTGGGGGTGGATCTGACTGGAAAATCCAAGGACACTACAGGGCCATGCCAATAAAGCATACCCTGTGAAACCAAGGATGCTAACAGCTTGTCATTAAAAGCACATTATCTAGTGAGCATAGCCTAAATCATCGTTTTTTCTGCCATAACATAAAACAAAGACAACAAATTTCATATTGTGTTCATTATGAGTCGAAGCGTCATCAGGAAAGGGTTTACTGAGGTCACAGAGAAAGGAAGCCACGGGTGTTTTTCTATACATTTTTATACAGCAAGAAGTCTTTTTACAACTAGAGGAGTCGCCCCCTGCTGGTCATTAAACAAAATGAAGTTTTAAGTCACCTACCAACTGGGTTTTCTTTTGAGACCCAGAAGCTATGCTCACCTTTTATACCATCTAAAGTTTATTTGCAATTGATCTTTTTTACAAACAGAGGGATCATTTGTTGCTGGACTGCAGGTTTAACCCTCTGTAGCCCATACCCCGGCTGCAGCCGATTGCTGTGTTTTTAGTAGTGTTTGTGTATAAAAATGTTTTTGTACACATGATATTTTAAGATATTTGACCAGTGATGACACTTAGCAGTTAATCAGGAGTAAAAACGGATGTGACAATAAAATGTTTTGCAGTATTTTATGTTTTAACCCCGAGTCAGCTTAAACTCTGACCAGTGAGTACAGGCTATCGGGTAACTGTAAGCGTCCGATATGAGTGAATGAGTTGGTGACCCACTTCTGTCCGATGACAGCGATACTGAGAATAACCAAAATTCTTCTGTCAATGAATGCTGCTGTTTTAGCTGCTGTTAGCCGCTGTTAGCCAGCATTACTGAAACTGTCTTCAAAGTTGGTCCAACACTTTTAGCGACTCGGGCACTTAGTGAATAAACTTAGAGAATAATAAAATGTTTGATTGCATTCTCACATGATGTGAGTTAACAATGTTAGCTTCTAACCAGCTTCTGTTGATATAGCCAGCTCTGGCCAACTGTCCGGAGGCGAGAAGGTCCATTGTCTAATTTGATGAAAATCAGTATTTGGAGGATGTGGTTGAGATGAGGAAGGAGAGAGCAGTGGTAGGAGGAGGCAGATGAATAAAAGTAGTAGGAGAAAGTCATAATGGAGGAAAGCCGATGAAACGTTCAAATATACAAATCTTAAATAATCATACGTGACTTAAAAGCGCAACTTGTGATCTTTAAATTAAAAAAAAAAAAGCTTATGACTGATATACTTTACATCAGTTTTTATTTATTTGTTTTTTTTATATATATATATTTAGGTGTTTCGAATGTTCATCAGATTTCCACCCTCTTTTGGAATTCTCGGGAATCTGAAACATTGTAACAGAATTATGTTGAGGTATAGAGGATGAAGGTGCTGAAGCAGTGGCTTCATGTTTTACAGACGAATGGTGCTTCCATCTTTAATATACAGTCTGTTATTGCATTCTGTTAGCAAGACAAAGTTAATTAATTATCAAAACCCAAAGTATATCTAAAAGTCCCAGATGAAGGCACTAGATGAGAAGTAAGGGGACGAGCTCTTCCTGTCTGTTAGTATACTAGTTGCTTAAAAAGGGAAAAGATATTGAGGAAAACTGTTAAAACTGAGTGTAATTTTATGGAAAACTCCCAAAAATATTTGTGGTTTAAAAACTATTTGAAACCACTACTTATTTCATTCACACACTCCTAATATGGGTAACATTTTTGCTCCACGGCTAACGTTCGCAGCACTACCAGGATCTTCTTTTTACAGGGTTACTTCCACTTGCCTTTTCTAAATGTGCACCCACAGTGCTCTTGCCTGTTTTTGTGATTTAAAAAGAAAAATCCAAACTGTGCTACTTTTCCAAGCTGTCACCTGCCCCACTTTCCACCAGTTGCAGTCTGCGGTCGTCTTCTGGTGCCAGCTAGCAAGGACGGCAACATTTAATTGTCTCGTGGATTAATTATGCACATTCCTAGTCAGTGCATCGCCAAAGTTATTAGAATTTAACCAGAGGAAGGGACATGAACTTTAATGACATTTGAAGTTAAGATATTTCTGATATTATTAGCCCACAGTTACAGTAGCAGAAATTATACCTCTAAACCTTGTGTTCAGATGGCTTTTCTTCAACATGGGCTATAATAAAGGACCAGCTGCAGTATCTTTTTTTCTTTATTTAATGCTTTCATGCATTTAATGTTTCTGATCCGTTCAGTTTTAAAACACAGGCAGCTCAGAAATTCTTTAGTTTTGTTGAACAGACTTACACACTTCCAAGAAGCACACAAAACAAATTCAGACTTCCAGTTTGCTTGGTAATCATGAATTAGAAATCCATATTTGCACTTCAAGTCTGCGCAGTAACAGTAAGACTGTGCTAATATTTAACTTTGTGCCACCGCCTTTCAAGTCACTGTTTTAAACGTTTCCAAGCTGAGATGAAACAAGGATCCTGTTGGGTTTCAGGTTCACTGCATGTTCTTTCATTCTTCCAAAGAAGTGCCTCACGTTCGCTTTGATTGGCTGCTCGGCTAAAACCCTGCGCAGCCAGTAGGCAAACTGAAGGCTCGAGCCTTCTGACACCTGTGACCCATGAAAGAAAAATTGATGTTCATTTAATGAAACGTCTGTCTTGATTTGATTTATGAGAGAGGTTTCTACTATTTACTGTTTGTGCATGTGCGTGTTTTTAATGAATGTATGAAAGAAAATAGGAAATGTAATGTTCTGGTAATGAAAAGTGTAAAAAAATATATTTTAAGGATTGTCAAAGTGAACACAATCTTCAGTCAGAAACACCGTCTGCTTGAAAGGTCCTTCACAGCAGACCATTACTGAGAGATGAAAAAAAAACCCAGAAAATGTGTTTGAGGTCAGCGCAGGACCCAGACTCAACCTTAACTCTTTTCATCATCTACTTCCCATTTTTCTTTTCTTTTTCTTCAGCTGCTCAAGATTTTTCCCTTTATCTCTCCCTCTCCAGCCAACACAGAGTGACTTCATCCTGACAAACGTGATGTGTGTGTGCGTGTGTGGATATATTGTGTGTGCTTGCACGCGCACGTGACTGCAGAGAAGGGTGAGTCATTTTAATGTCCGCAGGCCGTGTTGTGATCTCTGAACCACAGGCTGGCCAACAAGAGGCGGCCAAACAGTTGGTCATCTGGTGTGGGCTGAGATATTGCAGCATGGGTGTAAAACTGTGTGTGTGTCTCTGTTTGTGTGTGAGTGAGTGAGAGACATGTGGAGCTACAAGTGAGATTACTTGGACCAGCCACCTGTGTACAGAAAGCACTGGGAGTTATGGATCCCATTCTAGGGTTGATGCTAAGATAAATAAAAGTTAAAAGTTTGCAGTCTGGCTGAACTACAGTTCAATTTTAAGTGAGCTGATTGTTTCAAGCAAGTTTAAAGACAGACAGTGAGAGACGCAGCTGTGTGTAAAAGCTGTTCACAGCAGTTGCTCAAAGGACCTGGAAGGACTTTGGTGCACTCAGAGATGTGATCTGGTTCTCCAGGTCTGCTGGATTCCACTGCTGTTAATTAGCCTTAGTTTATACAGAGTTTCTTACATCTCGTGCCAGCTAATTTAAACTTGCACAGAATGGCAACGTTCAAGTGGTTATTTCCTCTCCTGGGGGCCAATTCATTATCAAATGTAGCTGCTCCAACAATATGAAGAGCACTGGTTGGACAATAATAAAAAGTAACTCAGTAGTACAGTAAACTTCTTCTAAAAGAGCTTTGGAGGTATCATCAAGAAAACATTACATACATAAGTAACTTGGTTTTCTGTCCATCTATGTATTTGTGCATATATTACATAAATGTCTTTAATTTAGGGAACAATAACTGATTAAATTGTTTCATCACACTTCTTTTAGGATATTTGAATATTTATTAAACATGGCAGAAACACTTCCTTTTAACACAAAGGAATTACTGACAATTTAATATTTCCTTTATCGAAAATGCACCAAAGAACTACGTGGGTGTGAAACAGGTAAATAATTCACAGACGATTCAGATGATTATAACTTGAATATGTAGTTCCCTTCAGTTCTGAGGTACATTTTGACAAGTTTCAGCTGATTTAGTCTTTCAATTTTCTTTTGGCTCCTTTCAAGTATTAAGTAATTACTTTTAGCACTATTTTAACAACTGCTGTTTCACATTGTGCTAACATAGCTTTGAAAAATTAAACTTTCTGCTCTTTAGATATACTTATTATATAATTTCATAGAACAAAAACATAGTGGAAGGTCTTTAGTTATCCATTGGTATCTGGTAATTCAAAACAATACCTTGGTGGGAGAAATGAACAAATCAACATTCTTAAGTTAACAAAACATATTACAAAAATACTGAAAACAATGTCCCTCAAGTGAAATGCTAGCATACATTTACAATGGCATGGCATACATAGTAAGTGACTCCTCCAGTGGTCATTAAAATCTGTGTTTAAAAGTGTACCTGTGGACTTCCATGTTAAAATGCTCAACTTCAAGGGAATTAGCATTAGCATGCGTGCAATCACTAAAGCAAATTTCCACCATAATGACAACTGTAGACGTTTTTTTAAATTGATCAAAACAGAAGTTCGTTTCTCAGTTTTGATGAGTGAAATTCACATTGTCCAACCTTTTAAGGAGGAGATAGAGACGCTAAAAACGCTTCTTTAGTAAAAAGATCACAAAAAATTGGCAAAGTGCTGCACAGACTCAAAATGGCATTCGGGAACTAATAGTGACACTGTTTTGACTGTATATAATATACAGTCTATATGTTGTCTATATGTATGTTGATATGCCTATAATAACAAGATGAGCAGATAATGACCATATTTGCTAGTTTAGTTTGGTATGTTAGCATGCTACATTTGCTAATTAATGCTAGCTAAATCTAGGTTAAAAGAAGAAAAAAAGAATACTTGATAAAAATGAACTTGGTGTCAAGCTGAGGGGAAAAGAATTAGAGTACGAGTCCAAAGGTATTGGGTGTATAAGCGTATAGAAAAGTTTTAATTCATTTATGTCTTCATTTATGTCTGAAGCAATAGCAGAGCTGTCACTCTGATCATTTTATTAAAGATGAAAGAATTTAGACATTTTGTAAGTCGCAGTGATGCCACAGCGTTTGTTTGACTTTGGGACCAGAAGCGGAGTTTGGACCCATAAATGGTTAATGATGTCAGACTTAAAGACCGGATAGCATGACTCCCCATACAGTAAGTGGTTGAAGATCTCTTAGTTTACATTGAATTTTTTTCTGTCCTAAAGTTTTAGATTACAGCACACTAGCCCTGCAGTATTGCTGCCAGCATGCTCAAAATATTCCTGCATTTGCCAAGTGCACGCGGGGATACCTTCGAGTCCCTCCTGGATACAGGAAATGGGTGAAAGTAAATAATGCTGCGTTTCTAATTAAGAAAAAAATCCTTCCATCAATCTCGAGAATAGGTGTCCAAAAAACACAGAAAGCCACTCTGCAACTGAATAAATAATTTGCTGTTGAAGATTCATGATAAATATGCAGCTTTAAAGGGTGTCGGAACAAACACTGGAGGACTGAACTCTGCTGTTGTTCACTGTGTTTGTGTCGAACATTGGATTTCTGCTTTGGAGCCCTTTGATGTAATTATGTCTTCTCCCTTATGCCTCCCAATCTGTTTTTCATCACCATTACACTTTTCAGTAATGAGCATTCTTTTTCTTTTGAATAAAGGAAAACATCCCATTCCACACAATAGAATATTTAGTAGCATTACGTGTCCTTGGATGGGTTTGTTCTCCTTTGCTGGAGAGCGTGAATATACTTTAGAGAGTGTGTGTGTGTGTGTGTGTGTGTGTGTGAGGGCTGAACCACAGCAGGAGGTTCAGACCTGAGATGGGGCGAGTCTTGTTGTCCTCCCTGAATTATTTAGCGCATGAGGGAGTATGTGAGCGAACGCTAACCCCGGTTGTCACGGGAGACCGCAGAGCAGAGTGCGCTGTTTGTTATCAGTCTGTGTCCTTTTCTGTTTTTAAGTGCTGTTTTAAAAAACTGGTTCAGCACTGTGCAGAAATCTTCACACATCCTCAGTTCAATGAGAGTGACCAAAGGCTCGTTTGTCTTCTCTGAATTCAACAACAAACAAGTATTTAGGAAAAAGAAGGGAGGGGAACAGAGGAGTATATGAAAGTGTGATCTTTCCTGGTAAAGCCTCTTAGGGAGCTGTGGATTTACACTCCTGTCAAATGATTTGTGGTTTCGTGTGTGTGTTTCAAATGCCCTCACAAGGATACAGAGATGAGAAAATCCCCTAATGTGGAAATTGTTATCCTGAAATGATGTTTTTTTTCTTTTAGAAGTGTTGACTTGGATTAAGGGTCACAGAATGGAGAACGGGTGTAGGTTGATGGAAGGTCCTCGCCGCTTCGGGGACATAAAGATGTGTGCTGTCACATTTATTCTGCAGTGTTGGAAGTCCCTGAACTTGTGAACTGTGAATCTAACCTTAGACACTGAGGCACAAGATGCACACATGAAAAGACACCCTCTCAACACCTCTAAGGGTCCCTGTGGGTATCCCACGGAGTTCAGGGTGTGTACACTTGCTATATTTATGCACCTTTACACTCATTATACCAGCATGACCTTCAGTCTGCCTACTTTTTCACCTTCGTGTGGTTTTGGCGCTGCACCCAGATTTGACATGTTTTTTTCATGTCATTTCCCGGCCTGTCTCTCTCTCTCCCTCTCTCTCTCTGCCTGGCTACTAACCCACCTACCCACCCATCCATCCACCAAGCATGTTGGCACACAAACACTGTTTTTAGAAAGCAAAACAACCCGGGGAATATGACTGGAATATGGAAACGCTTAATCTCTCTGGGTGGATGAGTATCAAATCCCCCAGCGAACGATCGAGGTAGAGAGAGAAAGAGAGCGAGAGAGACTGTGGAGGAACACTGTGTTCATTTTGCCAAGGCCAGATGGTGAGGGCAGCTTTGGTGCTGCACGGCCTCTCAGGCCGTGACACACACACACGCACAGACATGATTACCTCAGCCTGTTTGTACAGCAGCAGTGTACTGTGTGTGGTGGCCTAAGCGAGTCAGACTTATTAGATTAAGCTTTTATTTGTCTCTGCGCCGTTATCCACTGTTTTCCATCTCAATGTGTTGCTGGGATTAAGAGACAGTCTCTGGTTTGCGTTTTCCATTTTTGGATAGTTTGTAATCTGCTTCTCTATCTGTATTATTCAGCGCTGGAGGTTGGTTCAAATGCACCAAGCAGCCTCACTAACACCAAAACTGAAATTTCCACTGTTTCTTAACAAGGGATGTTTAATTTCAGATTGCTTATAACTTGAATATGGCGTTGTACACTGCTCAGAAAAATTAAAGGAACACTTGGAAAACACATCGAATCTTAATGGGAAAAAGTCCTGCTGGATATCTGTGCTGATGTGGACTGGGTAATGTGTTAGGAACAAAAGGATGCAATTTGATGGAAATAAAAATTATTGATCTACAGAGAGCTGAATTCAAAGACATCCTGAAAATCAAAGTGAATTAATGATGTGGCCGGCTAGTCTGTTTTGCCAAATTTTCACTGCAGCAACTCAAACTGGTACTCAGTGGTTTGCTTGTATGCACGCCTGGCAACATCAGTGCATGCCCCTGGAGGGTTTCCTCCCAGATCTGGACCAATGCATTACTGAGATCCTGGACCATGTAAGGTGGAACCTGCATGGACCAAATGATAAAACAATATCTCAGAGGTGTCCTGTTGGATTTATATCAGGCAAGCATGGGGGCCAGTCAATGCTCAGTTCCTTTATCCTCCAGGAACCGCCTGCATACTCTTGCCACATGAGGCCGGGCAATGTCGGCCTCATGTGGCAAGTTCAACATCGCCTCAGTACATGAGGTAAGACAGTGTGCAACTGGAGGAACCCAGGACCCACTACACCAGTGTAGGTTTGACAATGGTCCAAGGATACCTAATGGCAGGGGGCCATTGCATAGCCTGTACAGGTCTGTGCAGGCATCATTGACCCATTATATTGTTCATAGCTTCTCCCGACCCTTCTTGTCTGTCACACGTGCTCAGGATGAACCTGCTCTCATCTGTGAAAAGCACACAGCACCAGTGGTGGACCTGCCAATTCTGGTATTCTATGACAAATGCCAGTCAGGCTTTACGGTGCCAGACAGTGAGCACAGGGCCCAGCAGAAGACGTGGGGCCCTCATTAAGTCAGTCTGATTGTTTGGTCAGAGACATTCACGTCAGTGGCCTGATGGAGGTAATTTTTTAGCTCTGGCATTGCTCATCCTGTTCCTCCTTTCACAAAGGAGCAGATGCTGGTCCTGCTGGTGGGTTAAGGACCTTCTACAGCCCTGTCCAAATCTCCTAGAGTAACTAACTGCCTCCTGGAATCTCCTCCGTGCTCTTGAGATTGTGCTGAGATTGTTGATGCATGATGATAATCCTACTTAAAGCACCATGAACTGAACATGTAGTCTTGAATAATACTTTTTTCACGTCTGCAGAGTTTATTCCGTTGAAACTGGTTCATATTCCTACTTGGTGTAAACACGGTAAGACTGATGTGCAGGGTACATAAACGATAAGCACAGACTTGCAGCTAGCTATAAAACTAATATAGAGCCTTCACATTATGTACCAGGTCAGAAGACAACTGTTTGTTTGCTTCAGGCACACTAAGAAGTGGACTAAATGTTCTCACATGGTTTGTAGTGGTGTGTTTTGGTTCACTTAGTGTTTGCTTAGAGTTTTTTCTGTGTGAACAGACACTGAACCATGAGAGAAAACTACGAGCTAGAAGCGGATTCAGACTAGCATAAACAAACCATACATGTGAAAATGCCCTAAATGTTGAGTAAGTTTAACGTTTAAGTAAATGTTTAAGTTCTACATATATGTGCCAACGTTGCTTAGTTATCATAAACAATTATTTATTATTTATTATAAACAAGCTACTGTGGAAAAAAAGTTCTTCAAATGAATGTCCAATTTAAATGCATTACAAACAAATTTCACTATCTATAACAACTGTATGGGGTTAGATTGTTTTTTTTAAAAAATGCAACCATTTTACTCTTATTATGGACTGAAGCTATTCATTAGCAGGTGCATAATTACTAGAGATGGCACGATACCACTTTTTTATGTCCGATACCGATACCGATATCATAAATTTGGATATCTGCCGATACCGATATGAATCCGATATAGTGTGTTTTTTAATCAATAAAACTGTTTTTTTTAATATCTTGCTGCATTTTGTATAAGTTCATACTCAAGTTTAAATAAACAACAACACTAAAGCTATTCTGTTATACCTGTGTGTAAAAAATATACTGCACCCAAAATATTTCATAGTTCAGCAACACTGATCAATCTAATAAACTTAAACCTGCTCCATCCTCCCTATTCTGGTATTTTAAAGAGTACTTAGCAGAAATATTAAGCAACCTAACTAATAGGGTTGCAAACTCCCAGCAAAAAAAAAAAATAGGAACCACCCCCACCCTCCACCTCATGATGCTTAATCGATGTAATCAACTTTAATTTGATGCAGGGTGAAAAAAAATGCACAGAAACAAATTATTTTTCAAGAATAATTAAATAGAGTCAACATCTTTCTTCAACAGAATTGCAGAATTCACAGATGGTACCTTCCCAAAGGAAAAAGTACTATAGCTTACTAGGATATATTAGACTTAACAGTTACTATATGCAGTAATGGACTTCTATACATTTTACATCAGATTAAAACTTTGGGTGTAAGATTCAGATAATTATTTATTAAAAGCGAGACATTTTAAATGAGAATAAGAAAGAAAAGTATGTCTTTGTGCCCCCTTTTCCCTGTTCATGCCCTATCAGCCCCCCTGGCTAAATTTTTCTAGATCCGCCCCTGCACAGTTACCAGCCGTCAGCTACTAGAAAAGGATCCTGGTGTAGAAAGTAATATTAAATACATTCTAACAACAGCTTATCAAGGTTAAAGGTGCTGCTGTTGTTCAGCCGCTGGTTTCCTCTTTCTGGCGCGAAGTGGACCAAAAACAAAGAAGAGAGACGGACTCGCTACAGAAAAGCCGATCAGCTGATCGTTAAGCAGTTTCACGATTGAAGTAGCGGCAGGAAGGTGAGGGAGAGAGAGGCGCAGTCGCTCCATATATCGGTTGTTAAGCTTAACATGGGAATGCTTTACAAACATTCAGAGATGAACTTACCAAATTCCCTATAATTCTAAGTTCACTTAGCAGTCCAACTGCTTGGCAGTCCAACTGCCTTAACTCTCTTCATTCCTTTATTCTCATTAACTCAGTACTGTCACTTATAAACTTCCATTTCATTATCATTACTTCAACCTTCAACTTTTCACCAAAATCAAAGCAGACATCTACCAGTAGTTTCAGTGAGTAGACTTTCAATTTACACAGCCCAATTTGACACACTTTGGTTCATAAGATCAACAGGTGGTGCCTACCTTTTGTTATATGCCGGCTTGTCACTCACTTAGACCACTGACCAATGCCTGAGCGCCTGACGCCTCAGACCTTTCTCCATCCTGTCTCACTTCCCCCCTCGGACGAAGCCCCCAAATGTTAAGGCTCAAAAATATAGGGAAGGAAACACAGGAGGAATGCAAGTAACCACACTGGTCCAAAGGGTAAAGACGATGATTTTAATGAAATGACACGCGTGGGAGAATGAGCGGACTCTGTAAGCAGACAGCCCCACAATCTCATCCTCCTAACATCAAAATACAGTTTTATATGCATCAGAGTATATTTAGTGACGCCCCCTCATTGCGTCATCACATACATCAGCTTCAAAACCACAAGTGTTCTATTTGACAACTTAAGGCACAATTAAAAGTACACTGGCTTCCATCTTCTCCCCGGTGGTTTCCCGTAAGCCAGCTCAGCTCTCGCCTCGTGCATCTACTGCTTCATCAGTCAACTTTCACCTACACCCTAACAGTGTGTGTGTGTATGTGTGTCTGTGCGTACACGTGCGAGGGCGCGTGCATGCTGTGTACTGCGTACGTGTCATGACCTCTCACTATTTGTCTGTCTGTGGGTGCACAGAGTGTGCATCTGCTCTCTGCACCTTAGTTGACCTCAACTTAGGCAACCAGGCTAAGGCCATCCTGTGTGTAATGATCTTGACTTATATGTAAAATGTATAAAACAAATATTTCAATCTACTACAACTACTTAAAACTTAATCAAAGCTTAATCAGACATCTAAATGCATAAAAGATGATAATAGCATCATCCAAACTCTGGTTTTGGTTTCACTTCCTGCAAAAACATGTAACTTCAAAGACATATAACTTCCTGTCTTCTTCTAGCACAGAGTTACTCTTTCCTGTCTCTGCCCTCTACACAGAGATCATAAAAGCATTAATAACATTTAAATTATAGATTCAACTCAACCATTTAAAATGGTTCTTCTTTGGACCTGTAATAAAGGCTATAACCATATATTTGAACATCTGAATGCATCTAAATGCAACATCACTATTAATACAGAAATGTTAATGATGATTATAAAAATAGCAGCAACTAATAGCAGGAAAATATTTCTCCCCTTCACAACACTTGCTTTACTTCACTCTGGGATAACTTCCTCAGAGATGAAATGCTGGTTTGGTAGCGAGGCTACAAATACACACAGCCGCTCTATCACGTGAGCACACTGCTCCGATGTGCTACGGTTATGAGCCGAGTTACGCGGTGTTGCAAGTTTTGTGAGGTGCTTTTTTTTATATTTAATGGATCGGATTACATTTTTTATTTTTCGCCGATATCCGATCCAGTAATTTAGGTCAGTATCGGACCGATACCGATACGTAATATCGGATCGGTCCATCTCTAATAATTACTGGGAGTGGCATTTAGATGCCTACAAGGTTGCTAGCTTTCTTGTTTGATATTAGCTAAGCTAATATGAGTCACAGAACTGAATGTCTGATCTCATATTCAAGGTAGTTGGAATAGAAGCAATTGTTGTACCATCAATTTGAAAAGTCAGTGCTCCAGTTTTAGAGGGTGAATTTCTGTTGTGTTATAAGTAGAGTACTTAGCACTAATTACAATGTATCTGTTTGTTTGATACACCAGTAAATTCTACAAAGGCAAGCTTGTTTAAAAAGTTTGCTTGTTTGCTAAAAATGAGTCTTCAAAACGGAACTTTACAGACCAGTAGGCAATGCCCATCCTTTATATACAGTCTATAATCTAATAATAAATTGCAAGTTAATGTAATGGATTAAAACTGAATGTCTTGTTAATCCCCTTTTTCATATGATTTTTAGTCCACAGGCAAAATACTGAAACTCTCTGCTTTTAAAGTGATATTTAAGAGAAAATGCATTTTCTCACCTCTCAAAAGCAATCCAGACTATCCAGCTGTCTACAGTAGCCACATAATGGCTCGCATTTTCTCACACTATACACCCACAAACACCCAAAGTTTTTACACTTGAAATCTAATTTGCCGTGTTTTCCGCATGAACCTATAACAACTATCACAGTATGACTGTGTCTGAGTATCGGGCTGTGACGGCTGTCGAAACGTGGGTGACCTAGACCACAAAGTAAAGTGCCCGAGCGCCTCCTGCGTTGAAAACACTTCGCTGACCCCACCATGCATGGTTTGCTTATGCAATTGTCCAACCTTGTTACCTTCAACATGAGATGATTCGATGTTACGCTGCACATCATGCACAGGCATCGTCAGCCATGTGAAAAAAGGAAAATCGCCACCCCGTTTCACCCTAGTCGCTTCTTTACAGCTTTTGCTGTCACTTCAATTCACAAGCAACAGGCTAAAGCGGCTCGAACAATAAACAAATAAACTTGCCAAATACTGCCGTTCCCCACGGGGGCTGCAGAGAAGCACGGGGTACGCACGGAGCACGGGTGGCTTGTGTGGAATGCGCTGCCATTTCTAGGAATGCGGCTCGAGGCGTCAGAGCTGACGCATTCGCATGGTATAGGTTAAAAGCGTATGGACGGGAGGCAAAGACAGTTTGTCAACACAACACAGGCCGTCTTTGTTGGCACTGTCCTAGTGGAAGACACAGATATGAGCCGGGTGACGACAGGTTCAATTCAAGAATCTGTAGAAAAACAGACAAATATAAAGTAATTCTCTTTAAAGCTACAACAGCCAAAACCTTAGGTCATAATTCAGCCAGTATTGTCTATTTTCTTCTTTCTGGCTTTATAAGTTGTATATTCTTGAC
The DNA here is from genome assembly GCF_013358895.1 of Oreochromis aureus. Taxonomy (NCBI): domain Eukaryota; kingdom Metazoa; phylum Chordata; class Actinopteri; order Cichliformes; family Cichlidae; genus Oreochromis; species Oreochromis aureus. The sequence goes on from NC_052962.1 coordinate 10,424,189, forward strand.
TTAATTGTCAAAAGAATTTATGGATGTATGAGAAGGAAACAGCGAGTCCTTGAAGAGATAAAGTTGGTGGTGAATACTCAGCCTTGCCTGTTGTTCCTCGCTAAATTCAGCTTCAACTTTCCAGGCTTCACAAAGACTCTCTGTGGCCCTGAGAGTTAAATAGATATAATTTGTAATTCCTTGGCATGAAAACACTGTGAGTGCAGTTAGAGGTAGATATTGTCTGCTGCGCTCCTGTCCTTGTGTGAAGCAATATGTATGTGTGTGTATGTGTTGTATTTGGAAGGCTCTTATCTGCTCTGCCTCTTATTCCCGCTGTATTTCTGGTCTGTTTAATCAACACTTGGCCCCGCTTGTGCTGGAGCAGCTACGGCGAAAAACACACTTTGCCGTTCTCTCTTCTTCCTCTCACTGCTGCCGTTTGTAAAGCTCAGACTTCCTCACCCCACTTTACAGCAGATAAAGGTGCTTTCGTGCCATCTGAAATATCTGACTCTTTTAGTGCAGAATAATGTCCGCACCGCTGCGGAAAAAAACAAACACACACAAAAAATTGCAAGGGTCTATAGGTCTGCCTGTAAATGCAAAACAAAGCTGAAAATAGCTGGGCTCATTGCCATTCCAGACAGATAGGACTAGGCCCAGGGCAGCGTAGAGCAGAGAGAAACAGAACCAGTGTGGGGACAGAGCCAAGGTCGGCTCAGGATGCACACTCATCAAGAGGTCGATGATCTAGCCCAGGTGACCTCGTGTTGACCTCAAGAGTTTTATAGCCTGGAGGGGAAAAGTGTGTATGAGCATAAATTGCTCCAAGTGTGTGTGTTTATGTATGTCTGCGAGATTTTTTTCCCTTCTGTTTTCTCATGGAGAATACATTTGGCCTCGGTTACAGCTGGATGCAAACTAATCTGTTATTATGAGTTTTAATACTCATTCTTGAGGTCACAGTGTCACTGATATGTTTGACTGCAACAACACTGAATTGTACCCACAGACGTGGTGAAGAGCAAATTGGATAAAACCAGGGAAGGGTAACTTACACTTTGTACGTCATGAAGGCCGTGAAGGATGACTTTGATTGAATGAGGCTCATGTCTGCCAAGTGTGAAAGCTGATATATATAATAAAGTATACTGGAATCAGTCAAGACAAATATGGTGTTTTTTTGTCAAATGAAGTTTTGGGTCTATTCTGTATTAGTTTTCTATCTAACATTGAGTTAGACGTGTTTATTTGTCATTTATTTACAAATGTACTGTCAGGAAAAAGAAAGTTTTCATATGATTCCCATACTGCTTCAATAGAACTTAAGGGGGTAGGTGTAGTGGTCACATCAGCAAGTGTGACCATCTTTAGAAAAACTGTGTGCGTTAACACATTGCCAAAACTTTCTCATGAGCGGACATCCAACACAAGGTCAGGCCGTGCAATGCTCAGGCAAACTGCAAACAGAGCAAGACCTACATCTCAGACTCTACAGCCTTCAGTTAGCATGCTAAATGTTAAAGATCATGACACTACAAATAAAAAAAGGCTGATAAAAGTTGCACAGCTTAGGTTTGCAAAGTTACAACACAGCTTACCACAAGACTTCTGGAACATTGTCCTTTGGAGAGATGAGACCAGTGGAGATGTTTGGCTAAAATGCACAGTATTATGCTTGGAGGAAGCCAAACAAAGCATATCAAATACATACAAATACCTCTTACTAACTGTCATGCACGTTAGCAGAGAGGTGATGATTTGGGCTTGTTTTGCAGCCACAGGAGCTGAGCACCTTGGAGTCATTAAGTTGACTGTGAACTGCTCTGTACACCAAAATATTCTAAAGTCCATGAGCCCATCTGTCCATTAGCTAAACCTTGGTGCAAACCTCTGTTTCATGCAACAGAGAAGTGATTCCAAACACATGAGGAAATCTATGGTAAAAATGGCTGATGAAGAAAAGCATCAAGCTGTCCCATCAAAGTACAGACCGCTAAAGCTACGTTGTACATTGGGCCAAAATTCCTCCAGAATGGTGTGAAAAACTGATAAAAGATTATTTTGTTGTTGCTCCTGCAGATGTTTTTACCAGCTAGTAAAGCATGGGTTGTCACAGGGCTTCATAAAGTCTTGTGAAAACTTTTCTTTCACAGAACTACAGAACATGCCTATACAAGCTAGCTTATAACTGGACATTTTGCTAACTTGCTATTAACTTCTGATGGTATTTTTCAAAGCTTTACTACTAAGCTAATCTTAGCTTTTCAGCCTGGCAAGATAAGCTTCTTCAGAGCTCTAAATAATGGAGGACCTGAGTGGTATGCTAAAAGGCTGATTAAAAAAACAGAATTTGCTAAACATTTAACAGAAAGGTTGTGACTGATGTTTGTTATTGATTGCTAACAAGTTAGGTGTTAGCTGCTGTTGTTTTGAGAGAGTGACCACACTGTTAGCAGTGCTGCTAGTCTGCAAGAGCTGGCGCAAACTGATGTTAAATTCTTAATGTAACCATGTTTAGCCAAAAACATACAGAACTCAATTTACTTACTGTCACATAAGGGCTAGCCTGGGCTAGCCTATGCTAGTTTCTGTTACTCTGGGCAGTATCTTTTTTAGCATTTCTTTTATTTGTCTTACAAATTTGAAATGTCTAGTAGAAATTTGCACTCCAAACTCTGTGTTATAGCAGTAATTACTAGAGATTTTTATTATTTTATGAAAATTGAACAGCCGTTACATTGCAACCAAGAAAAAAAATACGGGTTTTGGGCTATTTGCCAATGGAAAAGTACCCACATCACCCAACCCTGTATCCCACGAAACTTTTCCTGCTTCAGCTCAGCTACTTGTATCAATTCTAAGTTCACTAAATCTGTCTTCTAAAGTAATGTTCAGCTGTAATCTCTCTTTTGTCTTTTGGTGATTAGAGACAGCTCTTTGCTAGCCACGAGCCTGGTCGATCACCTACTGCAGTTCATGTTAATTACCTACAGCTGAGTAAATGTGCGGCCACAGAGCATCTGTCGTTAACGAGCGGGCCGCAGCTTAATTATAATCCCGCGACTTTAAAATAGCACTCTGAAATTGCGATTTTTGATTCAGTAGCGGTAATTATTCAGTTCATTTGAGCCTCCTGACATGAGACGTCTTTCCAAGGCAAAGCCATTTAGAGCTGTCACAGTAAGAAAAGCACAAATGCTAATGTCATTAACGGTGGCTCCATTCCATTCCAAATGACACTCACGCATTACGAACGGCACCTGGGCACTGTAACTGAAGCAGCCATATGCAATCCAGGCATCATTTCTTTTGCTGCTCACACTTGTGTGTTTCTGCATTTTAAATCGTCTTTAAAATGATTCGACCGTCAAAGCACTACACTATTAACTTTACTTAATACCAAGTACTTCAACCAATTTTCTTACCACTAGTTGATTGCAAGCTGTATTTAACATGTTTTGGTCCTGATCCTTATTTAACAAAGCCGGATAGCGACAATGGACCTGTTGGTTAACAGATAAGCTGTGACCTGCCTTAATTACGCCGCGATAACTCCTGAGGGGGAACGTGTTAATGAATCACTTTAGTGCACAGTAAGCTGCTTACTGAGCAGGAGTTACAAAACAACTGAGAAATGTGCGTGCATTACTCAAACATAAAATAATGTGTCGAGCAAAAGGAAACAAAAAAACTCCAGCTTTCGTGCTCGAGCCTGCTTTCAGCCTTGCACCGCATTCATTATAAAGTCAATGCTGCTTCAGAATGCTAATTAACAAATGTACACATGTTGACATCTCGATGCACTTCCCAGATAAAATACACTCCACCCCATGGTAGTTTACCTGGCAGTATAAGCAGCAGTACTGTATATGCAGAGCGACCCTTTGATTTAATCTGCAGCCAGATTGATTGAACATAGCCCGAGGTCTGTGCCTGGCCCCTGGATAAACAGATCTAGTGTATGTTATGTTTAATTCAGAGTCCTTCCACTGGAATGGAACCAAACTGATCAGGACTTGTTTACACTCTCCGGCCTCGGCAAGCCCTGGCCTACTTTTAACAACTTCAGTGCACTTTAAATGGAGTTAAGTGCATGTTTTCATGCGTGTATTTGTGTGACTGACTCCATGCTGCATGTGTGCGCACAACAAATTAGCTTTGCATGTATAATGCAGGACCCCTCAGCTGTAGAACCGTATATATATCGTCAGGGCTTGGGGGAAGCGCGATATAATGCGCCGGCTGGCCTGGATGTGTGTGGAGACTGGTTGCATTTCCTTGTCTGCGTGGAAGACGTACGAACAGCCTCACTGAATGACCACTTTGGACTGTGAGATCACTCCCTGCCCGACTTAGATGACTTGATGACTTGAAAAACGAGCGCGTGCACATCGCAAATGTGGAAGACATCAGCGTTTTTTCCTTTAGAAAACTGAGGCAGAGTTGCTGTATGTCAAAAGTACAATTATATAACCAAATGCATCCATACATACACGCTGGAGTCAAATCAGCCGCCCATCTGTCTCTTAGAACACGCTCCTCGAGCGGTGACTTCACACACACAGCCATTTAAGCACAGATTTAATGTGTAGACTTCTGGACACAATCTCTGGAGGTGTGTGTTTCTGTGTGTTAGTGTGTCCCTGACAGCTCTCTGTACTAACAGCCCCTGTAGCAGAGCAGATACCAGCCAAAGATTAGGATGTAATTACACGCCACTTTCTGCTCCATCTCTCTGCCTGAGAAAGGAAGAGAAAGAAATGAGGAGTGAGAGAGAGGCGGGGGTTGGGGTTGGGGTTGGGGGGGGGGGGCTGAGGTGGAGATAGGGCCGGGCTGTGAGTATCTGGATGTGTATGTACACCCCCTCCCCGCCCCAATCTTGCTCACACTGCCAATAAAACTCGCAACAACCCCCCCGCCCTCCTCCGACTCCGACCCCCCAAAAAAGAGAAAAACCTTTTACCCTCCTTACCTTGCTCAGCACGCGCCAAATGTTTTGACTCAAGATTTACCCCGCTGTGCTTTCATTGGCCGTCTGTCGCCATGGCAACAAAAGGAACAACCGGCGTCCCGTTCCGCACATGCGGAGGGGGTGTGCGTGCCACACTTGTGCCCTAAGCGTCAGACATTAGGATAATCCCCTCTCTCATTTAAATGTAAAGTCAGCAAAAGAAAAATTCGCTCTAGCAAATGTGTAATATACGTATGAGTGTGTGAGGATGGGCGTGTGCGTGGGAGGGGGGGCTTTTTTGCTCCCTGACTGTGTCCCATGTGCACACAAGGAAGATAATTTGCTGGAGGAAAATAAAAAACTTTAATGCCATCACATTTTTCCTTCTGCCCCCCCCCACCCCATCCCACTACGCTTTAATATTCACCTGCTTTGTTTCTGTTTTGCTTCGACTAACTGTCTGTTGCCCCCATTTCCTGTAGTGACATTTTTAGGTCAGCCCTCAGTCACTTTCATCATCTTTAGGAATGCATGCACGCGCACATCTGCAGCGCACACTGAAGCCGTTGGGATGCAGTAGCGGGATGAAGGATGAGTCTCCGAGGGGACTATCAGCCAAGTGCCGGTCTCCTCCCACCCCCTGCACTCCCATGTGTTTCTTTTAGGTCTCTTTTTGAAGATGGGGGAACGCTGGCGTTAGACGAGGCAGTTGTCACAAATACACTTGAGCACCTTGCAGAGCCCTATGGTAGCCGGCCGGGATCTGTCCATGACTTTCTGTGATATAGGTGCAGTAAGCAGTGAGCACTTCCTCAGCCAGGAGAGACGTGGACGCGAGTGAGTTTTAATGCTGCTTCGGAGAAAGAGGCAGACAGTGTGTGTGTTTGAGAGAAACAGAGGGAGAGAGAGGAGGAAAAAGGAGAGAGAATGGGGAGTTCCACGTTTGTGCAGGATCAAAAGCTTTCAGGGGATTTTGGAGCTCGGAGCTGGTATCTGTGTATGTTGGTGGGGGGGAGCTTTGACACAGATGTGAATATAGAAAAACAAAAACACACCCCTCCCATGTACACTCACGCATACACAGAAAACATTAAAATATGAGATACACGGAATCACTCACAGCCAGAGGCACATACATCAGCATCCTCCCCATTTATTACACACACACACACAAACACACACACACACCAAACACACTTTTCTATCTCTCACAGATATCCTCTGTCATCCACGTACAGACAGAAAGACAAATAGAGTGAACTGAGTCACACTTACAGAATGTTGAAATTACAGCTGGATTAGCCTTTAAATTGCCCAGAAAATAAACATTAGATTATACAGAGCTACAGACACTTACTTGCTTATGTTTACTTTCAGTTGTTCAGTAACCTCATGGCTTTATCCTTTCACATTTAAAATGAATTTATCCCTCATTTGAACCGTCTGCTTCTCTAACATAGATAAGTGAAGGGCCAGATTTTGCACCCATGTAACAGTTCACTGTTAGCTATCAAACTGGTTAAACTTGCAAGCTGGGCGGGGTGGTGGTGGTGCAGTGGTTAGCGCTGTCACTGCCCGGCGAGAAGGTTACTGGTTTGAACCCCGACTGGGACCTCGCTGTGTGGGGTTTTCATGTGTTCTTGGCCACTCCTGCTTCCTCCCAAAGACATGCTATTAGCTTAGTTGAGGTTCTAAACTGGTCATGGATGTGAGGTAGATAAAATGATCGAGTTGATGATGATGTATAATATTATGCATCAGTTTGAAAATTCTGAACACATTGTAATGACCAGTGAGTTTTACTTTCCACTGAAAGAGTTAAGACAACTTTCAGCTTTTCCTGTATTATAGTGCATGTTTGATTTCCAAAAACTTAAAGCATAGAAAGAAAGTATTGATCCTATCGCATTAGTATTGATCCGCCTACCTTTAGTAGCCAGTAAGGCTAGAAAAGTGCTGTATATTAGTTGTATATTACTTATCTAGGCTATGCTGTCTGGAGGTTTTTGCCCCCTAGGTGGGGTCTTTAAGGCAAGGTACCAGAGGAAAAGTGATTCAGGTGCCCCCTGTGAGAGGTAAACTAAGGGGGCCAGTCTAGCCTGCCTGGGATAGGGTTACTAGGGCTCCACCCTGGAGCCAGGCCTGGAGAGGGTGCTTGAGGGAGAGCCCATGGGGCCTAGCTGGGCCAACACGTTCTCACTCCCAAAGTGTAACATTTTACGCTAGGTGACAAATCGTCGGTATAATACGCTTTGGAAAACAGTATCTAACACGATTAAGATGGTGGTTAAGGTTAGGGATAATGTTAGCGTTAGGGCTGGAATACACGGCTGGAGCGTGTGTTACCGCGGGAGCGTCATTCTTTTCAGTTTAATCTACAGTCCGGCGCGGGGGAAAGGAAGACGTGGAAGGTCACCTTTCGCTTTCCCGCCTCGAGACGTGACAAACCGCCGGTATATTACGCGTCGGGAGTGAGAACGGGCTGGCTGGGCACAAACACCTGCAGGAGGCACCATAGGGGCCGGGTGCAGTGCGTGCTGGGTGGTGTTCAAGGCCAGAGGTCCTGGCAGTCCGATCACTAGCTATCGTGGCTTGAAGAGTAAATATGATTAAAAAACTATTTTTAACAAAAGTATTTGAAAACCAATGCTCATTTCATAATTATACATACTATAATTAATATATGTTGATATATGTTGATCATGTTTAAGTAGCCCGTTTTTGTCTGTATAAATGAAAGAGGTCAGCGGCCCCCGCATTAACCAGCCACCCCTGATGCTCTCTGTAAAATGGGTTTGTTTTCGACACAGAGCCACTTGTGTTAAGAGTGATTCATATGCACACATGTTCAGACACCAGTCACTTCCACACACAAACACGCAGCCCCACCACGCTGACAGCATATTAAATTCATGAGTGGATTACCCAAGAGTTTCCAAATCATAGCAAAATCATGGATGGATTAATTCCATGTGACATCAGCTCGTCTGCGGCTCCTAAGCCATATTTATTTGACGATCAAAAAGCTTAACCTGGCCGGTTAATCCCATCCTAATATTCCAGTAATCTGTCCCCAATCCAAACTATAACGGAATCAGCTTCAGCTGTTTGTTGTTTGTCTTTGACTTTAAAAAAAAACAAACATTTTCCTTTCCTGCTTCAGATTTTGCACGCAAAGAAAGTTTTGAACAGAACACCTGTTTGTGTTTCTGACCCTGAGCACGTGCATTTTTCCCCCAATTGTAAATATTCCCCCATGTCCGGGCAGGGTGACTCAAATTCTGTCAGATTGAGACACATTGTATTGCACACAAACACACACTCTCACCACTGCGACCTGATTGAAGCCACATACCTAAACAGAGGATTAGAGACTTATCATCAAGTCCCTGGAGTTTGGATGTTAGCGAGGTTATGTTTCCTGGTAAGGTTCTTATGCTTTACTATAAGCAGACCATGTCCCAATGTTATTCACTCTGCTCTATAAAGAGCACTTTACTTGATGAAAAAAACAAAACAAAAGTGCGTACAACCTCCTGCTGTACTTGTTTGTTCGGGACAGATCAAATGCCGTAATCAGATCAACATTCTCCACTAAAGATAGAAATGAGAACGAGGGCAGGGGTCTGTGAAGGGGATGATGATGGTTACTATGATAAGGGTTTAGCTTTGGGAGACACCAGTAAAGCGAGAGGAAAGGATTTGAGAAGAGAAGGAGTGGAGCGGGTGGGTGGAGATGATGGAAGGGGGCAGCAGAGCTTTACACTTGGGTGCAAATGGTTTTTGAGTGGTGGGGGAGAGTCTTGGAGTGACGAATAACTCTGCTGGTGTTGGTCTTTTTATTAAAAATCATTCATCAGCGTGTCACTGTCTCTCGTATGATGGATATGCGGCGCTTTGATTGAGCGCATATTTATTGGGAAATTGATCAGTGCCACAGTCAGTTTTGTCTTTGGGAAACGCTTAGACTGAATACTGATGACACAGTTTGAGTAGGGTCCTTCAGCCGGGTCGTCCATGACGGTGTTCTCGAAATAAAGTGGAAAACAGAGTGTTGCAATGTAGCAAAGGAGGGAGGGTTTAATGCAGAAAAGTATAACCAATTATACAAAAAAGTGTGGACCCTGTGGCTAAAAGACAAATTTTAGCTACTTTAGTTACTTGCTGTATTTTTCTTAATGTGCCAGTAGGTTTTCATTTGGTGATGGGTCTAAACTTCAGACCTATCCCTTTAGTAACTGAACCCTTGTACTTCAGGTCTGTGCTGTTATAATACATACAGGTTATGTTTTAGCAGCATATACTCACCAGCAATGCTATTCTGTCAGCTCCGCTACTCTCCAACACAAATATCTCGTCAGCCAAATAACATGGCAACAACTCAAAGCATTTACGCATGTAAATGAGGGTTGTCAAAAAAATCAATACTCTGATATTAATCGATAATAAGATTAATTTCGTAAAAATATACTCATTTGCAACAACATTGTGGCGTCTTTACCCACTTGAGCGGACACATAATTTCACACAGCACCACTGCAGATGGAGGGGCACGTAGCTTCGCTAATGCTAACGCTAATGCTAACGCTAATGCTAACGCTAACAATGGTCATAATGCTGAGCAACACTTTAGGAGGTATTTCAGAGTTCAGTGAAGCTCTCATTTTAACACCACTGAAGTGTTAAAGTCAGCTGTTTAACTGTTAGCCATTATCCAATAGCTACATTGTTTTTAGCTAACTTAATTTTAACTTTCCTTTTTTTTTTGTAGCTGTTGTAAATATATAAATTCCTGCACTATCTTACATTGTAATCTATGTAACTATCCATATATCTGTCTATCTACTGCTCATTTAAAAATGTATTTAAAAATCAGAGGCCAGGCTTTCTGAAAATTTCAGTAGGATGTTCAACATACATTTATACACTTATGAACAGCCGAAGATAAAGACCCAAAGGTTGTTTGTAGATTTCACTGAGACCTTTGAGGGATACATTTACATTATTTATTTATTAATCTATTGACTTTATGACATTTTTATTGGTCTTTGTAATGTTAATATGCCTTATATGCTGTTTCTTTCTGTTTGAACTGCCCTTAGAGAGAGCAGGGAGCATTTAATAAAGAAACTCACTTTCTTTTGTATCCTTTTGTAATCCCAGAAAGCATTGTGCTTGTCCACTACATAACAGAAAGCAGACTCAACACACACCCAGGTGAGGATAGATATTAAACATGCCATTACATGAAAGTAGCTCAGCAGCCCATGCTTAAGTTTAAAAGCATCAGAAGCCATCATATTACAACTCTTAAAACATACGCTGCATATTGTTCTTATAGTACAGAGATCCCAAAGCTCCACACTTGGGTGTTGTGATTAAAAACTTGGCCGACCCCATGACAACCCCATCTGCCGACGTGAGATGGAAATAAAAACAGTGGAAAAGCTTGCTATGGACAAACATATTACGTTTTAGATGCAAACCCTGGTTTATAGCAATTCAGTTTTTATATTTACACCAGTTCACCACAATAGTCATGTGAATCAAATGAGGGGCTGTCAGCCTTTTTCTAAGTTAAAAACATCAAAGATTTCTAAAGACCACCTTCCCAAAAGTAAGAAAAACATAACAAAAAAATATTTCCCACAGTAAAACACTTGAGTTTGCTTCTGTCATGTAATGGGATCATGTTGTGGTGTGATGTGCTGATACACAGAGTAGCTTTCAAAGTTGCTGTCAATTTGCTCCTTTTTTTGACAGTCACAATGGAAAAGTATGACTCACATAAATAGGTGGTGAGGAAACAAAAAGAAGAGAAGTGATTGCCTGTTCTGACAGAGAGGGATATTGACTGGCAGCCAGTATCCAGAGTAAAGCAGGGTCAGCTTGTATAAGCTGCAGGCTGTCGTTTTCTCATAGATCTTTGTCTTGTGAAACTGGATCCGCAGAGAAAGAGTCCACAATCCAAAGGTTCCCATGTCGTGGGCTCTCTGCGAAAGTCTTCTGCAAACATGTGTGACAACTGAGTCAAATGCTGGGTTGAAACGTTGGATCTCTTGCCATAGTGGAGAGGCTTCCAAAGTTTGACTAAAGACTCTTTTTTTCTCTCTAGAAACTCCCATTTTCTGTCTTTCACTGATGCAGTTGTAAAACTAATCAAATATATCTGAAAATGACTCCCGTTTTGACCAGTGTTAGCATCAGTGTAGTACTTAGTCTGGTAGCACGCCACTTCAGAAATGTGTGCACTTCTTTTCAAAGTTCATAATTGTGATTCAGCACTAATCCTGTAGCCACCTAAATTCACAGCTGTAGAAGAGCTGCCGATGAGCACAGACCAGCATTGTTAAAGGTTTCACAAGCATGTTTAAGACTTTTAGCACTTCTGGCGTAATTTGCATTTTTTTGTTGAAGTAATCAAGGCAGAGAATTATAGTATCCACTGAGGCTTTCGTTGGAATTTCTATACAAAACAGTCGATAATCGTGAAGATTAATGCCTCACCGGCTCCTTGCAAAAACTAACAAAGTGGTATTTCTAACTTGCCTGGCTATACGTGAGTGTATGGGCTTGCCTTTATTCATTACACAAGTTGGAATGCTGGGTCATCACTCATGTTAACAATCCTCATGTGTCTTGTCTTGGAATCTGGTGAAGCATATCCACACCGGTCAAAATAATGTACTCTGCAGTTGCTAAGGGTTTTTTGCTACAACCTCCACGTCAGAAACAATATAGCTAGCTTTTTGTCACAGCATCAGAGGAAGCATTAGCTTGCTAACAGTGCCAAAAAGCAGTTTCTCTCTGCTTGATGATGGTGTGGTGATGTAACTGGTCATTCTCTAATTATTCAGCTTCTTTATCTGAATTCTTGTGCATGCAGCTGGTACAGCAAAAAATTGTATATTACCACCGACTGGTAGGCTAAAATCATAGACTCTATATGAAAGATGGAAATAGCCACTGTGGTGTTACTCATTGGTTTGGGACTTTTTGTTTTGAAACCTCAAAGTTATTGTTTTCATTGATAGACACATTGGTTGTTGGAACCAGATTTGGAGTGCTAAGTTTTCAGCTAACGGTAGAAGGCTTGGTTAGCCAGCTACATTCATAAATTATACAAGTGCATGCACAGACATGCATGTCTGCCATTAGTGCTAAGTAGTATCTAGTAAAATATTTGATGTTTACCCACCAAACTTCTTGGGCAGGCTGTACCAACTAGCAAGCAGTGTTTTTTTGCCAGATATTTTCATTAGACATGCTCAGGAAGCCACTGACAGCACAGACACTGATGAGAGATCCAGTTCAGTGTCTCATTTAATAGAGATAAGACCTAGCAGACAGACAGCAGCTACAGATGCCTACGTTGGGACACCTGTCAATCAAAACGACTCTGCCTCTAACTACTGTATCAATATGGATAGGTTAGAAAAATGTTCACCCATAGGCTGTAAACTACCCTTATAGGCCAGAACCGTGTGTCATCCCAGGCTGTGATGCAACAAAGCATTTTAAACTGGGAGCATGTCGGGGTCAAATTATTCTTTTGTTGCCAGCCTCAAGTAGCCATAAGAGGAACTGCAGTTTTTGCCAGTTTGATGGATTTTTCAGCCCTACAGGTGATCCCTTGGTCTACATAAAACATTAAATATCAACATATTCTCACTCCCAAAGCGTAACATTTTACGCTAGGTGACAAACTGTCAGTATATTACGCTTCGGGGAACCCAACACGTCCCTATATTATGAGACCGGAAAAGTTAGGAAACATGAGAACCGTTTGGAATGAATCTACAAATGTACGTTCACTATACGTAAATCGCTTTGGAAAACACTATCTAACGTCATTAAAGTCGTGGTTAACGTTAGGGATAAGATTAGGGTTAGGGCTGGAATACATGGCTAGAACATGTATTACCGCGGGACTGTCATTCTACTGGATTTCATCCATAACCAGGAGTGTAGCATAAGAACGCAGAAGGTCACCTTTCGCGTTCCTCGGGAACGTGACAAAATCATCGGTATATTACGCGTCGGGAGTGAGAACGGGCTGTTCTTGCGGTGTTACTGAGGCCGGTCTCACACCGGTCTGCAACCCCACAAATGTGAAGTCCCCAACTAGTTGGCAAGTGGTTGCTGGCTTGTTGCCATTTGAAATCAATCGCAAAGAGGGTTCTGCAGCTTCCATGCAGACTTCAGGAGTGTGAATGATGTGTTCATATGAAAATAATATATAACTTTCTCTTTTTTTGTCCACATTTCTTGAGATATTACTGCTTGTGACGATTCCTGTGAAAACACATTTTACAACCTAAGAAACTACAGTGTTTTATGTACTCTTTGTGAGAAACCACATGTTAAATTTTTCACTTCTTCGTGTTGAACAGATTTCATACTAACTAATTTGCTGTGAATATTTTATGTTTTTTCATTTGTTTTGCAGAGTTCACAGTAAGCTGAGGAGTGTGGTCAACGTCACATGAATCATTGAGACCTTCAGTGTGGATATCAGCCTTCAAACGCCCATTCTGGACGGACCCTGGCAGATGGCAGAGTGGATGGGGGAGGGTGATTGAGTAATACGACCAAGAGCAAAAGAAGGGATGATGATTGGGCTGTCAGCAATCAGCGTTAAAACTCATAGGAGCGTCTTTGGCACACTCTACAGGTCCCAGATTCAGTCCCCAGAATGACAAGCAACACGGCAAGTTAATTCAGGTGAAAGTCGCTGCTAAAAGTTGTTATCTACATAGCGTTGCCAACACGTCTGGATTTGTTACTCATTTCAAATATTACTGGAGGGGGGTCACAGCGTGATTTTCAGCATCCACAGGATGATTTATTGAACATGGAAAAATATATTCCCAATGTGCAAAACTCTTCTGTTTTTAATCACGGTAATAAGAGTTTTAGCTGTCAAGTAATGAATATTTGCTGCCTCCAGGCTCCGTCTTGTAATTAGAAAAAGTAAAATTGCCTGTCAAGGGAAAATAAAACTTGTCATTTGGTATCAAAGTCTACCGTTTTGTATATAAACACCTGCAACAGTGCAACGTTTGGAGCATAAGTAGGCGTTGATTTATTTTTGGGGGGGGATTTTCAGCCAGAAGCTAAAGAGCCACAGTCACAAAGAAAAGAGTTTAGTCAAAGACAAACAGGATGTTGAAAAAGTAGACAGCGCGTGTTCGCGAGCGCATGTCCCGGCTTTTAAATTCGCTTTTTCCATGGTGAACTGCCGAATAAACCTTTCTTCCTCTGACTGGAAAAAAGCAATCAGGCCTTTATGAAAAAAATAAAACCGCTGAACTACATGATAAAATGGTCAACCCTTGCGATCAATAACCCATGAAGCTTCCCATTAAGGTTTCATTTTAGCACGCAGCGTGATTTCAGCGTCAGAGGAGGGGGACGGGGTCGGTCACGGACGGAGGGGGTGTGCGGGGCTTGGTCGAAGGAGGGGTTGCACCATCTGCGACGGATCCCACGACCCCATTCACCGTCTACCCTCCAATGAGAAAGCTTGCGTTCCCGAGTCACTGGGTCGTGTCCCACTTCAAAACATGATAAGTCACCAGGAAATGCCTGGGATGGGCATTTCAAGTTAATAAACTGGTTGTTTTTGTTGACTCTCAAGGACTGTATTACAAGACAAAACCTCTTCAAAGTGAATTATACTGTTAAATATCTCTCCCTTATTGAAAAGTAATAGTACGGTCAGTAGCAGTGTCCTCCTGATCCTCACGCCCATCCTATGCATCCTAAGCTCAGGCCAGCTTCTAATGCAATACTGTTTAACTGCAATGTAGGGTAACACTTATATAAGGTGGCTAATTCTGGCATGCAGATAGATGCATACTGAATAAAGTCTTGCAGCTATAAGGCTGTATGTAATGACTGGGCCAGGATTAAAAAATAAACAGACTCTGAATCTGAATCTGTGTTTTTTACTATATGTGTTTGTCTCTGGATGTTTCTCCTTAGTAATTCAGGAGCATATGTTTAAGCGATCAATCAGTGACATTTTTTTATTGACGCCCTTCTTTCCTGCACATTGGGAACTCGCACTCCCTCGCTCTCTATCACTGTGTGTGTGACTCAGGGAAATGGTGTGGGAGTGATTCATTTAGGTGTGATAGATGTGTCTACAATATACTGATCTCTCTCGCGTGACAAGATTACTCACACTGGACACCTCTCTTAATTCTGCATGTGTGTGATTTGAGTGGAGGGCAGCATGTGTCGGCCAAGAAGTGTGTTAGTGTGCTTGTGGAAAATGAGATAATCCCAGCGAGCAGCTGTGGTTCAGCCTATAGAGCATCTGGTCAGGTTGGCAGTATGCTTATATGACAGGCTGTTCACCTCATATTTCTGACAGTCAATAATGGCGATTAGGTCTGATATAATGATGATTACAGGATGGAACGAGTGCTTTATGTGCTATTGAAATGGCTGTTGTATCATTTTCTAAGGGTTAGCTCCAGGCTGCATCAGTTGTGACAATGGCCTCTTTAGGAAGGCAAAATGACCTGTCACAGGGACCTGCACCCACTCGTTAAAAAAGTTGTTACGCATCCTTTTGTCAAGATAAGTCAATATGTTGTCTACTAAATATAAATTACAGGCCATTAATAGTTTTAATATTTTGAAGGAAGTGAGTAGACAGAAATTTTTTGCCATTCCAAACAGTTTTCCAGATGTTTGTTTTACCACTCTGCCACCATTTTATGTCCAAAGTCAGGCTAAATGTCAGCTACATTTAAGCTAGGTATTAATTTTTAGCTAGCTAGACTGCACTCTGCATTTATAAGTGAACTAAAGCCTCAGAAGCACTGAGGGCTAAACATAATCTGTCTTGTCAGTTTGTTAACAATGTTAGCCCACGGTAAACATGGCAAGACCGAGACTTGTCAACAGTGTCATGTCAGGACTGTCAGATATCTGTAGCAGTAACACACCACTGTCACAGCAGCCATTTTGACATGTCATAACAGGGTAAACACTGGTGTAATTAATAACATTAATTATGTCCTTGTTCTCTGGCTCACCAGAATGGCTGTGGCACATTAAATGTAACAGGACAGTAATTAACTTGATTAATTACACCTGTGTTTACCGTGCTACGACACGTCAAAATGGCTGCTGGAAAAGGACTGCCACATGTGACTTAACACCTTACTAAGAATAGCATAACAGGTGTAGCTGCTACTACCAAATTAAGGCCACTTTTTGAAATAATTTAACTGTAGCTTAGCTAACCATAATGCTAACTAACCGTCACACTAGCTAATAGTAGCACAGCATTTAAAGTTAAAACTGAAAGCTACTAACAGTCAGCTCTCTGAGAGAGATGAGTCTCATTTCTTTACATTTTGCTAGGAAAATTAGAAATAGGTGCAAACATAAATGGAAACAGTTTGTAAAATCGAGGTTTATTCTTCAACACAGCCTGAACTCACTTTCGAGCTCGCTGTGTTTCTAATAATTTCTTTAAGTATTCTTCAGGAATAGTTCTCTAGCCTTCTTGAAGGCTGCCATTTATTCTGTTGTCTGTCAAGATGATCCTGCTTCAATGATGAGGTCTGGAAAGGCTCGTCTATGACTGATAGTGTTTCACTGTGTGTCTGTCTATCCAGGTATGCTTTTATTGCATTGGCAGTGTGTCCAGTCACCCTTCCACTGAGATAATTTCTGAGGAGGTTTCATTTAACAGTAGGTGGATCAACTGTGTCTGGTCTTTGTTGCATTTATTCCTGCTTCTAAAACATGAACATGACTTTCAAGGAACGTTCATATGCTGTAGAACATTTTTTAAGCCCGTCACTTCTTCTGTCCTGCACTTGTCTATTTTTCTCAATTTTTTATGGACAAACTAAACATTGCATCTTCAGTGGCATCCCTAAGGACAGCAGAAGTGCATATTGTGCTTATGTTTTTTATGCTGATGCTGATGTGATTGTTTCTATGTGATGTGCACGAATGTCAGTGATTCTGCTGCAAGCCAATTTCCACACAAACAAATCTATGTGTCTGTCTGTTTGCCTGTACAGAGATATGCCAAGTTTTCAGCTAATGGCTCTTTGGGAATCACCTTGTTGGTGCAAAAATGCTTTTTTTAATGCCTGTCAAACTGTGTTATCTTTGGCATTTTTCATAGACTCAACTAAAGAAATGAGAAGTAATTATGTCTTTTGAGACAGGCTGCGAGTAACAAAGTGCCTAAAGACACAATTTAAATTTCTTTGCAAAGTTGTCTGTTATATCGAGACACAACAGCGGCTCATCCTTGAGCCACAAGACTTTCACACAATGCTTTAAGCACACAAATATGTAGCTCTTGATTTTTTTTTACAAGCTTTACTTTTTATTCCTATAATTTAACAAATAATAACCCAGAAATATATTGTAGCTTTAATCTGTCCACACTCTTTTCTTAGCAGATTTACAGTTTTCACAGTGTTGCTCTTTGCCCTGTAAAGCAGTAGCGCAATTAACCCCTTAAGAAAGCTACTAATAGGCTCGTCTGACACCAAGCAAAACAGTCTTGAAATCGAATTTCTCGTGTTTGTGTGTTTCAGCTTAGATAATTTATTCATTCGAAACAGAGTAGGGAGGATGTACTATTATCTGGCACTGGAAACAAACGTCTTTGAAGTCTTCTGTTAGGTATGTGTGCCTGTTTCCCGGTGTGTGTTTTTGTGCATATGCCTGGCCACAAACATCTGTCCTGGGTTACAGGCAGTCTGCTAAAAGAGGTATATGCTCTTCTGGGTAATTGGATTACTGAATCCCTCAAATGCAAAGGCTCAGACCCCTGAGTACTAGTTTATGCTTCCTCAGCAACCTCACCGCTTCCTGCTTCATCCTTCCTTCTCATTTCCACTTTCCCCAAGACATTGACAATAGAGACTTTCTCGATTTGCAAGAAACACTTTCAGAAGCGCCGGCAAGTAGCTGCAGCGGCACGGAGGAGGTGTGATTCTAATTCTCTGACCCATTTCCTGAAAAGTCTCCTCCCATCGTCTCCTGCTTCCAACTTTCTGCTCAGTCCCATTACATCGGCACAGGCTGACCTACTGTATAGATGTGTGTGTGTGTGTGACTCATTTAACTGTGGCGTATGTGTCAAGGTCAGCCCTTGTTTCATAACACATCTTCTCATTCCTGCTTCCATCTAATTGATCTCAAAGACAGAAAAAAAGCCCCTATATACATAAATTTGCTTGAAATTGAGATCTGAGCGTGCAAGCCTGTGTGTGCTGGTCTGGGGGCAAGGTAATACTCATGGATAAATTCAGCTGAAATAGGAGGGGAATGATTTAATAAGGGGAGTGTAATGGAGGGAGGGAGAGGGACAGATAGGATAGATGAATGTTTTGATCAGAGCAATAAAGAAAGACCCCTCTCTCTGGCCCCCTTTCTTTGCCCTAGGCTCTGTATGAGTGTGTGTGTGTGTGTGTGTGTGTGTGTGTGTGTGTGTGCTTTACCCGGGCACCTCTGCTGTAACAATGAACTGGGATGAGAATGAAGGGAGACAGCCAGGGGAATAGTGTAGAAAACAGAGAGACAGCTTCAGTGGACTCCATTCAATCAGTGTAGCTCTGGACCCAGCTCATCTGCTCCCTTACAATGGAGAGGTCACTATGAATTAGAGACACGTAGAGATTCGGGAGATGGAAGGAGCCACTGCACACTCGAACACAGGCAGACAATACAGACGAGCACATGTGTGCACATAGTCTCTCGCTCACTTATCCCCCACCCATCCTTCCATCCAACTCCTCTATTTCCCCCTTTCTCTTTCCATCTCTATCAGTCTGTCTCGGCTCTAAACAGGTCCACCAACAGGCCAAGCACTATGCAACGCCCCCAGAGACCGAGTGTGACATTTAGTGCGCTGGGTTCCATTTCCCCTGTCATTATCGGCCGTCTATTCTACTGCCGTTCCACGACAATAGCCGCTGTCTCACTCCAAAACAGGCCGGCTGCTGTTGATGCCTTTGGAGAATAGGCCTGGTCCTTTTTGTAGGGTCCAAATTGCTGCAGTTTCCTGATGGGATGTATCGACTCGGCATCTGATTCAGAGCAGGGTGGTTATTGAGGGATGACGCGAAGTTTGTGGCCATGAAGGGTGTTGATTAGATTACCCTTTTATGGTATGTCTAATCTTAAGGGCAGCACACAGCTGTCCAAACACACATTACTGCATCATAATAAACCTCTTTCCTGCTTTGCAGCTCTACAAAAGAATAACTTTTATTAAATTTACCCCGTGTTGTCGTGTCTCTGTTACGGATACATTTGGTGCTGCGTAGTTTACTCCAAATTATGCGTCATTTATACCAGAATACTCTGAATAAAAACTAATGTAAGAGGGAATAAAGAGTCAGTGCTCTCAACCGTCAGTCTACAGTTTTAAGATGGTTAAAAAGTTAATAAATTGACTTTGTGAGGTAGTTTTTGTAGATTTCATGGGTGGGAACATGCTCCCAAAGTAATGCATTATGTACACGAATGAACACTTTGAAAACACGTCAAATGTGAAAAAAGAATCATGCTGGATATCTGTAGTGATGTGGACTGGAAATTAACAACCTACAGAGAGCTGAATTGAAAGACAGCCTGTAAGTCAAAGTGAAAAATTAGTTCAGTTTGCTGAAATTTCATTGCAGCAACACAGAATGGTGCTCAGTATTTTGTATGTGCCCCACATGTTTGCATGCATGCCTGACATGATCAGTGCATGCTTGTAATGCAGCAAAGGATGGTGTCCTGGGGCATCTCCTCCCAGATCTGGACCAGCTCTCCCAGAGTAACTGCCTGTCTCCTGGAATCTCCTCCATGCTCTTGAGACTGTGCTGGGAGACACAGTAAACCTTCTGGCAATGGCACATACTGATGTTCCCTCCTGACTGTTTTGTACTACCTGTCCAAACGCTGTAGGTTCCAGGTATCGCCTCATGTTACCAGTAGTGACACTGAACCTAGACAAATGCAAAACTAGTGAAAGAAACAGCCAGAAAAGATGAGCAGGGAAAAATGTCAGTGGCCTCCACCTGTGAAACCATTCCTGTTTTTGGAGTGTCTCATTGTTGCCCCTCTAGTTCACCTGTTGTTAACTTCATTAACACCAAAGCAGCTGAAACTGATTAACAACCCCCTCTGCTACTTAACTGGCCGCATCAATATAATGACCTGATGCCACTTTGATTATATACTGTGGGGGGGGGCAGAGTACGAGGTGGAGGTATCGTCTAGATCTGAAGGTGATCTACATTAGAACTCTGTTCCTTGTAATGGCCAGTAGGGGGTGGCACCTCTGTCTGGTCCTATTAAGAGTTAAAAGGGATGATAGATTAGAGAGAGCATGCTTAAGGACAGAGCTACGTTGTGTCAATGCAGAATGAGTTTATAGTGGTGCCACATTTAGATCCACCCCTTGCCACTCCTTGCTGTCAAGGAGCCTAAAACAATCTAAGATGACTTCAGGATTTGATTTCACATGTCCATCCTTTATATACTGTCTATGTTTTAAAACTCGGATGGGAGTGTCTCAAAGCATGTTTGTAGGAACACTCTTGTTTTTGTAGAAAAAATAGAAAAGCATGAATTTTCTATGAGGATTTGCACTGTGTTATAGAAGCTAGTGGACATGGATTGCCTAGCACTGTAGTTAGACAAAGTGTCATCTCAGGCAAACTAAACTATTTTGGACTGTGCTAGTGAGCTATATATATCATTTTATTTTCAGATAGATGACAAATTGCTAAGAATAGGTCATTCTAACTTCTGCCAGTAACTAAACTACAGTAGATTGTCGTCTCATGCCTTTGTCTCTGGGGACACTGATGTAGCCAGCAGATATCAAAACCTAGACTTCCTGTTCCATGCATCGTCATTCTTTAAAAATGCAGCTGTAGTCCCTCTTTTGCTCAGCACATGGACTATTTACCAGCAAGCAACCAAAGCCTACTTACTTTACTATACACTGCATGTCACTTTTTTAGGTATACCTTCCTAGTGCCAGGTTAAACCCTCTTTTACATTTAGAACTGCCGTAATTCTTCATGGCATAGATTCACCATAGATCCATCTCCTGTTTCACCGCAGCCAAAGCAGCTCTGTTAGACTGAGGAGGCTACTTGAGTACACATTGTCATATTAAAGAAACCAGCTTGAGATGATTCAAGCTTTGTGATACCGTGCGTTATTGTGCTGGAAGCAGCCATCAGATGATGGATACACTGATGTTGGGTGGACATGGTCAGCAATACCATTTAGGCTGTGGCGTTTAAATAATGCTCAGTTGGTGGTAAGTGGCCCTCCATTATACCAACAGCAGCATGACCCGTTGACACTAGGCAGGATGGATCCATGCCTTCATGGTGTTTGCACCAAACTCGAACCCTACTGTCAGAATGCCGCAGCAGAAACTGAGGTTCATCAGAGCAGGCAGCGTTTTTTGCCAAAACTCTCATTTTGGAGTTCAGCAGGTTATGTTGACAACATCTAGATATCTAAATATACTGAGTTGCTGCCATGTTATTGGTGGATCAGATATGTATCTTCAAGAAGCTCAGGTGGTAGAGCAGGTCACCTACTGATCGGAAGGTTGGTGGTTCGATTCCTGGCTTCCCCTAGTCTGCATGCCAAATATCCTTGGGCAAGATACTAACCCCAAATTGCTCTCCGATGCATCCATCGGAGTATGAATGTGTGTGAATGTTAGCTAAAAGAAGCACTTAGACAAATGTGCTTGTGTGAATGGGTGAATGCACAAGTTGTGTAAAGCGCTTTGAGTGCTCAGAAGAGTAGAAAAGCGCTATATAAGAACCAGTCCATTTACCATTTACCAAGAACAGTTGAACCAGTGTACCTAAAAACAATGGCGTGACAGGGACACCATAGCAAATTATGCTGAACATTATGCTGCCGGGTCCGGTTGATTCATTTGTGCTTGTTGCGTCCAGCGCTTCCTCGTAATGTTTAGAAAACTTCAGCACTGTGACGTGTTTTTGAAAACGGATTAAGAGAAACAGAGTTTCTCTGTCAGTCGTATCCTGCAACTCAGTTCTTAGAAAATCTCATCTAGGGAGGGTCGTACTGTGAAAGCCCTGCAAAGCCTTCAGGGGATTTAGTTTGAATTATATCAGTGCTGTCTCTGTTAACTTTTCCCTTTCCAGTGAATGCCTCTGCTAATGATTAAATCGACCTTTGTCTAACACTATTAGACATCATCTGCCTCTGATATTATATTTGAGTTATTTTCTTATTCAGTTTGCTTTTGGCATTTTAAGTCATCGTGGCATAATGCTTCCTCTGTATTTTTTCTCTCCCACACACGTGCACTCTTTTGACACCGAGGTGAGCGAGAAAATCCACAACAGATGTGGCCCCGTACCAAGAAAAGAGTCAAAGCTGGTGATTAGGCTCCTTTCTTTTACTTCGAGTGGTCCTTTTGCGTTTAGTCACAGACAAACCGTTGCCTAAACATGTGATGGCCTTGAGACGGCGAGCTGTTGCTGCTGAACACGGAAATGTACATTTTCTCCCTGTAATCGCTAAAGGGCTACAATGTATCTTGTATCTCTGTCCTTTAATGTGCAGATGGTGAGACTCTTTCTTTTGCACTTTTACAAGCCCGTAGGGGATCTTAACACTGATGTAAAGTTATGCAGCAGGGGGGTCTCTCCCTCTGCATTAACACTAATATAAAAAGCAGTACTAACAGAAATGTGAGTATAGGAGTCAGAAAAGTAGATATATCCAATATATATTGTGCTGCATTTTTAATGATCTTGACAAAAGCTGCCGGTGTTGGTATTACGAGTATGTTACACACAGAACAAAGTATTTTTCAGTACAGAACTGCTTTGGTTTTACCTGATTTATATTCTTTCACATTACTAACCGGGGTCAGGGCGTGAGCGGCACAAAGAGAGATAGAGGTCAGTTTGTTCACTCTGCTCTTGTTTGCCATCTCTCTCTCTGCCTCCATCAAATGTACAAACAGCAATCGGCGTGCGTGCGCGTGCAAGCGGGCCAGGTAAGCTGTTAAACACAATGTATGCATTTATCTGAGGGGGCATGAATCCAGGGCATCCAACTGACGAGACTTTAGTTTAGCCTGATGAGTGTGACTTTGGGGTGAGTGGGGGTGGGGGTAAATGGAGGGAGTCTGCAGGGATGAGTCACTGCTATTCAGGCAGTGGTTAATGGTTAAATGGATGTATAAGCATGCGGCCTAACCCTGTTGACACAATGTGGGTTTAATCTGCAGAAGTAAACTGATGCATGCGTGAGAACTGAAGAGAGAGTTCAAATCCGGCCTCCTCAGCACGTATGGGAAAAAAAACAATATGCGGCCTTGTTGAAAACAACCGGTCACCCACAATTAAACTCTCACTGGCACGCTTATAAAGTGAACCTTCCTGTCCTAAAGCAGAGGTTATTAGCTGGTCTTAATAAGATGAGGCGAGATGGAGGATGTTAGCTAACTTGATTCATTCTGATTTGTCCTGCATTTGTTTAACAATAAAGGTCAGGACGGTGTTATAACATCACCACGGCCAGTAGCAAACTCCCTGAACTTCACGTCCCCCCTCCCGTCATCGGTGTCACTTCTCATTATTTTTAAATTCCCTCTTCATCTTTCCTTATACCTCTTTGTCTCCGTTAGGATTCAGACACTACATAGTCAGTGTTAAAATGCTTACATTAACAGTTAATGTGTAAACTACGCAAGATGCCAAGAAAATAAATCCAGTTTAATATAGTAAGTGATTGAGTTGTCCCTAAAACAATTCTCAAAGTCCTCCCATCATATTTACAGACATCATCTCATTTACTTGTAAGTAAAAAGATATACTTCTGTATTTTCTAGTTGTAATGTTAAAGTCTCTGCACACCCATTACACCCCCGCACACGTGTTTTTTAAATATCCTTGCTCATGGGACCTGTCCTCAGGTTCAAGTAGGGTGGGAAGCTTCTAGACTCAACTTCTAATCTACAATTTTGTGAAAAAAAAAAAGTTCTCAAAAAACTCAGTAGACACTGTGATTCAGATGCTTGTTGAACCACCTCCTAGTGAAATCACTTTTCTGTATGACTATGAGTCTCACACACTGTTGAATTTTGGTTCACTCTGTTTTGCAGTGTTGCTTCAGTTTGTTGAGGTTTGCAGGCTTGTTTATGCCTGCAGTTCTCTTAAGGTCCCACGGCAGCTTTTCTTTCAGGTTGAGGCCTGAATGAGTCTAACCTTGCAACCTTGATTCTTTTCGATTTGAGACATTCTGTTATAGATTTGGTGTTTTTCTTGGGATGATTGTCCTGTTGCATCACCCAATTTGGACCAAGCTTAGTTTATGGTTGACTCGGTGACTGCAAGATGCTCAGGTCGTGTGACTGCAAAACAAGCCTTAGGCTACGTCCACACTCTAGCGTTTTCGTTTGAAAGCGCATCGTTTTCTCTCCGTTTTGGCCCCCCGTCCACACTGAGACGGCGTTTTCCCCAAGGAAAAACGCAGCGTTTTGAAAACGCTCTCGAAAACGAATACATTTCAAAATGGAGCTATCCCGTCACAGTGTGGACATTCGAAAACGCAGACTTTCTAAAACAATGTTGCATTTTAGTCATGTGATGCAGTCATATGACCAATTAAACAAAGATAGCGGAGTGCATTATACAGCAGTTGTTGTGTTAGCTCTCAATTTTGACAGCCCTAAAACAGATTAATATCAGTTTGTACATGATCCAGATAGCTTTTCTTCAAATTCTTTAATTCTCACTCGCTTTTGCGCATGCGCAGGACTGGAACGTAAGCGTAAGCGGAGCGTTTTCAGATGAAAACGCCGTTTTCAAATCTATCCGGGCTAGTGTGGACGTAGCCTAAATCATCACCCCTCCACCACCGTGCTTGACAACTGGTATAAGGTGTTTGTGGTGATGCACCAAACTGTGTATGATGGCCAAATGTGTTCACTTTGGTCTTGTCTGTCCAAAGTATATTATTCCTAAAGTCTTTTGGTTTGTTCAGATGCAGCTTTGCAAATCTAAGTTCTGCTGTCATGTTCTTTTTTTATACAGAGGAGGGCAGCCCTCCTAAACAACCCATACTTGTTCACATGTGTTCTGTGGGAACACATGTGAAGGCTATCCGGCAGAGGCAGGGTGATGCTTTGAGTAATGTTTGCTGGGAAACCTTGGGTCCTCCCATCCATGTGGATGTTACAATGACATGTAAAGCCTGTGTAAGCATTATTGCAGACCATGTACACCCTTTCCTCTGTGGCTGTGGCCTCAGGATTTCAGCAGGATATGTGAGATTCAGGGGTCTAGTGGAGTCCATGCCTCACATATGTTGGTGTATATAACTGGTTGAGAGAAGAGGACGCTAAAGACTGGGAAGACTGGCCAAGTTTAAATAGTCTCAGAACTTATACATATAACTTATGTATATTTGAAAGTGTCACCATTTTCTTGTGTTCAGCTTTAGATTGATGTGAACAAAAACTGTGGGTCAAACAAATTAAAAATTCTATGTTTTTTCATACTCATAAGTATATCCACTGTTTTTCCTGGATTGGCTTATGCTTTTGCCCTCCCTCCCCACCTCATCCCTCCTCTCTTTCCCCCTCAAACTGCCTGATAGTGTTTGTTTGTGTTTGCCACTCCAGGAAGTTTGAACAAAATGCTGGCATGCTTCTCTTTCCTCCTTCACCTCCACTTCACGTGTCCCAGCTGTTTCCTCTGTCCTCCCTTACTCTGCCTCAGCAGGCTCCCCTCTGCCTGCCTCCGTCCTCATCCATCAGCCCTAATCCCTAACCAGCATTTCTCAGCAGGAGACGAGGTTGGTGCAGAGCTCGAACAACTCTCCACCCTACCAGAACATCCATCCCACAATGCCCCTCATTTCCCTCCCAGCATGCTCTGCTCTCCTCCACCCTGGCTCCCTGGTGCTGTTGACTGCTCATATCTGATTGGCCGGCAGCTGCTGTGGCAGAATGGGACGTTGGGGTGGGGGTGGAGGGGGTGAGGGAAAAACAGCCATTTCCCTCTCAGCCTAGAGTTGAACTACCAACCCGCCATCAAGTTGAGCCATGCTTAAAGCGGGTTTGTTTGCTCTTTTGAAGTTTTTATAGCTGCCAAGTCACTGGGGGTTATGTGACCAGCTGCTAAGCGCATGCAAAACTGTTTACATCTGTCACCGAGAGTTTATGAGTGAGTGTGACATGTGTGTGAATTCCAGGATGTTGGCGAGCACTGCCACCAACCTCAGAGACAGGAAACCTGAACCCTTCCCGCTTGGCACTTTGTCACTGAGGAGTCAGACAGCACAAGGCCAAGCATTTGCAGTGTGTGTGTGTTTGTGTGTGTGTGAGTGAAAAATACTGTGAGAAACTGCTAATCATCCTCATAAATGCACATCAGGAGGGCAATTCAGAAACTTTGGCTTGTTGACAAAGCGTTTGGGTGTAATCATATTCTTCTTCCTGCTAATTCGAATGATAATCGGACCTGGTCGCATTAATAAACAAGTCGGGCCATCATTAGCAGACTCTGCAGGTAGCGTGAGCCGAGAAAAGCCTGGATGACTGCGTGGAATGAGAATAGGAGGCAGGCATTAATGTATTCAGGGAAGTAATTATGTAAACAGAGCTATTGCCTGGACATGAGGAGAAGAGATTACAGGGAACAGGCCTGGAGATGAATCACAGTGCAGCCTGATCTGTCTGCTACCTCAGGTGACCTGGTGGGAATAAACACAATTATTCACGCACAAACGTTGCATGCACACGAACAGCTCTACTGGAATGTACAGGAACATACAATGAAAACACGGCGCAGAAAAACTCTCAAGGACTTTATTCAAAAACGTTCAATACACAACACATAATTCAGTGCTATATGCACGCTTTCTGCCATACACATTTGCATGTACTGTATATTAATCACACATCACGTACATAGAAGGACAAACAGTATTCTCTTAGGCATGGAGGAATTTGCAGATAACACAAGACTGGATTACTAAATCGGCAAAATAGGTAAATAGGGGCCAAGATCACTGAAGTATAACATTAAGAAAGGTGCGTACTGCATTGTTTCTCTTTTTTGTGTACTCTAGATGTTTCAAATTGGAGTTTAGAGCAGTGTTGTTTTTTTGTCAAGCTTTGTGATAATTAAACTTGGCGAGGCCTCAGTCACACAGCTCTAGAGACCAGTTGGTAACAACCTGTCACTAAGGAAAAACGAATATTCCCCGACCAGCTTCAACTGGGGAGGATGCTGGCAGTCACTGTGATTGAAGTGCTGGAAGTCCCAGTCTCACACATCTAGAAATTTGGTCTGTGGGCCAATAGTAACCACCAGCCACTAAGGGAAAAATATATTCCCTTGATGGGTTGATGACTGCCCCTAAGTGAAATTGGTCTCAGAACGGTATATAGTGCTGCACTGAAGAGCTCATCTCAATTGTTTTGGTCACCATCAGATTGCTACAGTATCCTTAGTTTTTATTGGAAGACTCCAAGGTGTGAAGCAAATCAAGACAAGTCCCTCCTTTTTGAAACATGTTGGTCAGACACTCGTTTTATTTTGAGGCCAACAGTCTCCATTTCTGATTTGTGTTGCACTTCTTTTCAATACCTCCCATTGGTTACTCAGCAGGTGTTCACAAGTACGTCGGCATCTTCTAAACAAACAGGCGACTGTAGCAGTCTGCTTGTGAGCAAAGCAATTGCAAAGAGATTTTTGGTGCAGCACCCTCTTCATGACTCATTTCTCCCAGCGACAGCCAGCAATCTCTGGCAACCACTTGCCAACCAGCCAGGGAATAAAAAATCTTCCCTAGTAACCAGGGGTCACCTAGGTGGGTGCCGAATGATCTTTAGGCTGATGTGATTGAAGTTTGGATGAGAATGCGACATTTCTATTAACATGGTAGTTGAAGACCTAAATGAATGATAGAGCATGAATACCAATTAGCAAATGTAAGCGTGTTCTTTAGTTTTGTTGCGTCCTGTGTGTCATTTAGGAGAAATTGAAAACAACCACTGTTTTACATTTATGACAGTTAACAGTTAGACACTTAATTCGATGTGCTGTGCAGACTTGTTCGTGGAGAATTTACAGTACAAGGCACCAGCTATGCATGCGTCCTAAGTGGCAGACTTAAAATGGACAACAAAAAAGTATAACAGGAATGGTTACCCAGCCGTTGGGTCTTCAGCGGTCCTTGTCCACAACGGAGTGTAATCCAGGCTTTAGTCATACACAGAGCACACACCAAGGCGTATCCATGAACATGTCACAGCTTAGTTTTTACAAACAAAACTTTAATAAATAATCGGCCATTGTGTTTTACTCTAAGTATTCTGGGTGATGACTGGATGACCATCTTGCTACATAGTAAAATAAAGCCTGTTACTCCGACGAGTACAACTACAGGACTGCAGTCATGTCGGGTGTGAATTCCCTCCCAGCTTTGACGTCTGAGGTAAAAGGAACACACCATAAGATTCAACACGCCTCCAGGTTTGTAGCGCTCTGCGTTCTCATTAAGGCTTCCCCTCTTCTCTGTCTGCTGAGACGATGCTAAACTAAGCTAGGAGTTCAAAGAGAAGGTGTAGATGGAAGCCACTTGTACTGGTTTTGATTTCATCTTGGGAGGATAGATACTTGAGGTCATGTTAGTGTTATCCAGGCTTTACCAGGACAGTAGAAGTGAAACCAGTAATATGAGTATGGTTCTATAAAGTGCATATGATTGGTAGATACATCATGCAGGTAATAAAGTGGCTGAAAACAGCTAAAACATGTCAGTGTAGATAATCTACACAGAGATGTGGCGGGGTGGGAGTGTCAGTGGTGTCAGAGTGCTTGATAATGCTGAGCCTGTGGGAGTGGGGAGGTTGTTCAAGCTAAAACTGAGTGGGGGGTTAAGTTATTCTAGGAAATGGGCCCATTCAGGCGTGTTTTATGTCTGTAAATTAACTTAAAACAACCTGAGCTCATCCATTCGTCTTTCTGCCGTCTTTTGTGAGCATTTGTCTTGCTGGGGAAAAGAAGGATGTGTTACTTTTTTCTCTCTTTTTTTTCTCCTATATTTTCAATCCTGCCCACAAAGAACTCAGGTTGTCTCCTAACCACAGAGGCAAATGTCAGCAAGCACAACACCAGACTTTTTAAAAAGTGACTGTGGATGTATTTAGAGGTCTTGAATGAGGCTGGTGCTATCTAACAATAAAGCTGCCCTCTATCGTAAGCTGTGTGGACTGTAGTAAATGTTGATGGGTATGCTGACAGCCGGACAGAAATTTCTTCACCTCCCTCCCAGAGGGTTGTTTCAGCACTCAGTGCTATGCAGGCACAATAAACTCACAGACACATACACACAAGGCACCCACTGCCTGAGGCTAATAATTCCTGATAGTTTTAATGCATAATCCAATGTTGTTCTTTCCATGACTTGCTCTTCTGTCTCGCTCACATTCTGTTGTTTCTTGGAAAACACTCTGTTGTCATTGGATGAAAATATGTGATGCAGACAGATGGGGACAGGGATGGCAGAAGACGATGGTCGAGAGAAACTTTTTAAAAAATGCCACCTTTTTCTTGCTTTAATGGAAAGTTGCTTTCAGAGCCAGAGGCTTGTCTTGTTTTTCTTTTTTTCTTTTCTTTTAAAATTGATTTTCCTGTTAATTTAGCTCCTTTCAGTGCTTTTCCATTTGCAAGCACAACAAAAACAGGATATCCCATCCTACCCTGTGTTATGGCTACGCATGTGAAGGCATGTGCCCCTGTGACTTAGTTTAGTTTTTTTCCCCGTTCTCTGTGATGTAATGGTAGTCAGTGGAGACAGCTGTTTGTTTGGCCTACTTTCTCTCTATCTGCTCTCATCATCTGGCGAAGGGGAGGAAAATCCCATGGTTCCCTTTGTGTGTATGTGATGGGTGGAGATGCAGGGTTTCACACCTGAGCCTGATGATAAGTTGCAGTAACTCCTCCTAGACACACACACAGACACACACACCCAGCCAATCCCCAGGTTAATGACATAGACATGAAGGATATTTGCTTCCTCCCCCCCATTCCCTGAGAGATCATTAGGTGGTGTTGTGCGACCTGATTCATCTTCCCCTCACCGACACGTGTCCACTGGCCCGCAGTTCCACCAGATGTATGCCCTGCAGCCACAGTCGGGCTGCCATCTCTCACTGTGTGTGTGTGAGCGTGTGTTTTTGTGTTTTCTGGCACAAAACCCACCTTTTCCTGGCTGCTCGGAGCATAAGGAAACAGGGTCACCGTTACAGCAGTGCACAGAGGATTATAGGCTCCACCCATGCCTACCTAGAGCTTTCTTTCCATCCATCCAACATCTGACCCCTCTCTGCTATCCATCTCTGCCCCCTCCGGGCGCTTGTGGCTTCTCTCATTACTTTCTCGGAGTCCGAGAGAAAGAGGATCATGTCAGGAATGGTCCCCCTTTATCTCCTTCACTTTTTCCTCTCTCGAGGACTGAAAAAGAGACACAGAGATCGAGTGTGAAACAGACAGAGAGAGAGAGAAAGAGATGATGGGGCTTGGTGGGGTGTAAATGGGGTGAGATGACAGACTGGAATGAGGAATTGAGGGGGTGGATTATGGAGGCAAGAGACTTAACAGAGGAAGAGGGGATGAGGATGGGGTGGCTGTCGTCATGGAGACAAGTCGCCGTGGAAACAGCCCTTTTTTTTCCAGACAGACAGGCAGACACACGGGGGCTGACTGCTGAGTGTGTGAATATGAAAGGGGTATGTGGGTATGAGACAGCAGCGGCCACGCCCATCCGCAGACGCTCTTATCTGCTCAGCTCTAATGGTATGGTACAGCTAGGGAGGACATACTGAAGTGGCTTAAAATTCGTGTTTTTGCAATGAAAAAAAGAGGAAAGATTAAAAAAGGAAAAGGTTTGACTTGGAAAAGAATGGCAAAAAAAAAATAAAGCTGTCAGCTTGAATAGAAAAACATGAAGGGGGAAAGTGAGGCTGGATGACAGATGCTGGCCTCTATAATGCTGTACTCAGGCAAAGAGGTGCTCTGAACTAAAAATCACCCAGCAAATGCTTTAATGTTGAATAGCTGAATAACTACTTGCATCCAAACATCCAGATGGCTGACCGTGCATTCTATATGTCTAGTCCTGGTTGAAAAATTGTTCTGAAATTAAGTGTTGCATATCTTTTGAGTGATGTTATCTCAACATCCTCTCAGTGTCCATCTTGGACTTTCTAGCAAGGGGAGGTTTGTTTACTAGAACTGTTTCATATGACCCTTTTATCAGTTAGAAAAATGCAAAAGTCTGGCTCATAGGATTTGAAGGAAGATTGTGAAGATCTCTCCATGAGTGAGAGGTCTAACTCACTGTTTTGCTCAGGAAACTATTTTGTAGCCAACCAGTAACCATGCCAAGAGGGCTGCACAGCAGGTTTTCTACGGTTGTCATCTGAGAGAGCAGCTGCAGTCTAGGCAAATGGCAATAAGTTCACCATCCAACACGCAATGAAGCAGAATTTACAACTAGACATACTGTACCTAAATGTTTTGTATGTATAAAGTCATTAGACACTTTATTGTGTAGACCTGTTTATCTGATTTAGTCAACCATATGGCAGACATTCAGTGCATTTAGACATGTAGATAAGATCAAGACGACCTGCTGCGATTCAATCCGATCATCAGAATGGAGAAGAAAAGCATATTTAAGTGACTCGAACAGCTTGTTTGAACATTTTTGAACAGTGTTGATCTACTGGGATTCTCCTGCTCAAGTTTACCTCTTGGGTTTACAGAGAATGGTCAGAAAAAGAGAAAATATCCAGTAAGTGTTGGTTCTGTGGATGAAAACGCTTCATTGCCAAGTGGTCTGAGGAGAATGTCTAGACTATTTCACGCTGATAGGAAGGCGATGGTATGTCAAATAACTGCTCGTTCCAACCGACTTATGCAGAAGAGCATCTCGAATTGAGCAACAAGTGGAACCTTGAAACAGATTATCTACAGCAGCCTTACGGCCCTACAGCAGACCCTACTGTCAGCCAAGAACAGGAAACTAAACCTAGCAGATTATTGTTGCTGACCATGTCCATCCCTTTATGACCACAGATTACCAATCTACTGAAGGCTGCTTCCAGCAGGATAGAAACAGTATTACAAAGCTCAAAATCTCAAACTGGTTTCTTGAACACGACAATGAGTTCACTGTACTCAAATGGTGTCCAGTCAACCGATCCCAGTCAACTAGAATACCTTTGGGATGACGTGGTACGGGAGTTTTACTAATCTACAGCAACTGTGCGATGATATCATGGACCAAAATATGATTCAAGCACCTTGTTGAATCTATGCCACGAGAAATAAAGCAGTTCTGAAGGCAAAGGGGGTCTGACCTGGTATCAGCAAAGTTTGTACAGTAAACTTCAAACAGATGAAATATACATAATCAGTTCAGTGTTTTCTGGTTTCCGTTTATCTGAGTAGTATGAACCATTTAACTAGGCTTTGGTTGCATTCTAGTAAATAGTCCATGTCCTTAGCAAAAGCGCAGGTACAATTGCATTTTTGAAAAAAGATGGTGCATGGTCTAGGCCTTGATATCTGCAGGCTACATCGCTGTCACCAGAGACAACGTAATGAAAAGTCTACTCTAGCTACTGGCAGAAATTAGAATTTGCTGTTCTTAACAATTTGTTGTCTCACTAGCGCAGTCTGAAATGGTTTCATTTGACTGAGGTGAGACTGTACTACACTTTAGTTCTAGGAGATACAGAACTGATGTCATATTCATATCCACATAAAACAGGCATCTTTTAAAAGGCTACAAGTCTGTGAGAACTGAATGAATAAGTTGTCAGTCAAAAACCAGTCAACAACAAACAAGGATCATCATGTCATAAGCATATTTCCTGGCAAGTCACAATGTTGTCATATTAATATTTAGAAGGCATAATGGGATGTTTACTTTTTCCATCCCTATTTGGATGATATTTATTTCTCCAGGGGAGATGATGAAAATTTTAGCTTAGCTGTCCTAATCAATGATCTTAATTATGTATTGGAATGCCTGAGTATATTTTTCAGCCCTTCTCTGGTAATAATTATAGTTGAAATTAGTGTTTTCAATAACGAGATCATTCCTTCGTTTACATTTATCAGCTCAGAGATGAGCTCACGAGATGTCACAGTTGTCAGTTAAAGAGGAGAAACACGGCTGAATTCAAATAAAACACACAGGATGATGCTTACAATTCATTTGTGAAGTGACTGAATGAGTGTAAAGTGATTGAGTACTCCAATGTAGCAATACTTTTAAACACTAAACAGTTTTGTGTGCTTATTTTTCAAATTTGTGCTTTTTGTCAAACAAAATATGTGCAGTCCGCTCTGACAGAACCAGATTTGCCAATGGCATAGCTTCATTCCCTCTGCTCGATTGTTCAAAAGTGGCTGCGAAATTTCTGACATGTCTGTTAAACGTGTCCACAACAACCTCCCAGAAATGTCACACCATCTGTTGCTCTCATTTACAAAGCACCCATTTGTGGTTGTGTGACCACTGCTGTGTATTGCAGAGAAAATATCTTTGTTTTTGTCTTTGAAAAGTGTAAAATGTGGCCAACAAATGAAGTTTCTCATGCAACTGGAAGCTCAAGATGCTTGCTGGCTTCATTTTTAAACCTGATTTATCTACACTTTTTCTGCCGGCAGCCGTTCTAGCTTTTCTCTTTTTGCTTTCTTGAAATCAGAACTGTTTCGGTCATCAAAGTGTTAATAGAGTAGTTTACAGCATGGTGAAGGCTATATGCACGAGTTACATTAAAGGCAGTTAGCATTCATTGTTCTTGCAAAGATATTTTTTTTGCGAGAGAGAACGTCAACGATGTTGTGGCTTTCAGCAAAGCCACAGAGTGCTAGAGGCCAAATCACACTACTCCCACTCCACACTGCTTGTGTTCTCGGGATGTGAGCTGTTGCATCAACATTTCATAAGGAGGCTATAAAAAGAAAAGGAATCCTATAAAGTCAACCCGCTTTGACTGCACTGTCATGTTGAATGTGTATCAGAAATCTCCCTTCGAGCGTTTCTAATGAATGGAATTAGCTCTTTAAGACATTTAGCAAGCTCTGATATAATTCTGTATAAGTGGGATATATTGTGTGGACAACATGTGAAAAGCCTATGTCAGGTTTGAGTGGTCAGGCGGGAGTTAAACACAGTGTTCATTAAGATGTGTCAAACACATTTTTACACATTTGTGCTTGAAAGTGGTGTCAAGGACTTCGCCGGACATTTTTCACATCAGTCCATGGGTCTGCTTACACTTGACAACCTGTTGAAAGTGTTAAAGACATTTTGTTCTAGTTAAAATAAATTAACCCCAAAGATCAAGTAACCCCAAGTCTTAAAAGTAAAAGACAACAGCCAATTCTCTGTATAGAGCAGCTTAAGTGTGATTCATAACTTTGGCTTAGAGGTATAGCATAAATGTAACACACTCTGAAACCCTACAGTGTATCTTTTGCTATAAACTAATGTGCACCTCCCTAAAGCTTGATTTAGGGAGGAAATTTCATCCAGAAAGAGGTGCACGTCAGGTAACACAGAAGGTAGCGGTGTAAGGTTAAAATGGAGATCCGGTTTGGGGCGTTACGACACAAGTTATGTGTAAGACTGTAACTACACAGCTCTTCCACACAGACTGCCAGAGTTGTGTTTAGCTTGCACAGTTGTTTCCTCAAAACCCCACCACTAACAAGCGCTGGCCAACGAGGCACCCTGCACATGTATAAATTCTCGCAATGGCGTCAGCTATCTGCTGAAGGGCTACATAGATTCAAAGCAGAAGTATAAATTAAAGAGACATTACATACATTTGTGCTTTAATTATAAAATCAGCTGTGTTTGTTCTGTGTAATATACAGAAAAGTGATATGATTGGTTACATTGGTTGCATCGCTGCCACCAGGCTGAAATTTGTCTGTACTAAATCAGCTTGATTTGCTTCAGTACAACAGTAACTACACAAACAGACCTGGATGAGTTTAGCAGCTTGCTGTTGTATAACAACTGGCTAGCATTTATTGGTACTAGAGATTCAGTTTTCTGGTGGAAACGCTAACTAGCTAACCTTTAGAAATGCACCAAAAAATCCATCGAGCTGCTTTGTCAGAGGAAGCAAAGAAGGAGATGAGATGGAGTGAAGGAAGATGGGACAAAGCCAGTGTCAAGCTAGGATTTACATAATGGAGAGAGCTTTGAGATATGCTAGAAAAGAGATAGCTAGCTGGCATTATTTCCTCTGATTATCTGGTTACCTGTTACCAGATAAACCTGGTTATCTGTTAGTACTAGTATTTTCATAATACTGTAACATACTACTAAAAAACATTAATGTAGTTCAAAAGGATATTCTTCAGATTTCGTATTGTTTTGTACAGTAGTAACAATCTTACTGTTAGCCATCTAGCTAACCGTCAGCAGCTACCTGTAAGCAGCCGGAAAATGATTTGTGATCTAAAAATAAACAAGAAACAGCCACACGCTAACGCTGAACTGTGAATTCTTTTAACTCTTTGTTAGGCATGCCAACTAATGGAACCATGAGGTTAGCATGCAAAACAAGGAGGATCCACTGAGGCATTGCTAATGTAAACAGCAAACATAATCATTGATACTCCTTTTAATCTCCTCTTTGTAAAATAAGGGTTTTCAGAACATTGTAAAAACAGTAGCTACAACAACAGAAGATTGAATTTTTAATGATGCTTCTAGGTATGAACACATATTTTTTAATGTGTTCATGACTGCATGCGCTGTGTTGATGGAGGCTGCTAGTTTATGAAGAAAACAGGAAAGTGATTCAGGCATCACGTGTTTTTGTAACGTCTGCTCTACCATTAGAATTGCTTGACTGCCAAAAGTTATCTATTGTAGTTTTAAGCTTTAGTGAAAAAACTAACTGTGCAGCTCGTGGATTTTACAGGTGAATAATAGTCTTATCTTTCAGTTCAATTCAATGTCAAAATCTCAACAGCCACCTCAGGGTGCTTTTTATTGTATGACAAAAACCCAACAATCAGATGATCCCCAGGGAGCAAGTACTTTGCAAGAGTGGGAAGGAAAACTGCCCTTTTAACAGGAGGAAACCTGCAGCAGAACCAGGCTCAGGGATGGGTAGCCATCTGCTATGACTGGTAAAGGTTGAGGGAAATGAGACAGGAAAAAAGACTCTGATGTTATGTGTCCTACTTGGACCTAAATATTTTTGTTGATCCTCATGTTCCGCAATGGCAATAGCACTCCCAAACAGCAGCAGCCTCCCCCAGCAAGTCAATGCCTCCAGGCATATTTATTAAACTGTGGACGAATAGTTCTAAGAACACATAAAAGAGCCCTACCCAGCAACCCACAGTCTAAAGAATCCGCTGCCACCGTCACAGTGCCCAACAACACAGGACACCACCATACCTCAATGGATCAAAAGTGTTTTGGCATCATGAGGGAGTCTAAAATCATGAGTGGGTATATTTCTTGGAGAACGGCAGTATAGGTACAATAGCTTGAGGGCATGACTTTGACATTGAGATCTGCTGCTTGTGACAAAATCACAAATGCGCTCCAGCTAATATTTGACTAGTTCAAAGCAACACGTAAAATGTAATTTCAGAGGATCTATTAAAGTTTCAGTGTGCAGACTTGTGGAAACCTGCAGGATTAAGTTTGAGGGGGAGATTTTGATAGTGCAGAAATTAAAGACTCCCACGCCCTTGTTTCCGGACTGCTTCCAAAGCAAACACATGCATTCACTGATGAAGGTCAAGTCAAGAGGAGCAAGCCGAGAAGAGCACTGTGTATCGTTGTCATCACTAATCATGTCAAAGACCTCATGTCTTATTCACTGGTAAGAGAAGAGCAGATCAGTGTTGCTGTGTACACCTGTGGTAAGATTAGCTGATGTTAGGTAACATATTAGCCACAGTAGCAGATTAGCCGGTAAGCCAGTAAGTTATCAGCTTATCGTGTTGCCGTGTTAACTGACATTTTTATAACATGTCTCATATGTTTGGAGTTTGAAGAGTTTGGGCTCAGTAGAGAAACTCAATCTACAGCTCTTCCTGCAGACAGACTAGGAGAAGTGAAGCCTTGATCTCACCAAGCTGCCGTCTGAACCACTCTTGACGGATTTCCAAATTCTCGTAGACAACAGAAGGGTTTCGCAGAAGCTTTCTTTTTTGTGAGCTGTGCAATACATTGAAAAAAAGATGTGTGATTTCATTATTGTTTTGAGTGATCAGCTTCTGTGTGGTCTAAAAAAAAAAACCAAACATACAGATGAGTTTAGATTTTTGGCTTCATTTATAAGTTAAGCTGACAGAGAAAGTTAAAAGTGACAGAATGTCTCTTTTACCCCCTTTCAAACAGTGCACAGACTCCATTTGGTTTTTCATTTGCTGAATGGCGCAGAGAGGCGTGTCTCTGTTCAACAGTCCTGTTTTCTAACTTTTTATTTATTTATTGCAAGGATGCGTCTTGCCAGGGTTTTTAAAGCCATATATCAACAGTATAATATCGTTGTGGACCTGATTTATCAGCATAGCTTGAATTATACCAATGCAGACTTGGTGATGATTAGTGTTATTTAAGATCAAGACAATATTTACTAATAATATAGCAATTTGAAGTACCACTTAGAAGTGCTGCCTGCAGTAATTGATTTAAATGGTTATTTATAGCACTGGAATAGTGTTCAAAGTTTATCCGTGCTGATGCTGTATTAAATATGTGTTTCTTATGGTGTTTTCATCCTGAACTTTTCTAGATATCACCCGCTAGAGATGCATGTCAGAATAAGTCTGAAGGGACATAAGCTGGTGTTTAATCTGCCATCTCCCTAGCACAAAGCCCATATGATGTCAGATTCTAGTGTGTGAATAGCACAGCTAATAGTCCAGGGCATTTTTTTCCAGCGAGAGGGCATCATCTGTGCTGCCTCCTGTGCACTTTATCCAGGCAGCACCTTTGCCTAAACCACCTGCTGTATTTCCAATAGCTCGAACTAGTCTTAAGCGGACTCTCCTGCTGTGCTCTACATGTGAGACAGGATAATGGTGCAAAATATCCTCTTAAAGTGTCTGAAGTGCAGTGTGAAAACAGCTCTTTAAAGTTGTAGGAGTCTGCTTTGATAGGTAGGCGGGAGGACAGTCATGTGAAAGAGAAAGTTTTCACAGGACTCTCTGCTTTCTTTTGAAAAACTAAGTATACCTTTAGATTCGGCAGCTTTAGCAGCGAGAACATGAAGGGGCGTTGCTTCAGATCGTTGAGGTTTGCGGGCATTCAACTGCATCTTAACCAGATGAGGTCTTTGGGTCTTGCAACACCTTGATTCTTTTCTTTTTCAGCCACTCTGTTGTGAATTTGCTGCTGTGCTTGGGATCATTGTCTTGTTGCTGAACAGATGACCTCGAGAATACTTTGGTGTACAGAAGAGTTCATGACTGCAAAGTGACCGCAAAGTGCCGAGGTCCTGTAGCTGCAAAAATGACCCCTCCACCACCGTGTTTGACAGTTGGTATGAGGTGTTTGTGCTGATATGCTGTATTTTCACCAAATGTGGCCAAACATCTCCACTTTGGTCTCACCTTGCTCCAGAAGTCTCGTGGTTTGTTCTGTTCTAACTTTGCCATGTTCTTTTTAGAGGGAAGAGGTTTTCTCCTGGAAAACAGAAAGTAAATAGATGGCCAAAAAGTTAAGCCTCCCCCCCCCCCACGATCTTGTTGTGAGGTGATTGTGCTAACCACCGCACCAACAGGCAGCGTGTGTACAGTAAATAAGTCACCTGTAGAGATGTTGGCGTGTTTTCTGCTCATTTTTATTTTGGACAGAGCCCAGCTAACTGTTTTCCTCTTTCCAGTCTTTAATTTAAGCCAGGATAAAGTACCCCCGGCTTCACTCGATGCACAGATATCAACCTCCTTAACTCACTCTTGTTTCCCAAAATGCTGCTTGAACTTTTCCTGCTTCCTGTACACGCACCGCAGAGCTGGTGCGCACCTGAGCGATAAAAATACGACTTGTTACAGTTTGCACACGCCAACTCTCTGCTCTGCAGCACCACCCCCCGCCCCCCCAATACACACCCTCTCTCCCCCCCATCCTCAGATTGTCAAAATCAGCCATAATAAACAAAAAGCAAGCATAATCGGGTCACATTTTGTGAGCTGGTGAGGTGAGGATGAAGTAGCAGCAGTCCTCATCTATACTGCAGTGACTCACAGGAGCTTACTGCATATAGAACAAGCCTGCAAGATCTGCTGCCAAGAGAACCACGTGGCTATAGAATGTGTCCTCGGGTCACCTCTTAATATCCTGCAGAGGCTGTTAAGCAGCACCAGTCTGTGGTCTTTGTCTGTTTTCTCTCTTTTCATTTTTCTTCCTGCTCAGTCCTCTTTGTCTATACGATTGCGATATGGGCAGTATCGAGAGAAAAAAAAGGCATCTTAATTCGGCTGAATAAAAACAACAAAAAGTAAATGTAATTTTCTCTGTGCGAGTGTGCGTCGCTTCATTAATCCTGTTAGACGGCAGCATCTGAGTGCAAAACGCCTTTGTCGGCGTCGTGTTTTATGTTCATTTCTCTCCACTTGCTCTGCACTGATTTGAACTCTGCTGTCCCCGTTTCCCTTTTCGCCCTCCCCTCCTTGTCCCTTCCTCCCTCCTCCCTTCATCTCATCCCGCCCTCACCTACCCTCCTGTCTCGCTAGCCCTGTTCCCTCCACCCACCCAACATCAACCCCACACCTTATTTTCTCCTCCCTCCTGCCCTCCTGTCTGTGTTAACTGCTCCTCTCTGTTTTCCCTGTTGTTTTATTTACCTCCCACTTTCCTCTAGCCTTAAACATCAGAGTTGACTTTAGGTAAAGAGGGTGGAGCTGGAGGTGAAGCGAGGTGACACATACGGGAGGGGAATCGGAGAGATGGACTTGGGGGGGGGGCAGAGAGAGAGAGAGGGCGGTTGGGGTGAGAGGCACTTAATGAACTGTATGCCTGTGCATAAAGAGAAAGAGAAGAAGAAAGAGCCGGGGGGGAATCAAAATACTTTCCACGCACACTTTGCAGGAGCGCAGTCTGGTTCCACTCAGAGCAGCTCCCTGGAGGAAGACCAAGGCTGTTCTCACTCCTCTTCCTGAATGTTTAGTGCTGATAAACTGTTTGCGTCCAAAACAAAGCCCGGTGAGATAAGGCTCCTGCTAAAATCATCAGTGGGCTCTATGTCTCTCATTTTTATATCTTTGTTTTCTCCCCCCTCTTTTTTTTCACTCCTTTTCTGGTCCGACAGGGATTAAGTGGCTGGTAAAACTGTAAAAAGACACACTCCCTTATCGCTGCCACCCCTGCGTTGACTCTGAAAATGTCCATGTGTGTTTCGAGGAGTGTGTGCGCCAATTTATGCAGTGGTGTGCTTGCACTGGTGTGCTTGCACTGGTGTTTGAAGTCATTGTGAGTCAGAGACACTCGGGTCAAGGCTTCTCTGCACACTCAGCAGTTACATTACTGTGTCTCACCAGCACGGCCTCTGTGGGTCTCGGCCTGTGTGCATATGTATTTATACTACATTATGTATGCCTGCAAATCTTGCACAGTCTCACAGTCTTTGATTGTGCATCTTTTTCTGGATGCATGTGAATATTTTAGCATACTTTTTACACCGTATCTCCTTACTGTAGCTACTTTGTAATAAAAATATATATATATATAGATAGTAGAGAGAGAAATATATAGATATCTTCTGACACTGGACCTGGTAATCTGGATGATGTTTAAAATGGCTTTACTTGCATGTCTCTATCTGGGGTAGGGCTTCTGTATCATTAGGGGTCTTGCCTGGGAAGGCATGTCCTGACATGTCCTGGTCCCTGATCTCTCTCTCCCTCTCTCTCTCTCGATAGATTTAGACATGTTGACATTTTGAAGAGGACCTACTGAAGTTCAAACTGAGCATCTGAAGCAAGGTGATTTAAGTGACTTTAAATGTGGCGTAATTGTTGGTTTCCTGAAACTGCATAATGCTGTCATGTAAATATGGACCAAAATCCATATATATATATATATGTGTGTGTGTGTGTGTGTGTGTGTGTCGTCATGTTAAAACAAGTGTTTTCACAGAACTTTATGCAGTTTCAATGATTCTCTGCAGTTAAAATCATTGCAGGCATACATTTATGCAAAGCCTTCTTAAGGTCCCATCATAGCATTTGAATCGGGTTAAGGTCTGGTCTTTGACTGGACCATTTCAACACCTTGATTTGCTGCTCCGTTTGCCATCATTGTCCTGTTGCATCACACAGTTTTATCCAAGCTTTAGCTGCTGGACAGATGGCTTCACATTTGACTTTAGATTACTATAGTATGCAGAGGAGTTCAAGGTTGATTCATTGACTGCAAGTGGCTGCAAAACAAGCCAAAACCATCAGATGCATTTGATTAGTAGCACCTGGCTGCTAATTTCCATAGCAGCACTAAGAGTTTACGTAGTTTCTCACACAGTGCTTCTGAATTTTGGCTTAACGTGTCAAGTTGTGCAGTTCATAGCTCATAAACTGCTTGTTATTCAGCTTAAATTTAGTAATGTGTTTTCAAACTGAGCCTTGATTGATAGCTTCAGTGTTAGTTTTACTTTTCTTTATTGAAATGAATTGAGTGTTTGTCACAGTAGTGTAGATATTCCAGTCTTAATACTCATATGTACCAAAGCCTCATTGTGATAGTTACTTTATGTGATTATAGTTGGGCAGATTGACAAAGACTAGAACTAAAGACTTTAAATGCATTTTTAAAATGTATTTTAAATATTTATTTATTTTATCGTAAGCACAAATATCCGGTTATTTGTTTTTTTCAGTTGGCTATAAATTGACACACTAGCTATAGCCACTAAAATCATGACACCCTGCAATCATCAGGCCCTCCCGCTGTTAGCAAAATGCTTCACAATGCCTTAATAGATAATTGAGCCACAGCTGGTTAAAAAACACGATGAAGAAAGAGTGCTTTTAGTAACAAAAACAAATTCATACAAATTGAGGAAAATTGGATACACATGATGATTTCCTTCCAAGCTTCTCTACCCATTCAAGTCAATATTTAGACCTCTATAGGCATCTCTGGCAGCAAACGAAGCCTTGAGTTGATGTGGCTAAATCTGCATTAGTTTTGTACATCTGGACACTTACAAAAAAAAAAAGTCTGTATTTGCAAAGCTGCTCCAGCTCCATCAAGTTTCAGTCTCTGACTTGGCCACTGCAGGACGTTAACATTGTTGTTTTGAGCCCATTCCAGTGAAGCTCTGGCCTTATGTTTGGGGTTAATGTCACGCTGGAAAATTCATTTTCTCCCACGTCACAGCACTGCTGCCGGCCACAGAAAGCTTTCCTCCAGCATTCCCATGTACTTCACAGCCATCCACTGTGTTAGTCTGACTGTGATCTGCTGGTTTGCAATTAGCCCTTTTCAAATTATGTCTCTTAGATATTTTACAGTGGATGCTACTTGGAACTTCCTCTTCATTTAATTCACTTTCAGTTCAATTCAGTTTAATTTATATAGTGCTGAATCAAAACCTCAAGACACTTTATATTAAAAGATAAAGACCCAGCAATCAGATGACCCCCTATGAGCATGCAGTTGGTGACAGTAGGAAGGAAAAACTGCCTTTTGACAGGAAGAAACCTCCAGCAGAGCCAGGATAAGGAAGGAGCAGTCATCTTCACTGTTATGAATATATCAATGAGGATTTATTTGAATGAAAGAACAATGGACTTGTGTCACTGTCAAACCAGCTTACATAAGGATTTAGATACAGTGCTAGCAGACATTTCAAAAGGCAGCGATATAGTAGATAAGAGCAGAAAACACCATCAAAGAAAAGACTGTGACACTAGAGGAAGGTGGTGAATCTATCTGTAGGCCAACTGCTCTCAGTGACTCTCAATTATGTTTCCAGGTAACACTGACACACTGTCAGAGAGAAGTTAGGGAAGCGAACTTGAATCCCTTAGCCTGCCATGATCTCCCACGGCTTATTGGATTAACTCTACAGTGTTCTCCATGCTCTCCTGTGCATCTGCCTGTGAGCGTCTGAGCAGAGTGTGTTTTCAGTATGACTGCATGCATGAGTGTGATCCACACATGTTGTCTAAATAGAAGAGAGGTGTTAGGTCACTCAGTGTCTGGAAGGGCGCCCTCTCTGTTTGTGTGCTTACTCCAAGCAGGTCAGAGGATTTTTTTAAAAAGTGCTAATGGAGAAGAGGATGGGGTCTGTTAAAAGGTTATTGGCCAAGTCAGAAATATCACTGAATGCAACAAATAATATGTGAAATGGAGCGTGTAAACAAATATACGCTTTATACTTTACCTTTAACCTCGATTCAATCAATCTGAGCAATTGAGTGGGCTATATGAAAATCCTGCTAGCTAAGTACACTGAGCACCACCTTTTCTGTTCGCCATGTAGCTGCAGCTAACTTTCTTCATGAAAAGTCAGCGCAGGAACCATTAATCACCTTACGGCGAGGTCACGTATGGTGGGGCCAACTCTTATACTCTCAGGTAGTGCCCTTTCCTCAGGGGGAGGATGTAGAGCAGGTCAGCAATAATGTTTATGTGGGCAGTATGTATCAAAGCAGGGATCAGGATCCAGAGCTCTCCAGCACAACATTGTAGGTACCAAGATGATCTGTATTTTACACTTTACTTCTCAGTGGATTTTGTAGCTACTGTTTACTGCAATGCAAATATAGATATCAACTTAATGAAATTTTTGTCATAGAATTCATTCATTTCATTTTCTGTTTCTCTGGCATTTCTTTAAACATTCCATTATAGTCGTGAACCCATTCTTTTTCCAGAGGACCTGACTTAGGATAACAATCAGGAAAGCACCACATATAAATCATCTGTAACATAAATGAAGTGAATTAACCCATTTAAATGCTTTATCAGCTTCAAATTATACGACACCCTTCCACATGCTAAATAAGAAGCACTGCATAGATCGCTGATAAAGCACAATGAGATTCAGTTAAATAGTTCGGACTCATTGCAGTTATTCACCTCAGAATTAATTCACTCAGTGCAACCTCTTGTTGGGTTAGGTGGAATTTGCACACAGGTGCTATAGAACCACAAGCAAACCTAAAGCTGGAGCTACACAAGAATTACCATACAGTGTCATATTTGCATTGTTCTTAGTAGATTCTCCTGCAGCAATGAAAACACGATACCTGGGGACTCAAGTAGTTATAGTCAAAGATATCCCTGTATAGCTCATGGGCCACATTGGTCTGCTGGTTTATCCCTGACCGAGGTGTACAAATGATGCGGTGAGTCCTATTTCAGCCACCAAACCATCCTCATCAGAGAACAGCGTACTCTTTGTTGTCCATATTTTGAGGCGATTTCTGTATTTTAAAATTTATGTATGTATGTGTGTGCAAGTGGATGCAGCTTCACTGTAAATGTGCAGGAGCTGACGTTTATAAGAGATGTGAGATTCCTAGTCCTGAAAATGTTCAATTCCCATTAAAAAAGGACGTATT
The DNA here is from genome assembly GCF_013358895.1 of Oreochromis aureus. Lineage (NCBI taxonomy): Eukaryota > Metazoa > Chordata > Actinopteri > Cichliformes > Cichlidae > Oreochromis > Oreochromis aureus. Next base: position 10,468,763 of record NC_052962.1, read on the forward strand.
GATACAGAATGTGGAGCATATAGCAACACATGGACTTCTAAGCATTTATTTAGTGAAGCCAGAGGTAAAGCCATACACTTCGTTTGTGCAGAGCTGATTGATGTGTTTAAGGATTACGTGTTTACAGAATTGCCATTAGAACATTAAACACACAGAGAAAGGTTCAAGAACTTGACTGATGATTTTCACTGTTTTTCCTGTGATCTGCACAAGAGCTGCGATGTCTGCAACACGGCGCAGATACTCATCCTTCTATGTAGGATAATGACAGAATTTGAGATTACAGAGGAGCTGGCAGCAATGCACTCAGTGAAAGGGAATAGGGAGCGATTTGTTCATCGAGCTGGAAAGCTATTGGAAGGTTGGTTGGTTCAATCCCTGTCTGCCTGCATGCCAAATATCCTTGATTAAGATACTAACCTCAGTTTGCTCTGTGATGCATCAATCAGAGTATGAATGCATGAGAATGTTGGATAGAAAGCAGTTACATAGAAAGACTAGAGAAAAAAGTGAATGGGTGAATAAGGCAAGTTGTGTAAAGCGCTTTGAGTGTTCACCATAGCATACTGGAATGAATATTTTTTGCACTGTGTTATTCACCAGTAGGTGTTGTGTAACTCAGTGCTAAAAATGAACCACGTTGTTAATTTTGTAACAAAGGATTGTTAAATAGGATAGTTCCTCGAGGCAAGAGCTTTGAACCACAGATGGTTTGATTCACTACAGGCAGAGCACTTAGACTTCTTGCCACTGCTGGAGTTTTATTCTTCTGTTAGAGAGCAGAACTTTCCTGGTGCTAGCTAAGCTCACCAGGTTGGGAAGCCATTCAGCCCGGGCTCACGGGAGTTCGTGAAATAATCACAAAAAAGTGATTCATGCCTGATGGGCAAAATAGCTTGAAAAATTTTACTCTGGCCCAAAGTAGTTAGGTTTTTCATCAGGTTTTTTATCAGACTTGACAGGTCAATCTGTTCATGTTGTTTCTGTGACAATTTAATTTGCAATTATGGCTCATTACCTATTATTTAGATACCAGGGTGCTCTTATTAGTCTGAAATAACAGCCCAAGGGTGGCTGGTGAGTGTCTAGACTCGCCTATAAAGTTAACCTACGCTATTTCTGGTTAGATGGTTGGGGATTTTGCAGTCAGTTGGGGGTAACCATGGACAGTAAATATCACAAACCGCAAGTCATTCGGATGCTTTTCAAATTCCTGGTATCATCAGAAATTTACTGTCATGTGTGGCAAATAAGCAGGAAATACTGTGCTGTAGGAGACACTGCATGGTTGATAAAATTGTATACATAATTAGTAGCCACAATAAAACTTTTTATTTTTTTTTTTTTTAATAAAAGCCTGTGTACAATAGATAACTAAAAATGTTCTCATGTCTGCTGATTTAGATTTTAAATGTTAAATCTATATATTAATATATACACACACACACACATATATATATATATATATATATATATATATATATATATATATATATATATATATATATATATATGTGTGTGTGTATATATAGATAGATTTATATATAGTCTCCAAATGCAAATCTCTTTTATTCAATTAAAGAAAACTCCACTCCAGCTTATATGGATAAGGGATTAGCTCTATTATTTGCTTCCATAGCTCAAGTTGTGTAGAGTCAGGGTGCTTTCATTCATATATTTATGAATTTTTGTAATTCACAAGTTCTGAGCTGTAATGAATGTTTCTTTCCTCCTTAGCTCTGACCCACTCCGGTCCAAGTCAAGCAACAACTAAAGCCATGACCTTGTTTGACCTTTTAAACAATGAGTTTAACCTGAATCCCTCTCACGCTGCTCCTCCCACGCCACATGAAGGTTTACATTATAGACTTAAGCCTCCTGAGTAGCAATTAACAGCTGCCAGCATGGCTAACAATCCTTTTAACCAAAGCCTAATGAAAGCCCTAGCACCTCTTAAGAGTCTCTCCAACCGTATAACAAGCTCTCTTCATTATCAGGCAACTACAGCTACACAACACCACGTTAATTATATAAGAGCAGTGGTGGGCTTTGTGGGTCTGATAACTGGATTTGTCAATGCATCAATTCAATGTTACTAGCATCACTGTTAGGATGGACACATGTCTGAGCTAACCAATAAGGCGTGATTATTTTTTTTCGTTTGCAAGACTTTCCAGATCAATCAAAATGTCACCGAGCAGCAGTTTAAAACTAAAAATATCTGCATAAGTAGCTGCACTGAAAGAACCTTATCAGTCGGCCCTCAGGCAACACAAGGCCTTCTGTCTGCGAACAGTGATGCATGCAAACACAGGATGTTGCCTTTGTTGCTGATATGCTTTAAACACCAGCATCTGGAATGCGACCGCAAACACTGCAGGCAGCACAACATGGTCTGTTACTGACTGCAGGTGATCAAGTCTCTCTTTTGCTCGAAATCTGATTGGAAATCAGATTTTCATATGTTAGTATATGTACATTTTCTGTAATTGCTCCCAGTGACTCGGTCTCTTTCTCACACTCTTTTCCTTGAAAACATCTTGAAGAGATTTAGAGTGGGTCAAGGTCTCCCGGGGACACAGGAAAGGCCTGCTCTGAATCTAAATAAAGGGGGATGAGGTAAAGCACAGCAGTGTGACAGGACATCAACAGGACATGCCTCACTAACACTACATCACTTTCTCTCTCTGGATCGCTCATTGTTGTCTTTCTTTCTGTCTTCCTGTCTTTCTCCCTCTGCACGTTGTTACCTTGACATTCCTGTATCCTTTCCCTTTTCAGAGCCAGAAATTTTCTATCTTGAATCATCATCTGGTCTGGAGCCTCATGCAAACTTCCAACTGCAACTACTGTCCTGCTGTTCACTCTTTTATACTCTTGCACACAGTACTCTCTTTGACACACTAATCTGATAAATGCTAATAAGATTCACACTAATGCTATTAAATGACTCTTAAGGGAATACCTTTCATTGTTATTTGTGTTTGAGGTATTACACTAATACATTGGTTTGTAGATTTATCTGGCTGAGATGAGTCAGTCGTTTTTTGAAGTTCTTTAATAGAAGAAAAGATTATTGTACTGATAATATACATAGATTCATGTGTAATTATGTCTCCGAATAAATTAATGCTTTCACATAAACTTACGGAACAAAATTTGCCCTGCCATCTTGAATATAGCGGCCACGATGGACATCACTGTTCCATCTAATTGCATAGTATGTATGTGCCGAGCGACCAGCCACATATCTAATATGCAAAAGCAGAAGAAAGGAGAACTGGCAGGCAAATTGTCATTTGTGTCTGCACCATCATACTGAAAATAAAAAGGATAATACCTGTATTTTACTGTAAGCGCCTTGAGGCGAATGTTGTTGTGATTTGGTGCTATATAAATAAAACTGAATTGAATTGAATTATTTTATCATCTGAGAAGAATTCCCCTTCACGAAACAAGCAAAAGCACAAAAACACACGACTGAAATCTCGATGAAACCTTATTCTCTTCCTTCTTAACTCAAGATCATCTTCTGAAGTGAAGTCAGGGCTCTAACACATGAAAACATGCATAAACATGATATTGTTTGCAATTACTTATTGCCAGCAAATAAGACAAGCAACCCTGCTATCTCTGTACAGTTGACAAGTTGGCTAAACGTTATGCTAGCTAATATACACTTGACTGCCCTAAATATCACGTATTCCTTCTATAAACAGTTTGTTTGCATTCTCACATTGTAGGACAGTTTATTCAAGTCCAGCAATGTTAGGTTTACCTGAAAGAAAGTTTCACTAATGCCTAACAGCAGCTAACACCGACAAAAACAACAGCTAAAAGAGGCTAACATCAGCTAACAGGGGCTAACAGCAGCTAACAGAGGTTGACAGCAGCTAACACCACGAAAAACAGGAGCGCTTATCAACCATATCGTGTACCAAGTTCACCATATCCTCAACAGCTCACCTCATGTCATGGGACAGAAGCAAGATTCACTGAATCATCCATTTGTATCAGACTTCTTTCATAAAGTTTTACGGCCTGGACTAGCAGTCTGCACTCACAACAGATTAATGATAGCCAGAACTGTTTGGCCTACAGCGGGTACTGTAGCTGCAATTATGCATAATACTTTGGAGATTGCCCATCCCCCGTGACCCCAAATTGGCCAAGTGGAAAAGAATGAATTGATGGGTGTATGGATAGCTACTCCTGCCTTAAATAAAGTCTAGGTACAAGCTAACTTTGATGTTGCCAGTTTAAACTGTGGTTGTTCAACTGTGGAAAGTCAGTATGGATGAACATTTCTTTTTTATTACTGTTTGCTCTTAGTGATACAGCACATAGACTGAAAAAGTTCATAAAGCACAAACATATGAAACGTGGGTTTTTTAATCTGAGAAAGTGCAGAAGAGTTTAAAACAGTGATGAAAAATAAGTAAAACTTCCTTTTGTTATTGAATGTGAAAAGGTTATTTTGAACAAATTGAGTCAGTCTTTGCTTCCCACACATTGTTCATCACAAAAGGTCAGAGTCCTAATTAACAAAAGCACTTAAAAAAAGAAAACAAATGTAATAGATATCTAACATCTAATGTAATCATAGGGAAAAAAAGGTATTGTCGATTTATGACCATACGCAGCTTAACTCTCAAATAGTTTGTCGTGTCAGCTTCGATGAGTCACTTTACAGTGTCTGTGTTGTGCTCCACCAGCAGTAATCAAAACAGGAGGAAATGCTGGCCAACTTTTCTAGGCCTTTTCCTTCGATGTTGCTCCAAACAAACTAAGAGGAAGAAGTCCGCTCCACCAATGAAAATGAGGGTCAACGTGTTTATTTGTTCGTTTGTGTGTGTACATGTGGGTTCTTTGAATTTATGTCGCAACCCAATCTCCTGCTGCATTCCTTTATATGTCGGCTTTGATACTGTGTGTGTGTATGTGCGCTTGCCTGAAAATGTGTTTTTTGTCTTTATGGAATGCAACAAGACAGCTCGATCTGCTGCCTCTAATCGCAGGGATACCGCAGCCCCGGGAAAAGACACATCCTATTTCCTGTGACATGGCTGCAACTTCCTGTCGCCCAGTTTTTTATGGACGCTGTCCCAGTCACTCGGTTGATTAGCTGGCCTCTGTGTGTATGAGTGAGGTCTTAGCATCGGCAGTAGCTTTGATTCCTCTGCACTGACGAGTTGTTTGCCAAGATTGAGATTGAGATCGTATCTGCCTCCACTCAGAGAGGAAACTGAGAGCTCTGTGAGTGTGCGGTTTTATCATAATGAAGACCAAATGTCTGATGAAGATGGAAAGATGTGAGGAATGAGGGCATTTGGCCAGAAATCTGCACAGGGCTGGTTGAGGCCTAAACATGGAATTAGAGTTATGATTACGTCAGGGTCAGGGTTATGTAAAGCATTTTATGAGATTATGGAAAACCCTGTTAGTTCGGTTTACAGCGTCAAACACGTGCAATATGTATATAAATAGGTTCTGTAAATGAAAACATCAAATATTTATTTGAAGGGAAATGTTATTGGGAATTGCAGCTGTGAACACTAGCAACATCTGCCGGAATCCTTTGTTTGAATGTGATAACATAGTTTGACACACAGCTTGATAAAGGTGATACAGTTAAGATGTTAGTATATGCATCTAGCTGGAAAATAGCAAAGCAAGCTCAAAGATTAATTCTTAGTTCTGGTCTTTTTTATAAATTTTGTTTCAGATTTGCTAATATGTTTGGGATCATTGTCCTGTTGCAAGAACCAATTGTGGCCAAGCTTTAGCTATCGGACAGATGGCTTCACGTTTTTCGCTAGAATACTTTGGTGTACAGACAAGTTAGTGTTATTTAGTTTGGTATTTCTAGCTCCCCTAGTTATATTTAGTAGTCCTGATGTGTAGTTCTTAGTTTTGTTGCGGTGCCTTCCCTGCGCTCTTGTGTCTCATTGTCTCAGTTATGTTTTCGTGTCTGTTATTTCCCGGTCTGTGTCGTGTCTGTCTGGGTTTGGTCTCTGTGTGTGTTCCCCTTACTTCCTGTTTTACTTTGGTAGTCTCCTGTCTGTGTGCGCCATGTTCTGTTTTGCTTCACTTACTTTGAAGGTTCCTGGTCTCATGTGTTATGTTCAGCTTTGCGTCCTCTGTCTCGTTGTGTGTTGTTAGCCCCAGCTGTGTTCCCCATGTGTTTCCTGTTTCCTCGTCATTCCCGGTGCATTTAAGCCCTTTGTTTTTTTCTGCTCGTTGTTGTGTTCTCACTGTATGTTCTGCCTGCTTGTCTGTTTAGTTTTTTTTGTATTCCAGGCTACCAGCAATAAAGCTGAGTTTTTCTGAGATGATCTTTGCCTTCGTGAGTCTGCTTTTGGGGTCATCTCTACCAGCCGCACACAGCAGACATGACTCAATGACTGCAAAACAAGCCCAAATCATCACCCCTCCATCACCGTGCTTGAAAGTCGGTGCTAATTGTTCCAAAAATCTTGGGATACGAAGATCTCGGGTAAACTGTATTTGCTTTCGATATCTAGCTGCTGAAACGACTTTGAAACAATAGCTAGATATCAACTAAACTTAACTTTTAAACCAAATTTTACTAATTTTGTGTGCCATTTGGATATTTTTCAGATCTCTAAGCAATGGAAAACTGTACAGTCATAAGAGCAATGAAACTGTATTACAGGTATGCCTAAAATAAGCCAGATACCCTTCATGACCAAAACCAACCCAACAAAGTCAGTGAAGAAGAAATGGTT